>NC_025695.1:42053205-42111390 GCF_000633955.1 Camelina sativa
ATTTGGGAATTTGATTGAAGATGATGTATCGTTCTTCGTTGTTAGTATCAGCGTTTGGGATTTTTTGAGGTTTGAATTCGGATGGTGATGAGAATATGAATAATCACACAAGTCTTGTTGTCATTTCAGCTACCACATGTTATGTTATCTTCTTCGTCGTCTTCGTGTTCTCTTTGTAATTTGATTAGGAACAGTTTTGTTTAAAGTCAGTAATTTTGAGCTATTGAGTCATTTACTGAGTTTGTTTTCCCTGTGGGCTTACAGAGAAAAAGTGGGTTCGTGCTGCCAAGAAGAACTCTGAGCTTCAGAGAGACAGAAGTTTAGTGTCTGATGCCGTTTCTTTACAGAAGAAAGAGAGCACAAGTATTAAACTTGCGATGCTTAGTACTGGTTTAGGAGGTAATGTGTAATCTCTTAATCTTTGGTCATTAAAAGTAGTTTAGTAGAAAGCAGTATTAATGATGCTGGTATTGAATCATCTGATGACGAGCACCTTAATTTTGTCTTGGTTTTTCAGTGGCAAACTTGGTAACTCTTAGCTCAGCTAAAGCTGCCGACTTGCAGATGATTGTCTTGGTAAGGTGTTATCACAGATTGTGATCTTTTCAGATTGTTTTCATACTTCTGTGATCTCTTCATTGGTTTCTGTTAGTGGAGGCTAGTTCAATTATGTTCCTCATCTTAACCTGAATAGTGTATTGAGAATATCTAAACTAGTGTTTTTTTTTTAAGTCTTCTCCTTGGACCTTGTTTAGGGGTTACACTTCAGTAACTTTGTTTGGAACGAATTTGTGCCTTTGCTTTTTCTGCCTTGAGAAACTTCTACTTTCGGCCATTATCTATTTGCTATTTGCTTGTAGAATCAGAAACTAATTTCCCCTTAAGACAGGATCAAGCCACTTCCCTTTACATCTTGGCTGAAGGAAGCCTTGGAGATTCGGTCGGAAACTTCTTGTATTCAGCTAACCAACAGGCTAACGAAGCTGTTCAAGATCAGCTATCAGCTCTCAGTGTCACAAGGTTTCTTTCTCGTGTTCTCTCTCAATGCACATGTTTCCGAGATTTTGACCATTGAGTCTTCTGGCTCTTCTAATAATTTATCCCTTTTGTAGTTTGGCAGTAATATTTGGGGCAGGCCTTGTGACAAGTTTGTCTCCATGTACACTCAGTGTTCTGCCTTTGACACTTGGTTACATTGGTATGATAACTTATCTCAAGATTTTGCATTTTTCACACAGTTTGTTTTAGAATAGTTTGATGTTCTAATTCTTTACTTACCTGTCCTTCATATGGCTGTGACATATAGGTGCATTTGGGTCTGGCAAGAGTAGAGGTCAGGTTAGTCACTCTTCCGATCAGATTTCTAGATAAAAGCTGTCGCAATTAGGAGTTGGTTGGCTCATTGTTGTCGCAGTGTAACAAAATGTAAAAGAAGTTAAAGTCGAGTTCTCTTAAACAAATCAAAGCCCCCTCAAAGGAACAGTGACTCAGTCCCAACTTAAATGCATCATGCTTCATTCACAATTATAGTAGTTTTTAGTGACCTTCAGTTCTCCATGCATTTAGGTTATTGGAGATACAGTTGCTTTTGCGTTGGGATTAGCAACTACCTTAGCACTTCTTGGGATAGTAGCTTCTTTCGCCGGAAAAGCCTATGGACAAATAGGACAAGGGTTACCAGTAGCTGCGTCCGGTCTGGCTATTGTAATGGGTCTCAATCTCCTGGAGGTAATTTTTGTTACATTCAATATCCTTTTCGTATTGCATCAACTGGAATGGCATGTCTAACACAATGTATCTCCTCTCTTCTTACAGATAATCGAACTTCAGCTTCCATCTTTCTTTAACAACTTTGATCCTCGTGCAGCAGCAGCAAACTTCCCATCTAGTAAACCTCCTTAGATATCATACCTTCCAATACTTTTTTTTTTGCGGTTTCTTATACTTTGGAAACAAAATGTTCTGTTAGGCGTACAAGCGTATCTAGCTGGTCTCACATTCGCTCTTGCTGCCTCACCTTGTAGTACTCCAGTTCTAGCCACCCTTCTTGGCTACGTGGCTACTTCCAGGGTAACTCCGTTTTTTTCTCCTTCCATTTAAAATGTTATTACCTCAAGCATGAATATGAGAGAGCTACTTAATTTTTCGCCTTTGTTGACAAAAAATTTAACCTATACAACAGGATCCAGTGATTGGTGGAAGCTTACTCTTAACCTATACAACAGGTTACGTTGCTCCACTCATCGTCGCTGCTTCTTTTGCCGGAGCTTTACAGGTATCTTTATTCGCCAAATAGTGAAATGCAAATTTCTTAGTTAATTTTCTTATAGTAACGTGATGTTACTCTTGTCTTAAAATTTCTTCTTCAGAGCTTACTTTCGTTGCGAAAGGTCTCTGCATGGATCAATCCCATAAGGTAATGTTAAAGTAAAGGCATTGTACAGCTATGAATGGATCATAGTCTAATTCACTAAATTCGGTTCCATTTTTCTATATGTTGTTGCTCACAGTGGTTCTCTTCTACTTGGAGGAGGTTTGTATACTTTCTTAGATAGGCTATTTCCTGCTGCTACTATGGTCATGTAAGTATTTTACATATACAAAAAACAACATTACTCAAATTCTATCAAAAGAAGTGTTTGTAACAAAGTATATAAAAGTATTGTGTATAATGTAATATTACAATGATTAGAAAAACAATAGATTCGATCACTACACTAGTCACTACTGTTCACATTTCATTTTCGACGCCAAGAAACATTAACAATCACATAAATAACACATTTTTTGCATCATTTTTGAAATTGAAAATCATAAACCCCTAAAGAAGGAAGTCAAGTCAACTTTTGCGACTGTGCTGTCATTTTCTCCTTCACCGACGACACGACAGCTAAAACAAAAAAATTACAAACGAGTCCCTCCATTTACCATTTCGTTGTATTTAGCCAACGATTCTAGTCTTTGCAATCTCATCTCTTCGTTAAACTTCTTGATAAACGCTTCCACGCGCCGATTCAGCTCCTCCTGCCCCGGCGACGGCTCGCGTTTCAACAACACCGTCTGCTCCTCCGCCGAAGGAGCATCATTCACGTCGTTTAAATTATCGGACTTGGTCATCTTCTCCTTCTTCTTCTTCTTCTTATTATCCTCCTCCGGTGAGCTTTGTTGCGCGTGACCTCTTTCTTGCCACGTGTCGGATTTAGTCAGGTGCTTCGTTAACGGCGTCGAACGTCCTTCCGTTATCTTCTTCCACGTCGTCTCCAGCGTGTCTTCCCTCTTCAGTGGCTTTGTCACTCCCAACGCCACCGCAGACTTTTTATTCCCACCTTCAAAAAAGAAAAAAAAAACTTTAATTTACGATTTTGCCCTTACCGGAGCTCTAAACCCGAAATTTAAATTATACCTTCAGAACCAGATTTAATCGGTTTTTGCTGGTTAAATCTCGGCGGTTTTCTCGTACTATGCTTCGGAATCGAAATCTCCGGCGGCGAATCATTCTTTGGTTTTAGCTTTTCCGGCTCCGGTTCGGGCGAATCGCTACTCGGTTTTGACATCTCCGTATGCTGAATCTCACGAATGACTTCTGGAAACTTCAGATTATCTTCTCCAACCGTCTGATTAACCGGGGAATCATCGGTTTTCTCAACAAATCCGGTATAACCAGAAACAACATGATCAACCACGTTTAAATAACCGGTATCGATATCAGAACTAGAAGGTACCTGAACCGGTACCAGTACCACCGGCGTAACAACTTCCGAGATCTCATCTACGGCGGTGGAGGATGATTTATAATGAGTGAGCTTAGAAGTAGCGACGATGGAGACGATGATACAGTTGATAACCAAGTAAAGGTACGGTGGTTTCAAGAGGAAGACAGTGTTATCGTATACGATCGGTAAGGAAGAAACCACGAAATGTGAAACGGGAGGAACCGTGAAAATCACAGCCGCCGCGATTGATAAAACGACGGCGATGACGACGGTGGCTGTAGATTTAAAGGAAGAGGTAAGGAGAAGAAGAGGCATTGAATTGAATTTGGCTTTGGGAATTTCAAAATTGTGTGTGTTTAGTTCGGTGGTTTGGTTCTTCTCTACAAAACAAAAAATAAAATAAAAAGCTTCTGTGAGAGATGTGTATTTATATAGAGAATTTTTAAAAATGTGGTCAGTGTTGTATGGGCCTTTTAAAACAGAATCATAAATGGGCCCATTATGGTGATGGAGGCTTACATATGAGTGACACGTGGTGTGTTTGGGGTTTTGATGCTTCTGTTCTAAGTTTGATGTATAAATGTAATAAAATAAATAAATGAAGCTTGCCTAACATTTGCAACAATTTTTTTTTTTTTGATGACAATAGAAAGAAGTAATATTTTATGCATTGAGAGTAGATACGAGAATCTACCACGTACGTTACCAAGTAGTACCGTTGATTTTTTTGGATTTTTAATGATTTCAAAGTGTTTACAAGAATTTATATGGTTTTGAATGAGATTATACACAGAATTTTCATTTAATATTATCAAACTTCTTTGCTTAACCCTCAAATCATTCAACTTGTTTGAGTTACAATCATTGTTTTAGGAAAAGAAACAAATAAAAAAGATGTAGTTACTGTTGAGCTAGGATTTTGTAGGTAGTGTAGGCCAATTTTTCATTGACATTGTAAAAAAATTAATAGTTGAAAATTCAGAGTGAGGATGCGAATTATGATGTATGTGAATAATGCTTTAGATAAGGACATGCGCAGATCTTAAATGAAAAATAATTGAGCTGGAAGTATTAGCATACGTAAACATCATTCTCAAATTCCAAACGTTCAATTTTGTTTGCAATATCAGTGCTTATATTAATAGTATATTTTGATTTGACAATTCAAACTCTCATGAAAGATATGTATCGCATTACGGGTCAAGAAGCACAACAAAACTCTACCGACCATTTTGGATTTTTTTGATTTCTTCTATTCTTCCTATGCATAAAATATTGGCTTTATCCTCTATATATTGTAGAACTTTAACTTCAAACTTCTGCCCTAAGGTCGGTACAAGTCCGACAATGGTATTTTTTTTTGTTTTAATAACCAAATAAGTAAGGCTAAAGTCCGATGTGTTGTATAGTTCATGTTTGTATTAGATCAAGGACCATCGACGTGTAAAAGAAAACAAAAATACAAGAAAATAATAATAATACAATGTACAACTTCATTTGAAGATCTAACTTTGCTATCAAGCGAGGATTTATATATACGTCTTGTAGATTTTATAGTTTACAATTACATTAAACATTTATCAAGATTTTAGAATATCATACAAGTACGTACGGTATACGGATTGCTTTCATAATAAAAAACTCTTTGTAACGCTTATCTAGAACTGAATTGGTTCACGAATTCTTTCTAATAAAACATCTTAGCTTGTAACCGAAAAGGTAAACAAAGGTTGGCGGCGAGTGGGAGGTACTACACAAAAATTGTGGTGGAGGAGAAGGATGAGCTTTTAAGCCAATTTGACTAAAGAGCCCGACAATGAGCCAAACTCAAACCTTTATAAAGGCTAAAACAGCCGTCCATACCATAACAAGAAACTAGTTCAATATCAACACGTCGCCTTTATTGATCTTACCAATAAAGGTTGATTAATTTATTTTCTTGTTTTAAAGGCATTTCGAACCGTTTCTTTGTTTTGCTTAATTCCAAAAAATTGGTATGTCACAACTCACAAACTTCATGTACCAAAGCAATGACTATATATATGGTTTGGCTTAACTAATTTATATTGTGAATGTAACGTTTATATGCATGTGTGGGTTTTTTTCGGTTCAAACATTCAAAATAATTACTAATTAGTTATCGAAAAGAAAAAGTGAACAGTGAACACACACGAAATATGGTGAAAACGGAAAAAATAAACACTTCTTGCGTTTACAAACAGTCCCAAAACAAAGCTATGTTTATTTTCGAAACTGATTTATTTCTCAAATACAAAGGATATGACTAAAACAATCGAAAAATGTTATGTAATACATATACAAATAAGTGGATAGATTTTGGGCATTAACACATTTAGAAACATGAAATATATAAACTCGGTCTAGATAATACGTATATATAAACTATTATTTGTTTATAAAAATTTATAAGAAATATTGACGAAATTTTGAAACTGTTACCCAAAAACAAAAAAAACACAGTATGTGGTGGAGAACAATCCAGGATTTGTGGCGGTCACACCCATAATGACATTCAACATCACATGGATAAATCTAATTTTTTTCTTTCTTCACAAGAATTACATCTATTAATCTTTCAGCAATCAAGTAAAAATCATAAATCAAAGCCCCGCTGCTACAACATACAGTTCCAAAGAAAGTAACAGAAAAAAATTGTTTAACAGAGAAACTGTCCAGGGATGATGATTGTATATATATATTCTTTTGGTTCTTCAAATTTAGAACAAAGATAAAAAGGCAAATTCAGAAAAGTATCTCGCTCTCTCTTGATCAATGTTTTGTGAACATTCCATCCATCAAGGAAGAGAAATCAAAGTCTTTGCCTGATTGTGAAGATGGTGTGGTGTTTGTTGGCTGTGCCGCGGATGATGACTGAGGTTTACCGGTTGAGTTTGGGGTCGAACCGTTCACCGGATTAGCTTGTCCCATTGTGTAGAAGCTGTGCATCAGTAATAACAACCAAAAGATCATGTGAGAGTTAGGTTAAGCAGTTTTCATAATCTATCACAAAGATGTCACAAATTAGGACTTGACACAGTGGATTTATGAAAACAAGAAAGCACTCTTTCCCCAGTCGGGGCATGTTTATATAAGATTTGATTTAGAATAATATAATCAGACGTGACACAAAAATGGAATGAAAGGATACTGTTTCACAATATGATGTTTTCAAACGAAACAGACAGAGAGATTTAGTATTGTGTACACACCTGGAAGACGGGTATTGTAGAGTGTTTTCTTGCGGTTGCGCAGGTCTCATGTTCATGTTTGCGTTCATGTTCATGTGCATGTTCTAAAGTTAAGGCGAGATAACAGAGAAGCAAGAAATGGTGAGTATTTTGCAAGAACTTGGTCAATGGTAATATAGAACTTGCTAAAAAAAGGCAAATGGGAGATCTTACTTGCATAAGTTTCTGGAGATCAGCTTGACCACCTGCTGGGTTAGTCATTCCGGGGATCTGGTATCCACCAGTGTTTGACCAATTTGCAGAAGCTAAGTTAAGAGCATTAGCAACAGCTTGTTGATTCACGCCGTTTGGAGTGCCTCCTGCTGCTTTTGCTGCAGCCATGTACAGGGCTTGCTGCTGAGCAAGCATAGCAACCTGTTGCTGATGCATGGCAAAAGGCGACACTATATTTGTCTGCAACAAATGGAACACACAGAGTTATATCACTTGACTTTGGTCTGGAATTCCAAATGTTCATCGTTGAAGGAATCTTAGTAAGTGAGAAAAGAGACAAATCAAAGAATCTGTGTTGAAAGAATCAGTCGATATCTTAGTAACTTGTAAGTTAAATAACCATACAAATAAAAAATAGAAACTTGGAAGCTAAATATCAGTAGGAAGGTAGATAGACCCAACAAAGAAGTAATTAAGTAAATCTGAGGAGAGTATATAATTGACTAAGTATTTACCTTCTCAAATAGGCTCATGATATCGCCTTTCAAATCTTTCTGTGGTGCTTGTTGGACTGTTAAATTAGGTGTGTCTTTAAACAAATCCTCAATCCCAGTAGCTGGAGCTGGAGGAGAACTGCTCTCATCCGGCTTCGTTGTGACAACTTTCTCTGCTGTTTGACCACTTCCAGCCGCTACAATTTTAAGATTCAGAAATTAATATATTTATTACTCCAAAGCATTTTCTAGAGCAGAACGATTAACATAAAGTTAACAAAGATAGGAAAAAGTGTGCCACAATGTTAATTATGCACATGCTAGAGAGATACATACACTGAAAGCCAGCCCATGAGTTATCATCGGCAGGAGTTGCCTCTGACGTATTTGTAGTTGAATCATCCATTGATAGCATGTTGAAGAGATCAGTAGCAAAATCCACCTTTGGAGGATCTGATGCTGGTGCAACATTTACTGCTTGCTTTTTTGTCTCCACTGGAGCGGCTGCAGACTCCATTTTCTGCTGTGGCATAACCTGTTATTTTTTAGCATCATGTATCAGAAAAATCAGGTTTGGATAATGTTAAAAAGTGATATTGAAAGATTGTAAGGCCCTAAAAACAAAGCGAGTTAAATAATGATCTAATAGCTTCATATGCATTGACAAATATAATGATCTCAAAGCTGATATCCTAAGATTATTAAATAAGATCAAAGGAATACGAATTGTAACTAAAGGTATGGCTGTCTATACATCTCTTCAGCGAAGTATGTTTAGTACCTGACCGGGTCCTTGGGGAGGTACGGGAAGATTTATCCTCGTTGCAGCAACATTATTTTTTGTTCTAGATACTGGAATAGTTTTCCTCTCCTCAAACAAATTTACAGGACTACTACTGTGCCCATGCTCATATCCAGGCCCACTTCTCTCCACAGATTTCCGCCGTTCCTGCTCGACTCTAGGGGGTGATCTAGCCTTTTCCCCTCTAGAAACCCATCTCTTCTCTTCATACCTAGAAAGGTCATATGTCAGAAGAATGATTCCGGCGTCCATATGAATAGCAAGATAGACAATTCAATAAGGTGGAACTAACTGAAACGTTTGTACAATGAAAAGAGAAATACATACTTTGCCCGTATGAAATTCTCAATTCCAACTCTATCATAGTTTGGGGGCAGCTCTGCTTCCCAGTAACTATTTGCTTTCTCATTTCCCATTGCTGCATGCAAGTAAAAGATTATACACTTTACATGGCGTAACCAAGTAACCAACCCATGACTCGGCCATAGAGCATTAAGTTTGAAAGACACTTACACTGTATAAATGCAACCTGCTCGGGGAGCCATGTGTCTAGAGTGGCAGATCGAACCTGCACCCATCAGCACACTCAGATGTGTTGGTAGAAAAGAGAAGTAGCTTGTGCTGCAAATGCTAAGGTTAACATCTACTTGACAAGAAGGACCCTTCTCAAACAAAAGTCATAGGGTGAAACCTAATCATGTAAATTTGCACAGAACTGCTTACGTTCGTGTGTAAACTGGATAGACGACAGTGATAGCAAAAGAAGGTGAGGAGATTTAATGCATTCATGCCAAACTTTTCAGCTCTTGCGATGGAAAATACAAGATGAAAATGTAAATATAAAACTCCAGTAGAAAACCAAATTGAAAAAATTTGCAGAGAAATTGAGCCAAATGGAATGAATTATTCATCAAATTAACATCTGAGCTATCATATAAAAATACAGCATCAAGAAAACAAATGTAGAAAGGAAACTGAGAGACTACCTTCGATATGTGTACCCCGAGACTCCTGTGAATCCCAGAACATTGCATGCAGATAAAGATACCTAAATTAACACTAGCCCATCTTGGACCTCTGCAAAGCAAAAATGGAATAGTATTAGCCAAATATAAAAATGAACCAGCATAACAATGCTGATAATTCAAATCAGCTACAAAAACCATACTTTGTTTTGCAGTCAGCACATTCTCTGTTCTCTGGATGTTTAAGAAGCCCTTCAAGAATCTGCAAATAAAGTAGCACCAAAAATCAAGTGAATATTCAAGCAATCGTCTAGATAAACGAAAAAAAATTCAAATGATCAGAATTTGACATGTTTAACAAACCAAAATGAATCAAAGTTCTCATTGCAGCCACAAGTAGGAGATAAACTTCGTCAATGAAGAGCGAAGTTCTCAGAGACATCATTACTATACATATTACATGTATGCATTCACCAAGGCCACAAAGCTATCTCAACTAAAAACCAATAGTTTCAACACTGCAGATAACTCAAAGACTACCAAACTAAAAAAATGAAAATCCCTAAGGGACGCTAAGAGCTGCTCCTTCCATCCCTTTATCCGATTCTTTCCAAGCAAAATCGAAAAACATTTTTCTATAAGATCAAGCTCCATGAAACTAGAACATATCACAAAATTCAAAAAACCCGATCGTGATCCGTTACAGACAACAAATCGAAATAGTTATAAACCATAATCCTAAAGCTCAAACGATCGAAAAAGGCGAGAGATCGAGAGGATACAAAAACATCTCCTAAAATTGAAGAACAGTAGCTGCTAAAAAAACACACAGATCCAATTGAATTGAGACCGTATCAAAAATCCAGGATCGATCTCACCGATCGTTAACAACCAAATTCAAATATATTGACCACAAATCCACGAATCTCGGAGGCAAATTAAAAAAAAAAAAAAAAAAAAAAANAAAAAAAAAAAAAAAGAGAGAGAGATTGGAGAAACCTTTCTATGGCGGGCATTAAGCTCCTTAGAGACGTTGGCTTTCTCGTTCATAGCGGCGAATAGATTATTAAAAAAAATAAAAAATCGAAGAAGGAGAAGAATCGGCAAACGAGGAAGAAGAAGAGCTGAAGGAAAAAAAATGATCTACGGAGACGACAAGGTCAAAACAGTCTTTTCCGTCTTCAGCGCTTCTTAATATCTCTCTCTTCTTCTTCTCTCGATGGAAAAACAAAAAATTTCCTTTTTCTTTGGCCTTTCGGAACGAGCGACCAAGAGAGAGAGATGGGGTCAATACTTTTTGGACCGTTCAGATTATGGTATCGGTTTACTAAATTCGCTTTTGCTTTTCAATTTCAAAATTTAATTTTGGTTCGGTTTAGTTTCTCTTCGGTTTAATTTTAGAATAACTCGGTTACTGGAGTAATTTGCCTTTTATAAAATTGCCTAGTCAATCCAAGGTTTATCAAAATTTAAAGACCGGTTTATCTGATGGTTAAGTGGTTAATCAAAATTTAAGATCGGTTTATATGATGGTTAAGTGGTTTTGTTTTGATTGGTCATCAATATAACATAGAGAAGGTTGTGGGTGGAAAATATAAATCACATGGCCATCTCACCTGTTATGTTTGTTTCCACTTTGGAGTTGTTGTTGTATATTGATTCCAATTTCTTTGTTTATTTATGTATGTGATGTTTATGGGACACAGACATATTTTATTTGCTAAGATTTTTATTTGATGTGATTAGTCTACCAACCAAAACTCAATATTTCTTGATAATATTTATTATACTATTATGATCTTGGATTCGTTATTTTCTAAACTCATATTTTGTTTGTCATTGCTAACTAAGTAATCCCAAAATTCGACAACCTCTAAATTTAATGGGGTGTTAGGTACAATTATGCGTTGTGTATGTGTGTGAATAAACCTAAAAGTAATTGTATATATTCCAATACGAAGTGGTCTCTCGCCAGCTCTAAACCAAGCTAATTGATTTCATTAATCAGACTTAATTGTGATTTCGGAGATTTTATTGTGCAGTTAAAAATAAAATCTTATCTAACACCTTTTCAAGTTTTTAATATAAATAATTCAGATCTCTATTCACCGAAATACATCTCTCATATTCATACTAAAAAAAATGACAATCGTTTTTCAGTTTATAATGTTAAACTGTCATATAAATTATATTTTATTTTAAAATTATAATATAAATAAAAGGAATTTCAATCTAGTTAACAAGATTAGGATATCCATTCTAAACAATGTACATATAACTAGAATAATAATTAAAGTCTCATAATAACCATGAAAAGAAAACCTTAATTAAAACATGCATGATAAAATGAGAAAAAACGATCAACTTTATCCTCGTTAACTTACGGCCACCAGACCTTGCTTTTGCCGCTGCTGCTGCCAGAGCTTCCACGTTTGCCGGAGCTTTGGTCAGAACTGTCCAAATAAAAGAGAAAGTTTAAATAAAACATGTTAAAAAATGAAAAAAAAAAAGATTAACTTTTTTTTGTTCTCTTTATATATTACTTATGGGTTGTTTTGCCGCTGGAGCTTTGGTCTGAGCAGGAGATCACACATTTGCTGCATCTCTCTTTGCCTTGTTAAAGGTTTGAGTCTTTTTGGGTCGAGGATTGTTTTGCTTGTCTTGAAGCGTCTTCATTTTGGCTTTCAGATCTATCATTTTGGTCTCCTTAGCATCTTTTCTCTGAAGTTGTTTGGCTTCAGCTTTTGCTAATTATGTTAGGACCATAATATTTTATTAATTTATAGTGATATTAATTTATTTTAAATTAATAATTATTATTTTATAGTGTAAATTAATAATTATTAATTTATAGATTATTTTTTAATTGTTTAAATTTTTTTAAAAATATGAATTGAGACAACTTGGTTCGTTACATAAGTCTAAATCTTGTCTAAATTTCATGGGAGCTGTTAGGTACTATGATGCGTTGTATATGTGTGTGAATAAACCTAAAAGAAACTGTATATATATTCCAATATGAAGTGGTCTCTGCGCCAGCTCTAAGCCAAGTGATTTCATAATCGGTTTGGTCTTCTAATAATTGGAATCATTTATTGTTTGTGAAATTTGAATTCGCACTACACTTATCTGTTTGTGGAATCTCATCGAGAGTTATCACACAACTCCTAACCCGATCGATGCCTTAATAAGTTTTTAACTCGCTCGACATATGCTTTTCCATTTTTTATCCACATATATGCATGCCAATGTACAATATGCTTTTTAGGGGCTGAGACGTCGCGATTATGATGGGATGAGCTTGGAACTATAGTCATAGCTTTCTCTATTTGTTATCACTGCGAGGGTTTACATGAGGATAGATTCTACATCTGCAGTAGAAAAGACCACTAACTTTTAATTGCTTCTCGAACTAACACCTAAGTCACAACGTGGGCTAAAACTACCTAAGGTTTGCCCAACAAAGAATGGTTAGCCAAATAATGTATGTTGGAAATATTTGTCCAATAGTTTTCATAGGGCCACTAAAGAGAAACGTGGCGTTCATGGTATGAATGTTAATATCTTTCTAATTATATGACTGAAAAAACATTTTAGGAATAATTAAAACTGCTCTTTTTAAAAGTTCGTGCACCATTATTTTAAATTGTCGTTGTATGTAATTTTTTTCCCCCTAATAAGTATATCGACAAAAGAAAGAAAAAAATAATAATAAGATGCAAAAGGAAACATAGAAAGTAAGAAACTGAAATAGTGAAATATATACAAATGTCCAAAAAAAAAAAAAAAAAAAGGGAAATATATACAATGACAGCTTTACTACATTTGACTAGACATAGCTGGAGTGTATAATTACAATGCTTAAGCAACGTAAATTTAAATTTCTATACAGTACGTTTATGTTTCTTTGTATTTGCAATTATTCAATATACATATACAGAAAACAAGTGAAAAATAACATCACTCCCTAAAAGTGAAAGTATAATATATATTGTGATTACTGTACTTGCTTTATTTTTTTATTTTATTTTAATTCACATATATCAGTTAGTATCTATTTTATATATAAATAGTATCAACAAAAAATTACATTCAATTTCTTAAAGAGTTAGTAGTTTACAACAGTCGATTTAACGAACTAAAAGATACCATTTTCAGAAAATATATTTTAAAGAAGTAGTTTTAGAATTTATTTTATAGTTTAACGATAACCACGTCTAATGTAATATTCATAGATGGTTATATTTGAAATGAGTAAAGAAATTTCAGATTATGAAAAGCATATTGGTACATAGTCCTCACAAAAATATTATTTTTGGAAGACAGAACAAGTAAAAATTGGATTATATAACTTCAAATGGTTTATTTTCCACAGAAAAACCAAAAAAAGTGAACTGTAAATTAGTCAGATTCACACCAATAAATCCTTTAAAAGAAAACTATGAATTCAAAGTCGGTTTATGGTTTCAATTAAATATTATTTGCCCTTGGAGATTATATACCTTTTAATGAGTGAAACACACCAATAAATAGCTTTATTTCCCATTAATCCTCTCAACAAATATAGAGTCTCCTTCTCTCTCAAACCACAAAAGAGATAAGAGGACATCTCTTCTAACTCTCAGCAAAGTTTTTTACAATATGAAGAACCAATTATCATCTATGCCTTCTTCAACCTCCTCACCACACAAACATGATGAAAAACTCAGAAGTGTTGTTTTGGCCGAGAAAAATCCGCCCAAGTATAACAATAAGCTCTACATCTGTCATTTGTGCAACAGAGTGTTCCTAACCCCTCATGCCCTTGGCGGTCACCGAACTACCACCCCCAAGGAGGACCAAGAATCGGAGAAGCAGCAGAAGAACCACAAAAAAAATCATGACTCCAGTACGTGCCGTCCTCGTGTGTCTAAATACCATTTTGTTGCTAGAAACTGGCTTGATTCGTCTTATTATTGCTACTAATCTTTCTCATGATTTGTTTTCTTTACAAGAAAATGGTTCGGGCTCTAGTCACTCGAAAAGTCCCATCTCGAAGGGAAAGAACAAAGCTGCTGTGGTGGCGGAAGACTAAGAAGGAGATCTTGATTAGCATCAGCTAGAATAAGATTTGGGGCCCCGTGATTATCGTTTATGTCTCTTTGAGATTTTCAGTTTAGAGGTATCTTATAGCTGTTGCGGCTTTTGTTCACCTCATGTAATTTTCTATTCTTAATTTCAAATCATCTGTTTTGTTATTGTTTAATGTAATTCATGAATCTTTTGATTATCAGTGCCTATATCTCATGATTATATTGTTCTAATGATTCTGGGTTTTTGCTTTAATTTTATTTTTCATAAGTTAGAGAGAGAATCTGGGTCTTGCTTGAGATCCTTTGTTAAAGAGACATTTGTAGAATTTCTACCGTTTTACCTTTGATATATGTATTTATGTAACATATAATACTATATACACCACATATATTATAGATTATATTTTCTATATCGAAGTTATATGGTATAGTATATCGTGTACATAGATAATGAAGAACACTTCTGATTGTTTGTCCCCATCTTGCCAAACCCTAAAATTTTTCTTGATATAAAAATGATACAAAACCGAACGATTTAGCATTTAGGGATGGAATTGACTACAAAGTTCCGCATACTTAATGTCCTGGAGTATTCCTTGCAGCCATCGTCTATGTCTAGAAAGGAATGGATTTCACTTCATTGTCTAGGGTTACTCTTCCCAACCGAACTTTATTTTGATTTGGTTTGCGAGATGTCTCCACATAAAGTATGATGGAACATGATCAATGATAGAGTCTTATTTACGGTCTTGGAAACTCTAAATTTTTTAGGAATTGAAGTTTCAAGAAATTGAACGGGAATATATATATATATATATATATATACTTATGTTCAACGCAAGTATGCGTGTAATATCATATCAAATACTGGATTGCTAGGAAAAAAAAAAAACTTTATGTCTTGACGGTAAAATATATATATATTTCATATTGATTTGATCTCTTGTCATAATTTACTTCTATGGTCTTGTTGGGTCACGGTATTCCCGGGGAATCTCCTATAAGATGTCTCAGACAAGCTTTTGATTGAACATATAGTTTCATTTTAAACCTTCGAATGTTTGGAAGCACTTGTCTAAATGCTTGATGTGGACTTCGTTGTTAATGTTTTTGACATCAACATTAACAACTTATCACAATAGATGTGGTACAAAAGTTTAATATGCATTTTTTGAACAAAAGGTTTTATTTTGTATGAATAAGTTTAATTGAAACCTACCTTGTTATTCTATATGATAGAATTTCGAAAAAATTGTAATGTTGGCAGCATCAAAATGATTTTCATAAAGGTATTATATTATGTGGTGATAAAATAAAATATCTAGTTAAATCGTATTATGTGGTGATGAACCATTACTTATGGATAACTAATGTATGATATGGAGATATATGTCCAATAGTTTCACAGGGCCACTAATTAAACTGTCGAAAATCCATCAGTAATCAAATAATACAAACGGCTACAATAACATATACGTTTATCGACGAAGTTTCGACAGATATTAATTAAATTGGTCGGAATCCGTCGGTAATCGATTAAAAAAATAGTTATAAAAATGATTATAATAACGGAAATATTTACCGACTGAATTCAGACGGATATTACTAACGATGTATTTCCGTCGATAATCTACCAGACCGACCGACAAATTATTGACGGATTTTGTCTGTCGGTAATGTACAGACGGAAAACCGACGAACTCATACGATTTAAAAAATCGGTTGGAATCCCGTCAATAATTACCGACAAACTGTTTTCTGTCATAACATCTGTCGGTTTTGGTCTTGTTTTCTTGTAGTGACTGCAAGATGGTATCAAACTGGCAATCATATTTTACAAAAAAATAATAATAAAAAATGGCAATCGTAAAAGTTCATGCACCCCTATTTTAAATTGTCAATTTGTCATTTTAGGTATGTTTTTCTAATAAGTATTTCAAAAATTAATAAAATAAAACATAGAAAGTAAAAAATAAAATAAAAACATAATTAAAGAAAAAATACATTTTATATTTGTCAATATTTAAGGCAGGATAAGAAGGAGAACCAAATATAGTAAAGCAGACATAGCTGGCGTGTGTAAGTACTGAAAAGCTTCAAATTTAGTTGTCTATACATAAATTGCTTTTTCATTTTCATTGTATTTGCAATTATTCAAATTATACATAAAAATAAATGAAAATAACATCACTCCATTAAATATAAAATATAATATTTTGATTACAATTGTTTAGTAATCCTACTATATTAATTGAGAAGTACAAATATGAAACTAATCTTATAAAGTGTAAAATATTACATTTTCATGCCATTGATATAAGGCAAATGTTAAATTCTTATAAAGGATAAAAATTGAATTTTAATATTAGACTAATAAAATATTTTAAATAATTATTGATTTCCAAAAAAAATATTTTCTTTCTCTAATTAATTATGACTAATTAATTTTAAAAAATTTGAAACCAATCAGAATGTTAAAAAGTAAGATTTATATCTAAGTATCCAAATTATTATTTTGATAACTATAATTGAAAGATTTTGTTAAGATTTTAAATTATGATACTCTTATTATCTTTCTTTTATTTCATTTATAAAATATTTTGAATTATTATATAATACATATGATAAATAAATATGTAGATTTTTTCTGCATATGTTGTGATTTAAATTTTTAAAGATAAAGATATATTACTCAATTTATGAAGAAAAAAATGTGTGCTTTAATGTTTCACATGGGCGGGTTGGTAAAACTAAATTTATGGAGTTGATAAATTAATAAATTTTATTTGCTCACAATTAGGATATAATAATTAATATTTTTAAATAATTCCCAAATAATAATGCAAATACAACAAATAATATAAACTGATAATATACATCGAACAAATGAAAATATTATAATATTTTAAAATAATTAGTATTTAAAAAGATATATGTAAATTTATCAAACAATTGGAATATTAAAAGTAAATACTATCTCAAACAAAATAACATTTTAAAACAAATATAACAATAATAATAATTATTATTATATTATATTTTTTGAAAAAGATGTTAGATTATATTTTTGAAGAAAATGTTGATCTGTACTTTATAGGGTGGCATATATCCTAGTTGTTATTTATTTGAACAGATCAGTTAATATATTTTTCATCTAAGTACTTATGATAATTGACTTTAGATTTATTGAAGAGTCGGTAGTTTGCAACGGTCGATCTAACGAACTTACGAGCGCCATTTTAAAAAAAAAAATATATGAAAAGAGATAGCTTAAATATTTTTTTATACTTGGAGGCATAACCACGTCTATAGGTGTAAGAATTATTGATGGTAGTATTTGAAATGAGCTGTAAAGAAAATCAGATTACACAAAGCCATTTGGAAGGACAAAACTAGTAAAAATTGGATTATATTAACTTTAAATGATTTATTTTCCACAGAAAAAAGTGAACTGTAAATTAGTCAGATACAAAGCAATATATCTTTTAAAAGAAAACTATAAATTCAAAGTTGATTTATGGTGTCAATTTATTATACTTTAAAGTTTGTCCTTGGGAGATTTTATACTTTAAAAAGCTAAACCTTTCATCAATAAAATGGATCTCTGGCTCTTTTCTCTGAAGAATCACAACACAAAAGAGCAAAATTTTCACCAAACAAGCTATGGAGAATCAATCGCCTGCGTCTTCAACAAACTCCTCCTCCCCACCCAAACATGATCAGAAACTCAAAAGTGTCGTTGTGTCCGAGGAGGAGGGGGTGACGATGAAACCAAAGTCTCCTCAAGAGGTTGTGTCTGAACGGACTATCCTTGAGAAGCCTCGTTTCATTTTAGAGACAGTACGAACAGTAAGCGATGAAGAAACCTACCTCTGTGATATCTGCAGGAGGGAGTTCCCAAGCCGGAGGTCAGTTTCCGCTCACCAGAAATTCCACAGAAAGGAGCA
Organism: Camelina sativa; assembly: GCF_000633955.1. Taxonomy (NCBI): domain Eukaryota; kingdom Viridiplantae; phylum Streptophyta; class Magnoliopsida; order Brassicales; family Brassicaceae; genus Camelina; species Camelina sativa. The sequence goes on from NC_025695.1 coordinate 42,071,621, forward strand.
AGAATTGAAGAGGCAGCGGATATTGTTCGGGTCAAAGCATTCTGATGATGCTTATCTTGGTCCTTCCGACAGCTATGAAGGGTTGTCACTTTCGCGTTTTAGGTATGGAGGAGGCGATAGCAGCAGCAGCAGCAGGCCTTACCTGTTCTCCACTGGCGAAGGAGTCAAACAAATGGAGACGACCATGTTTCCTCCTCATGCTCTAGACCGCTCCCTCACCGGGAACCCTAGCTATAGCACTTCACATGCTTTTTCAAATGATGAGGATCATATTAATCTTGATCTCACTCTTGGTCCATCTAAGCCCACAGGAGGCAGCAGCAATAGTATTAAAAACAACCCTAACTCATTCTTGGATATGGAAGCCACTAGGGGAACAACGAATCTGTTCGGTCCCGTGTGTCCTCGTGTGCCTCCATTCAATTTTGTTGCTGGAAACCCATATGATTCATTCCCTGGAAGATATGCTCCTCTTTTTGGAAACACCAATCCTTGTCATGATTTGTTTTCTTTGCAAGGGAATGGAATGGGCTCGAGTCACCCGCAAAGACTTTTCTCAACGGGAGTGGATTCCAAAGCCATGGTGCCTCCTTTTGCTCCTCCTTACTCAACTTCCACCAATCTTTGTCATGATTTGTTTTCTTTGCAAGGGAATGGAATGGGCTCGAGTCATCCGAAAAGACTCTTCTCAACGGGAGTTCCTCCTTTAGCTCCTCCTTATCCAACGTCCACCAATCTTTGTCATGGTTTGTTTTCTTTGCAAGAGAATGGAATGGGCTCATCAAGTCACTCGAGACTTCTCCCCTCAATGGAAATGAACAAATTCAAGGTGCCTCCTAATCCAACGTCCACAAATCTTTGTCATAATTTGTTTTCTTTGAAAGAGAATGGAATGGGCTCATCAAGTCACTCGAGACTTCTCCCCTCAATGGAAATGAACAAATTCAAGGTGCCTCCTAATCCAACGTCCACAAATCTTTGTCATAATTTGTTTCCTTTACAAGAGAATCGTTTAGCTGTTCAATCAAAAAGTCTCATCTCAAAGGGGAAAAACAAAGTCATGGTGCCTGAAGATGATGACGATGATGATGATGATGATGATGATGGTGCTGATGATGGTGCTGATGATGTTAAGGATATCGAGCTAAGGTGGCTGACCAAGAAAAGAAGATCAAGACCAGCCTAGTCTTAATTTATTCATGTCCCTTTGAGTTTTCAGTTTGCTATCGATCGAGGCTTCTGTTTCACCTCTTTTGTTTCGTCATGCAATTTTTTTTTCTCTCTTTGTTTCTTCATTGTCTTTCTTAAGTGTTCTCTTTGGGTTTAGTTGATGTAATTTCGATCCATTAATCAAATCCTTTTTTTCTTTTTCTAATTTCTATATCTCTTCATTGGTCTATAGTTCCAAAACATCTCATGTATCTATTATGATGATGAGGACGAAGCATCTGACCAAACTTCACAAAATATTGATATCATTGCGGGGATAGTTCAGTTGGGAGAGCGTCTGAAGATCTGAAGGTCGTGTGTTCGAAATCATCACAGCCCTAAACATATAAAGTTGCAAATTGATTAACAACATCGTCTCTTCATTTGTGGTATTGGGTTGCTTTTTTTTACTCTTAATTCGTTTAATTTAAGTTTTCTTATGTCTTGTTTTATACCACTTTATATCCGATTGTATTTTCAAATTTATATTTTAAGAGAAACGTAATCGTTAATGTTAAAAATTTCAATCATTTATGATGTTTAGATCTATGAATGGAATTATAATAGTTTGATTTGTTTAATTTTATAATGACTGTTCATAAGTTGTAAATTCTTGTAATTAAGATTAAGTTTATCCGAAGTCACTTTCATATAATTTCATTATAATGTCACTTGTAATATATAAAGCCCTTTAACAGGAAAAAAAATCCCAAAAAAGAAACTCTTGTAATGTAGATTTTCAATTGTTTGCCTTGGAAAATTGACCAAAAATTTACGAGACAAAAATATTACGATCTTTCGATCTTATATTTTTAACAAAATATGATAACTATACTTACTTTTATATATATATATATATATATAAATATAATTAGTATAGCCTTGTAATCCCAGTCGCAATGCAAAATTTGAATTTATACTAAACAACCAGCACTAGTGTGAGATTTCCAAAACAAGCTCTTTCAAAACATCCTCATGTCGTGCGATTATGATTTTAACATCTTATGTATGGCACTGATTTCACTAGTCTCGGGTATAAATTCACTAGTGTTAAACATCTCAGCTCTTTCAGGTATTAAACCCATTACTTGATAACTCCGTGTGATGCTATGAACAATTGGGTCACTTTTTTACTATAGCCTAAAAAGAATATTGACCTAAAAGATTGTATATTATTTTAAATAATTTTACATAAATATCAAGTTGAATAATATAGAATTTTTAAAGATTTTTTAAATCATCAATTGAATAACAAGTAGTTTTACTAATCTTTTAAAATGTCAAGTTAAATACTTTTCTAAATGGTGTCTCCCTTGCCCTGACATCACTTCTATATCTCACCAAATTAAGTTTTACAAAACAAATTAATCTATGTCTTATTAAAAAAAAAAATCTATGTCTCCTTCAAGCTCCTTCCCACACAAACATTATCAAAACTCAAAATTGTCGTTGTGGTTGTGGAGGAGAAGGAGATAATGCACAATTCGCCAAAGAAAAGTAAGATCTACATCTGCTATTTTTGCTAGTGCAAGAGAGTGTTCCCAATCCCTTATGCCCTAGGCGGTCACGGAACCACCCACAATAGTGCAGTCACTAAAAGGGAGTCATGGAAATAAAATAAAAAACCATATGTTTTCTCCTTCGCCTCCAGACTGTTTCCTCACTGAGAACACTAGCTATAGCAGCAATTAACAAATACATCTCACATGCTTTACAAAATAATACTAATAATCTTGACCTCACTGTTGGTCCCATCTAAGTCCAATGGAGGTAGCAACATTAATAACAACATAATTAACTCATCATTCAATGGGGAAGTCACTAAAAGAACCACCAATATGACCCCTCATGTGCGTCCTTGTGTGTTTAGATACCATTTTGTTTCTGTGAACCCGCTTATTCAATTTCAATCACCAGAAACATTCCTCCAATTTCTTCTCCTCATCCAATATTTGTCAGAATTTTTTTCTTTACTCGAAAAGTCTCATCTGAAAGGGAAAGAACAAAGTCATGGTGCCTCTTTATGCTCCCTTTCATCGAACCATCAGTCTTTTGTAATGATTTGTTTTCTATACGTATCTGTACATACAAATTTTTATTTGGATCATTTTACTCCATAGAGGTTTATATATACTCTATTTTTGGATCAAATGCTTTTACTTTGTATGAAAAAGTTTTATTGAAGACTACTTTGTTATTTACAAAAATAGAATTTCAAGAAATTGTAATGTTCGCCGCATAAAAATGATTTTCACAATGCTATTACTTATGATATATAGTCAGAGACACAACAATATCTTTCAAAGAAAGCTTTTTAAAGAGACATTTGTAGAATTTCTACCGTTTTACCTTTCATATATGTATTTATGTTAACTTATAATACTATATACACCACATCTATGATATAGATTATATTTTCTATATCGAAGTTATATGGTATAGTATATCGTGTACATACATAATGAAGAACACTTCTGATTGTTTGTCCCCATCTTGCCAAACCCTAAAAATTTCTTGATACAGAAACGATCGATTTTGGGATGGAATTGACTACAAAGTTCCCCATACTCAATGTCTTGAAGTAGTCCTTGCAACTATCGTCTGTCTACTACAAAGGAATGGGTTTCACTTTATTGTCTAGGGCTACGCTTCCCAACAGAACTTTATTTTGATTTGGTTTGCGAGATGATAGAAAATGAGTCTTATTTACGGTCTTGGAACCTCTAAATTGAAGTTGCAAGAAATTTAACGGGACTATACTTACATGTCCAACGCAAGTATGCGTGTGCAATCATATCAGAAATTGGATTGCTAGGGAAAACACCTTCATGTTTGACGGTAAAACATATATTTCATATTCCTTTGATCTTGTCATAACTATGGTCTTGTTGGGTGACGGTATACTCGGGGAATCTCCTAGAAGATGTCTCAGACAAGCTTTTGATAGGACATTTAGTTTCATTTTAAACCTTCGAATGTTTGGAAGCACTTATCTAAATGCTTGATGTGGATTTAGTTGTTAATGTTTTTGACATCAACATTAACAACTTATCACAATAGATGTGGTACAAAAGTTTATTATGTATGAATAAGTTTAATTGAAAACTACTTTGTTATTTACTATATGATAGATTTCGAAAAAATTGTAATGTTGGCAGCATGAAAATGATTTTCATAAAGCTATTATATTATCTATCTAGTAAAACGGTATTATGTGGTGATAAACCATTACATATGGATAACTAATGTATAATATGGAGATATCTGTCCAATACACAGGGCCACTAATGATAAACTGCAATGATGGTATAAAACTGGCAATCGTAATTTACCACAAAACAAAAAAATTGGTAATCGTGAAAGTTCATGCACCCCTATTTTAAATTGTCAATTTGTCATTGTAGGTATGTTTTTCCTAATAAGTATTTCGAAAGTTGATAAAATTAAACATAGAAAGTATAAAATAAAATAAAAACATAGTTAAAGAAATACACATTTACATTTGTCAATATTAAGGCAGGATAAGAAAGAAGAACCAAATGTAGTAAAGCTGACTAAGACATAGCTATTAGCTGGCGTGTGTAAGTACTGAAAAGCTTCAAATTTAATTGTCTATATATTGCTTTTCATTTTCATTGTATTTGCAATTATTCAACTATATACGTAAAAAATAAATTAAAATATCATCACTCCATTAAATATAAATATAAAATTTTGATTACATTCCCCTGTATATTAAAAGAGAAGCAGAAAATGATGATGTGTCGAGAGTTCAGAACACAAATGAATTTATTGCCTGCATTTTTGTATATATTTACACATAATTGCTCTTGGATGGTTAAGGAATATTTCTTTACAATTAATTACAAATTTTCAAACATTTCAATTCTAAAATTTATTTTAATTACTTTATAACATATTTAATTATTAAAATATAAAGTCAATAGATTTAAAACGTTTTCAAAACCGGAAATTATTCACCTATAAAAAAAATTGACTACTATTAAGATATTTAAACTTTCCAAAATAAAATTATCACAATAATCATTTTTATAGGAAATTGACTTATTTAATACTATTGGTATAATATTTCACAGGCGAAACATATACTTACACAAAATTAAAACAATTTTAAAAAATAAAAATCTTGCATAGATTAACAAAAGAGCAGGTTATACATATATTTAGTTGATACATAATAGTTTATTCTAAAAATATTTTTACGGGTTATAGATATATATTTTAAAACAAATTTTAGATCCTAGAAAATAAATTTACATATAACTCTAATTTTATCTGTATATATCTATTCCGCACATAGTGCGGGTTGATACCTAGTTGGTTTAGTAATTGTTATTTATTTAAACAGATCAGTTAATATATTTTTCATCTAAATACTTAGGATAAATGATCTATCATTTATTAAAGAGTCCGTAGTTTGGAACGGTCGATTTAACAAACTTACGGGCGCCATTTTTTTTAAATGTATATGAAAAGTGATAGTTTCTAAATATTTTTTAGACTTAGAGGAATAACAACGTCTATAGGTGTTAGAATTGTTGATGGTTGTATTTGAAATGAGCTGTGAAAGAAAATCAGATTACACAAAGCCAATTGGAAGGACAAAACGAGTATATAACTTCAAATGATTAATTTTCCACAGAAAAAAAGTGAACTGTAAATTAGTCATATATATATTCTTTAATATATCTTTTAAGAGAATACTATAAATTCAAAGTTGATTTATGGTGTCAATCAATTATTGTTTGCCTTTGGAAGATTTTATACCTTAAAGAGCTAAACCTCTCATCAATAAATTGAGCATCTCCGGCTCTTTTCTCTGAATCACAACACAAAAGAGATTAGAATTTTTTTTCACAAAACAAAATATGGAGAACCAATCACATGTGTCTTCAACAAACTCCTCCTCCCCACCCAAACATGATCAGAAACTCAAAAGTGTCGTTGTGTCCGAGGAGGAGGAGGTGACGATGAAATCAAAGTCTCCTCAAGAGGTTGTGTCTGAACGGACTATCCTTGAGAGGCCTCGTTTCATTTTAGAGACTGTACGAACAGTAAATGATAACGAAACACACCTCTGTGATGTCTGCAGGAGGGAGTTCCCAAGCCGGGGGTCACTTGCTGGTCACCAGAAATTCCACAGAATGGAGCAAGAATTGAAGAGGCAGGGGATATTTTTCGGGCCTTTTGAAAGCTATGAAGGGTTGTCAATTTCACGTTTTAGGTATGGAGGAGGCGATAGCAGCAGCAGCAGCAGGCCTTACCTGTTCTCCACTGGCGAAGGAGTCAAACAAATGGAGACGACCATGTTTCCTCCTCATGCTCTAGACCGCTCCCTCACCGGGAACCCTAGCTATAGCACTTCACATGCTTTTTCAAATGATGAGGATCATATTAATCTTGATCTCACTCTTGGTCCATCTAAGCCCATAGGAGGCAGCAGCAATAGCATTAAAAACATCCCTAACTCATACTTGGATATGGAAGCCACTAGGAGAACAACGAATCTGTTCGGTCCCGTGTGTCCTCGTGTGCGTCCATTCAATTTTGTTGCTGGAAACACCAATCCTTGTCATGAATTGTTTTTTTTGCAAGGGAATGGAATGGGCTCTAGTCACCCGGAAAGACTCTTCTCAACGGGAGTGGATTCCAAAGCCATGGTGCCTCCTTTTGCTCCTCCTTATCCAACTTCCACCAATATTTGTCATGATTTGTTTTCTTTGCAAGAGAATGGTTTAGGCTCTGGTCAATCAAAAAGTCTCATCTCAAAGGGGAAAAACAAAGTCATGGTGCCTGATGATGATGATGATGTTAAGGATATCGAGCTAAGGTGGCTGACCAAGAAAAAAAGATCAAGACAAGCCTGATCTTAATTTATTCATGCCCCTTTGAGATCGTGGCTTAATTATGTTTCACCTCTTTTGTTTCGTCATGCAATTTCTTTTCTCTCTCTTTGTTTCTTCATTGTCTTTCTTAAGTGTTCTCTTAGGGTTTAGTTGATGTAATTTCGATTCATTAATCAAACCCTTCTCTTTTTGTTGTTGTCAATTTCTATATCTCTTGATTGGTCTATAATTTGAAAACATCCCATGTTGTATCTCTATCTATATATGATAACGAAACATTTCACAAAAGATATGTAAATTGTTAAGGTTACATAAGATTTTATTATATTTCGTCTATAATATTTTGTTTAGTTATTGATGCTGAGTTGGGAGAGCGTCAGACCAAAGATTTGAAGGTCGTGTGTTTGATCCATGCTCACTACATTTTTTTTTGTTGGGAACAGTTTTAAAAATAACAAAATTCAATAAAATAATAAGATAATATCTTTCTTGAAATCTTCAAATAAAATATGGTCCTAATAATATTATAAATTAATAATCATTGAAAGTTACAAACATACATATATATATGCTGATATAATAATGCATGTTTTAAAAATTAGAATTTTCTTTATATCTATAAAACAATTATTATGTTGTATTTTTTTAACTATAATGATATAAAATACTCTATAACATACCATAAATCTAGCTAAAATTTTAAAGTTTTTAATTTATAGATATGCATCATTTTCATTTTGATAACTTTGTAGGCCATTTAAATACTATAATTGATATTGTTATTCATAAATTTAAAATTTATGTATGTCATGTGTATAAGTGAATTTGTTTATAGTATTCGTAATTTATTGTCAATAATGTTTTCTAAATATTAAAAATTTAATTCTAAACCATAAAATTTATAACATCCAAAAATCTAATTTTATTTTGGTAAAATTGTCTCAAATCTTTATTTTTAACAATTTAAACAACTAAAATATATATCTACAAATTAATAATTATTTACACTATGAATAATAAATATTAATTTATCTATAAATTAATATCATTATAAATTAATAAAATGTCATGGTCCCATCATTATTAACTTCATTATATATTCTTTTTAGTCGAATAACCGGGTATAACATATTGATATTGCAAGTATAATACTCCCTATGTCTCATTTTAACAGTTTTTTTTGTAATAAACTATTAAATCAATATAAAAAAAATATGCAGAAAATTATGAAAATATCTAATAAAATGGTACCAACAAAAAAACCTTCAAAAAGCGTAGATTCCAAACAGAGGGAATATTTTATGGTAGAGTAAACACATACATAAATGCTACCATTTTATGTGGGAGTGCATTGGAACTTCTAAAATATTTTTTTAGGTATTGAAGTTGCAAAGAATTCAATGGGAATCTCCTATTGTCCAATAGGATGTTTCCGACAAGCATTTGATAGGACTTATATAGTTTCATTTTAAACCTGCGACTGTTTGGGAGCACTTGTCTAAATGCTTGATGTGGGCAACCACCTCAAATGCTTTGACGACTATATCGTATATATGTTCATCATGTCCCGTTTTAAAACAGTTATTCACACATCTCTTATAGATGGATCCCACATTATTCTCTTATATAATGACATCGACATTAACAACTGATCACAATGTATGTGATTAAACTGGATATGTTCGTATGGAAGAAGACATCCATACTTATGACTTATGAGTAGTTCGTTTTATGTGGCCGTGGCATCCGCCATTTAATGTGGAACCATAGAGATTGACGTTTTGTCCATGTTTGATTTAAGAAAGAATTACTCATATGCTATAGAAAAGTTGGTTTATTCCTTATATGTATATATTTTCTAAAAATTGCTTAGATATTTAGTGCACTGGGTAATTACAATTAACATCCTGGGTTTATTTTTTATTTTTAATTCTGAAAATATTAAAAAAGTACACATCAGCAAACGATTCCATGTCATTATTGACAGTGAATGTCTGATTTATATTACTTCACGACTGAGTTATAATACTTAAAGAAAAACGAAAGGTCTCGTAGATTCATTTGACGGCTGAGTTATAATATTTTGTGGCTGACTTATAACAAGAAATAAACTGAAAGTGAACGTCTGATTTATATTACTTCACGGCTAAGTTATAATACTTAAGGGAAACCGAAATGATTCATATGACGGCTGAGTTAAAATGTTTCGTGGCTAACTTATAACAAGAAATAAAAGTAAACAGCTAAATTTTATTACTTGACGGCTGAGTTATGATACTTAAGGGAAACGAAAAGTCTTTTAGATTCATATGACGGCTGAATTTAGTAGCTGACTTATAACAAGAAATAAACTAAAGTAAACTTGTCGTGCGTTGTTTCCGTATCTATCTGCACAACTCGAACATCCTTTATCATCGGTGTTACCAGAAACAACAATTACCGAAACTGGATCCATGAAAGAAAATGAAGAAAAATGAGGAGAATTAATAAGAATGAGTGTAATTAAGAAGTCAAAAACAATGAGAAAATAAGGAGAAAAAAGGTGAAGAAGAAGGTAAAAACCATGTAAATATTTCATTTTTTAACCAGCTGAAGAACAATAGTCGAAGGAACGACGTTTCGTATTTTCGGAGAAAATGATGACATTGATGATGCGTCCGAAGTGGCAAGTCAGCCATCAAATGAACATGTAAATCAGTCTAATTAAATCAGCCATCAAACAAGATTATAACTCAGCCGCAACATGAATACTATTACAATAATTAAAAAGCAAAAAAAATGCTGCCAAATTCATCCGCTTAATGTCATAACTCAACTGAAAATTTGTAACTGAGCTGTATCGTTTAATAAGTCAGCGTAACTGAATGATATTATAGTAATTAATCTTTTGCTACTAAGTCAGCCGTAAAATGGCCGAGTTGTACGATAAGTCAGCTTATGACGGCTGAGTTATGGTGCTTAACCATAACTCAACCTTAACGACATCTCATAAGTTAGGCGTTGTTCATAACTCAGCCAGCCGGAAAAAAGTTAATTCAGCCGTTTCGTAGTGATAACTCAGCTAAAATTTTGACAACTCAACCATCGGGTGAAAACTCAGCCGTAAGGACGACATAGAAATTTTGACAACATGTTGGACATATTTGTCAAAAGATTTTCATAGGGCCATATAAATTGTATAAAACTGTCATACCACATATAGTTCATACCACACATGTCAGCTATGTCTTAGTCAGCTTTACTACATTTGGTTCTTCTTTCTTATCCTGACTTAATATTGACATATATAAATTGTGTATTTTCTTTAATTATGTTGTTTTTTACGTCTTACTTTCTATGTTTTATTTCGTAACTTTCGAAATACTTTGTTTGGAAAAAATACATGTGTAAGTACAGTGTTTATGAAAAACTTGAACTTTAGTTGTCTATATTGCTTTTCAATTTCGTTGTATCTGCAATTATTCAATTATTCAAATATATATAATAAGTAAAAAATAACATCACTCACTCCATTGGAATTTTTTTTTTCTTTAACTTAGAGAATAAATCCCAAGACTTATGGAGGAGTCCAAGACTAATCTCTCTGGAGAGAAGGTATTCCACGAATAGGGTCTCCCAGGTATGCAAATGGACTGTAAGCAATGGGCTCATACCCATGTGATCAAAGGGATAAAGCTGAGTAATTATGCATTTGGGGAGAATCGATCCATGACCTAGACCAACAGGACGGCTCTTCCACCAAGGCTAGAACCACTTAGCCTAGTTTCCATTAGAAAATTTTATAATGTGATTACTTGGTTTAGTAATTGTTATATATTTGAACACATCAGTTCAATATTTAAAACCAACGATTTATTAAAAAGTCGATAGTTTGCAATGGTCGATTTAACGAATTCATTGGCACCATATTTTGGGAAAAAAAATATATGAAAAGAGATAGTTTTTAAATGATGTTCTTTATACTTATATGCACTATATAATCTATGATGTAACATTGGTTGATGGTTATATTTGAAATGAGTAAAGAAAATCAGATTACACAAAGACAATTGAAAGGCCAAAACGAGTAAAATTTTGATTATATTTATAGATATATCTTCAAATGGTTTATTTTACTCAGAAAAAAAAAAGTGAACTGTAAATTAGTAAGAGACACACCTTTACGGTTTCAATTAAATATTGTTTGCTCTTGGGAGATTTCATACCTTAAATGAGTTAAACCCTCTCACCAATAAATAGTGTGACTCCGGCCCTTTCCTCTAAATCACAACAAAAATGAGATAAGGCAAATTTTTACAAAACAACCTATGGAGAACCAATCACCTGTGTCTTCAGCAAGCTCCTCCTCCCCACCCAAACATGATCAAAAACTCAAAAGTATCGTTATGGCCGAGGAGGAGAAGGTGACGATGAACCTTCTGGAACAAAAGCCTCCTCAAGATATTGTGTCTGAAAGGACTATCCTCGAGAGGCCTCGTTTCGTTTTAGAGGTTGTGAAAAGAGAAAGAGCTAGCAAAATTTACTACTGTAGGTTCTGCATGAAGGAGTTCTCATGCCGGCGAGCTTTAGGCGGTCACCAGAACGCCCACAAAAAGGAACGAGAACTCCATAAGAAGCTGAAGTTCATCAGAGGCAATGCTTTGAAAAGATACTTATCGTGGGCCTTTTGGCTGCAGCTATGGAGAGATGTCCTCTGGGCCGTTTATGTACGGGGGAGGAGGTAGCAGCAGCAGTAGACCTTACCTGTCTTCTACTGGTCCAGGAGCCAAAAGAATGAAGACGACCATGTTTCCGCCTCATCACCATTCCATCCTCAACTGGAGCAATACTGCTGGCCGCCATAGAAGTTCTACAAGATATCCTTTAACCCCTAAAAAGTATACTTCAAATGCTTTTTCAAACGATGAGGATATTAATCTTGATCTCACTCTTGGTCCATCTAATCCCATAGGAGGCATAATAATCACGTCTATAATATAAGAGTCATTGATGGTTATAACTGAAATGAGTAAAAGTTTCATATTATACAAAGTCAACTGGAAGGACAAAAGCAGTAAAATTTGGATTATGTATTTAGCTTCAAATGGTTTATTCTTCAAATGGTTTATTCTGTTCAGACCATCTCTAATGTATATCTTTATTTTTTACTCTAATATAGAGTAACTTTAAAAATAAAATTATGTAATAAATAAAGGTGAGAGTAGAATTACTTTTAATATAGAGCAATTTTATAATTTTTCTATTTCAAAATAAATTAAAGCAAATATTGCTCAATAATAGAATTTTGACCTCTAAAATAGAGCAGGGTTGCGGTGTTGGAGATGCATCGGAGAAAAATGAACTGTAGATTACTTAGAGAGGTACCAATATCTTTTTAAGAAAAACTGTAGATTCCAAAGTCGTTTTATGGTTTCAATTAAATATTGTTATCACTTACTTGGTTTAGTAATTGTTATTTATTTGAACACATAAGTTCAATACTTACAATAATCTTCGATTTATTGAAAAATCGGTAGTTTTCAACGGTCGATTTAACAAACTCGCCAACACCATATTTAAAATAAAATAAAATGAAAAGAGAGTTTTAAAAGGATGTTTTTTATACTTATATGCATTATTTAATCTATGATGTAACATTGGCTGATGGTTATATTTTAAACGAGTAAAGAAAATCAGATTACACAAAGCTAATTGGAAGGACAAAAGGAATAAAATTTTGATTATATTTTTATATATATATCTTCAAATGGTTTATTTTTCTCAGAAAAAGAAAAGGGAACTGTAAATTAGTCAAAGACACCTTTAAGGTTTCAATTAAATATTTTCTGCCCTTGGGAGATTTCATACCTTAAATGAGTTAAACCCTCTCATCAATATATAGTGTGACTCCGGCCCTTTCCTCTAAAATCACAACACAAAAGAGATAAGACAATTTTTTACAAAACAACCTATGGAGAACCAATCACTTGTGTCTTTAGCAAGCTCCTCCTCCCCACCCAAACATGATCAAAAACTCAAAAGTGTCGTTGTGGCCGAGGAGGAGAAGGTGACCATGAACCTTCAGGAACAAAAACCTCCTCAAGATATTGTGTCTGAAAGGACTATCCTTGAGAGGCCTCGTTCCGTTTTAGAGGTTGTGCAAAGAGAAAGAGCTACCAAATTCTACTGCTGTAGGTTCTGCATGAAGGAGTTCTCATCCCGGCAAGCTTTAGGCGGTCACCAGAACGCCCACAAAAAGGAACGAGAACTCCAGAAGAAGCTGAAGTTCATCGAGGCAATGATTTCAAAGGATACTTATCGTGGGCCTTTTGGCTGCAGCTATGGAGGGATGTCCTCTGGGCCGTTTATGTATGGGGGAGGAGGTAGCAGCAGCAGTAGACCTTACCTGTCTTCTACTGGTCCAGGAGCCGAAAAACTGAAGACGACCATGCTTCCGCCTCATCACCATCCCATCATCAACTGGAGCAATACTGCTGGCCGCCATAGAAGTTCTACAAGATATCCTTTAACCCCTAAAAAGTATACTTCAAATGCTTTTTCAAATGATGAGGATATTAATCTTGATCTCACTCTTGGTCCATCTAAGCCCATAGGAGGCAGCAACAATAGCATTAATAACACCACTAATCCATCATTGGATGGGGATGCTACTAGAGGAACAACGAATCTGACCACTCTCGTGTTTCCTCGTGTGCCTTCATTCAATTTTGTTGCTAGGAACCCGTCTGATTCATTCCCAGGAAGCACCAATCTTTGTCATGATCAGTTTTCTTTGCAAGGGAATGGAATAGGCTCGAGTCACCCGAAAAGTCTCTTCTCAACGGGAGTGGATTCCAAAGCCATGGTGCCTCCTTTTGCTCCTCTTTATCCAACGTCCACCAATCTTTGTAATGGTTTGCTTCCTTTACAAGAGAATGGTTGGGGTTCTGGTCAATCAAACAGTCTCATCTCAAAGGGGGAAAACAAAGACATGGTGCCTGAAGATGATGATGGTAAGGATCTTGAAATAAGGTGGCTGACCAAGAAAAAGAGATCATGAAGAGGCCGCTCGTAATCTATTTATGTCTCTTTGAGTTCTTCAGTTTTCAGTTCGCTATCGATGCTTAAGTTCACCTCTTCTCTTTTTTTTTCTTTTTCTTCATGCAATGTTTTTCCCTTTTCTTTTTGTTTCTTCATTGTCTTTCGGGCCTTGTTCTCTTTGCGTCTTGGTTAATGTAATTTCGATTAATTAATCAAAACCTCTATATTTCAATTCCTATATCTCATGAGTCTTCTAAAATTTCTGCAATTTTCAATAGTCATGGTCCTTTTAGTCGTAAGCGAAATTTATTTTTTGCAAAGGTTAAAGAGATTGTGCATTTTGCATAAAATCTTTTGTTAAAACTTAAAAAGACATTATATTATCTCCACATATATTAGTTGTTAACTTGTAATATATATAAATCCCTTTAACAGACAAAAAAACACTCTTGTAATGTAGATTTTCAATTGTTTGCCTTGGGAAATTGACCAAAAATTTACGAGACAAAAATATGATAACTATACTTACTTTTTTATATATAGTTATTATAGCCTTGTAATCCCAGTCGCAATGTAAAATTTGAATTTATACTAAACTTTTGTGAACATGAGCTATTACTGGAAGGCGCATGATTATTTGGGAGAAGTTGTTCACGAATTAAATAACATACTGCGTAGATTTCAGGACTGGATTATTGACAACCCTAACGGAGGTCTGCTCCGAATCCAGTGGTGGTGAACACGGAGAATCCCCTGGCGGCTCACGCGGCCTTTATAGACTGCGGTAATACACTTATGAACCGAATTACTGCTGATGTTAATCAGATCACTGGTGTCGTCCCTACCGTAGGACCCGCAGAGCTACAAGAAATAATTGACTTAGGCATCACTTGGTGATTTTTTAAAACTGGAATCTCAAAATTTATTTTATTAATATTTTAATATAATAATATTATCTAATTTAATTAGTTATTTTTTAAAAAATTGAACCAATCATATCATGACACATAAGCGAAACAAGGTCAGAAAAGTGTATCGGTGGATCTGCTGCGAAATTTTGTGTCTCTTTTTTTCCTCAACTTTTAAATTTTTTTTTTTAATTAAAAGACATCCCCAGCGGATGTGGGATGGGAATGCTCTGTCTCGGAAGTCAATATCCTTGTCCTTGACATTGACATGATTGGGGAGATGATAAATTCAAGTTCTGAGCCATCTGAGTCCAGTTCAAGTTCAGCTGGGTCAGGTTAAGCTCATGATCGATATATATATATTTCTTGAAGACTTCGTCTGTTTATTTTCTTCCCGTCGTTTATATTAGTGGATACGCTAGTAAAGTTCCACTTTTTATTTTTATTTTTCTAGGGTTTTTATCATCTCTGTTAATCCTCGACTCTGATTTCATATATATATATATATATATATATATATAAACTAGTAATATTCAATCTCCGTGATTTGTTTTTTAGCCATACAACTCAAATTTTCTTGCATTTAGAAAAACGAACAAGGCAATTTCTCTTCAACATTTTTCAATCAATGTATAAACTCTTCATGAGATAACATCAATCAACATGCTGCAAATAGATACGAGACAATTTCTTAACTGATATGGTTACTAACTTACTGAAAGATGTGTTTGGAATCATGACGAAGGGTTAGAGATTAATCCTTCAAAACCCAAGCCAAGTTTATTCATTAACGTATGCGGTTAAATAAAGTTCTATCTCCTTATTGCATTTTCCCTCAAGATTGATTGCAACTAGAGAAAATAGACATTACATAGATAATTGGACTTTAATTACTCTAAAGTCAAGCTAAGTCATTGATTTTTGACCAGCAAGTGCTTTTAAGTTATTCCCACCACGTAACAACAACAAGTAAAAAAGCATGCAAATATCAATAGAGGCTTAGGGCAAATCTTAAAATTGTGGCCTTGTATATATAAATATTTTTTCAGAAAATATATATTTTTAATATATTAAAAAGGAAATATTACCATTTTTCAAATATTTTCATTAAAATGAGATTTAGTGAGTTAATATTATAAAAAGCAAAAATATTTTTTATAAAAGTTAGTTTTATGATTTTTGCAAAGAAAAAGTCCTAAAGCACTATTTAAGAGTAAATATTAAAGCTAATTTTGAAAAAAATGTGGTCTTTTAATTCTTTTATATTTGGGTGGCTTAGGGCAAATGCCCTTAATCTCCCTTACTAGCCCGGCACTGCATGCAAGTCACTGGGATTGAGACAGGAATTCACCATAAAAAACGAAGGCATATAAAGTAACATTATCTACCAGCCTCTATCGAAAAATCACACATTCTAGTTTCCACATTTTATCCTATATTGACAACTTCAGGCCAGGAAAAAAGGACTTCTCCGACAATATGAATAATTCTGACTAAATAAAACTCACCTACCGAGGAGCCAGGTCTCTATCAGAGAGAGACATAAATATTTCCCGGCATAGATTAACCAGATCAGGACTGATACTGGCATTTGACGCCATGCCTAAGCACTGCAGAGAACCAATCTTTGAAACAGACCATGCCTAAGCACTGCCACGCCATGATCGCTTGTTCATACCATCCGTAACTTGAAATAGACCAAACACATAGTTTCAAATTAAAATAATAGATCAACACACATAGTTTACAGAGCACTAAAAAATAGCAAATTCCATCACTTAAGGGTTTGATACAAAGAAGAAAATCATGCTAATAACGGAAACACTTATATAAGTACCCACACCAACAGGAGAAAATTATACATAAAAAGAGTGATCAGCTTGTTCCTTCCTAGAAGCCAAGGCGGCCAACTCCTTAAGTCTCGCTCTCACTGCATCTGGCGGAAGATTAGGATCACAAAATCATCGCTACCATATTCCCATTGCTCAGATTCAATCTTCTTAAAACCCATGTTCCCAAGCCGGCGGACGAATGGTGCCATCTCTTTTACTTTGTCTTTCATGTTTTAGCAAAGTGAAAGGCATTTTACATGGTTTGGCAAAGTGGAAACAAAATAAGAATATGTCTCATAAATGGAAATTTAAGTAGGGCGTGTCGACGACAACGATATAATATTCTACGTCAGATTGAAGAAGAGTTGGACAATATATAAAACCATTAAAAATGTGTTTGGTTTTGCAATACGTGTAGTAAAATTTGAAAAAATGACTTATTTAGTTATATGTGTAGTTATCTTTTGAACATGTCTGATGCATTTATTGTCAACTTAAGAGAGAGTGAAATATACTGAAAAATATATGAACATATCGTATATCAAGTATGATAGCACTGAATAAACGTATAATATATGTAGCAATAGTATTTCGCTTTCAGATTAGAGGTATCTTAGCTATTGAGGCTTTTGTTCAGCTCGTTTTTATCATTCAATTGTTTTTTCTCTTCTTATTTCTTTCTTTGCCTTTGAAATATTCTGTTTTGAGATTTGTTCATGTTTCGACTAATTCACGAATCCCTTTCATTTTCAATGCCTATGAATAAAAACACCAGACCTGATATAAAAACCTTTAAACCGTTCACCACTTGACCAATGGATTTCCACAGATCTATTCATTGGTTGTTAACTTATAATGTGTATATATATCGAAAACTAATACCGTTTGCCTTGGAAAAAAATTGACAAAAAAATATATATTCGAATCTTTCCCATCTTATTATTAGTGTTGTAACCTCCCAATATTTTTTACATAAGCTATCATCTTTCATGATCTATTTAACAGAAAGGATCATTATTCATTAACTATCGTTATTTGTATGTATTTTTATTGTTAATATAGTGTAGTTATCGAAGTGCTAATTAACTGATACAAAACCGATTTAGGAATAGAATATAGGCTACAACGTTTTGCATACGGGGTAGACAAACAAATGAGATAAAGGAAGTTTTCAACACTCAGTGTCCTGAAAGTAGTCCTTGCAACTATCGTCTATGTCTGGAAAGGAATGGATTTCACTTCATTATCTAGGGTTACATTTCCCAGCCGAACATAGTTTTGATTTGGTTACGAGATGTCTCCACATTAAAGTATGATGGAACATTAATGATATAAAATGAGTCTTATTTAGTGTCTTGGAAACTCTAAAATACTTCTTTAGGAATTGAAGTTGGAAGACATTTAACGGGAATATACCTTTTTCCAACGTTTGATATCATATCAGAAACTGGAATGATACCTTTATGTTTGACGGTAAATATTTTATATTGCTTTGATCTTGTCATAATTTACTTCTATGGTCTTTTTGGGTCACGGTAGACCCGAGGAATTCCCTATAAGATGTCTTGACAAGCATTTTTGGTAGGATTTCGTTTCATTTAAAACCTTCGAATGTTTGGAAAGCACTTGTCTAAATGCTAGCTGTGGAGTGAGCTGTTAATGTTTTTGACATCAATTGGATTTTAGTTCGTTTTAGATATCAATTGGATCTGTTTGTATACGAGAAGCAAGACATCCATGGATAACTAAGTAGTTTTCACTTATGAGTAGTTCGTTTCCTGTGGTGTGCATCCGGCATTTTTCTAATGTGGAACAATAGAAATTGATATTATGTATATGTTGATTTTGATATGTGGTGTGGTACAAAAGTTTCTTATGTATTTTTTGAAATTTTTTTTTAATGTTGTATAAATTTTTTTTTATTGAAAACTACTTAGTTATTTACAGTAATAGAATTTCAAAAATATTGTAATGTTGGCTGCGTCAAAATGATTTTCATAAAGCTATTATATTATGTGGTGATGATGTCAAAACGAAAAACAATGAGGTAATCAAAAGGCGCATTTTTTAGAATTTTCCAATGTTTTCACGACCGGATCGGACCGGCCAGTCCAACCGGTTAATCTGCGACCCGAACAGTTCTCCGGTTTAGGTTCACTACTAATAACCGGAAATCTTAAAACGGGTAAAACCCAGAAAAAAACGCTATAAACCCACGACCTGGTAATTTGGACCGGCCGGTCGGGTTATGGTTCAAAAAAAAAAATCTATTTGGAATCTTTGATTTTTAAAACCAAATATAGGGTTTAGTTTTTTAGAACCTCTCGTCGCTTGGCTTCATCTTCTCTCGCAGTCCTCATCTCTCGTAGTGCTTAGCGAACAGTTGGTTATCAAGTTCTCTTTTATTTTAATTTTTTTTATGTCTCTGATCTCCGTTAGAGCTATCAAAATGGGCTGTCCACGTCCATTTTGACCCGTCCAACATTGTCCAATTTGATTTTGGACAAATAGTTGTCCGTGTCCATTAACGTCCAATCCATTAACGACCATGCCCACTTATGCCAATATTTTTATGGGCTGTCCATGGGTGTCCATTGGACAACAATATAACAAATTTTGTAAAATGTGAAAAAATGGTGTAATAATGAGAAAATGAAAAAGTGAAAAATGTGTTTTATGATTTTTCCCAAATCAATTTTGACCTAGAATTGTCTGACCAATGGGCCGCCCAATGTCCAGATTGTCCACGCCCGTTTTGTCCGTGGGCTTTGTTGTCCACGCCCACTTAAGCCCGTTTCAATTATGGGCTTGTCCATGACCGGTCCATAATGAATTGGACATGGTCCACCCATGGACAGCCCGCCCATTTTGACAGCTCTAATCTCCGTCATTACTTGATTTTGAACATTAACATAATACTTTTTTCATGATCGTGGCTCTGTTTTTTAATTGTGGCTCTGTTTTTTAAACTATCATAGTTAATCATCAATCCATCATCATGTTTACATATATAGAAATCCATTATGTCGTATACTTGTATTATAAATAACCGATCCTCATGTGCTGTGCATCTCTTAAGAATATGTTATAGTACTATGTTTGAACTCTGTCTTTTTTTTGTGTGTGTAGTAGTTGTGTATTTTACAAGTAATGGAAACTGAAGAAGACTATGAAGAAATAGCAGCTGCAAACCGTTCAGTCCGAGGAAAAAGTGATATAGCTTGGTCCTATGTGATTCAATCAAATGATTCAAAAGGTTCATTCACTTTATTAGTTTATTTTTGTTTTTAGATTCATAATTTGTTAACTATGGTATGATTATTTTTCTTTTAGTATTTTATAAAACTATATAATTTCTATAAATATACTAATATAGTAAACAAATCATAATCAATTGACCCGCAGTCGAACCTGGTTGAACCGATGATCCGGTGACCCAGAAAGTAGTCCGGTTCGCCTTCCGGTCCGGTCGTGAAAACATTGGAATTTTCCCTCAAATAAAAAATAAAATACCTATTAAACCGTATTGTGCGGTGATATAAACAATTAGTTATATATGGATAAACTAATGTATGTTGGAGATATCATTCCAATAGTTTCATAAGGTCACTAAAGATAATCTGACAATAATTAATGCACCATTATTTTAAATTTTGATTGTGGATATTTTTCTCAAACAAGTATTTCGCCAGTTACAAAATAAAAATAGAAAGTAATAAATAAAAAACAACATAATTAAAGAAAATACACTAAAAAAAAGTGTTCAAGAAAGAGGTTGTCTGGATGCCGTCTAGGCGCTAAACAAACGCCTAAATAACCGTCTGAACCATCTAAAATTGCATAAATTATATTTTAATATATATAATTTTAATTTTTAACTACATATATTAAATTATTAAGTTTTATAACTGTATATGTAATTATAAACGTTTATATGTTGTTAATATAAGTTAAATAAATGTATTTTCTAACTTTTGTTTATGATTTATTATTTATTATTTTAACATATATTTTTACATAATTCTATATATAATATTATATATA
This sequence comes from Camelina sativa, assembly GCF_000633955.1. Lineage (NCBI taxonomy): Eukaryota > Viridiplantae > Streptophyta > Magnoliopsida > Brassicales > Brassicaceae > Camelina > Camelina sativa. The sequence continues at coordinate 42,092,501 of NC_025695.1, forward strand.
ACATGTTTAATGTTGTAGAAGTCTAAACCGCCTAAAATCGTTTATGCTCTGACTGCGTTTTAGGCATTATCACCACTCACATACCGCTTAGTACTTTATTGAACACTATAATATTTCTATTTGTGAGTATTAAATTACGATAAGAAAGAAAAACCAAATGTAGTAAAGCTGATGAATATTAGCTGGCGTTTGTAAGTACAATGTTTATGACTTGAATTTAATTGTCTATATATTGTTTTCATTTTCATTGTATTTGCAATTATTCAAATATATATATATGTATATCTAGAAAATAAGTGAAAAAGAACATGTTACTCCATTACATAGAAGATACAATACTGTGATTACTTGATTTAGTTAATGTTGTTTATTTGAACATATCAGTTAATATATATGTCATATAAATACTTACCGTAAATGACGATCGATTTACTGAAGAGTCGGTTTGCAATGGTCGTTTTAACGAACTCACGATGCGCCATTTTTAGAAAAAAAAAATATGAAACAGAAAGTTTGTAAATTATTTTTTACACTTGTAGGCATAATAATCACGTATATAATATAAGAGTCATTGATGGTTATAATTGAAATAAGTAAAAACTTCAGATTATACAAAGTCAACTGGAAGGACAAAAGCAATAAAATTTGGATTCTATATTTAACTTCAAATGGTTTATTTAGCTTAGATCATCTCTAATATATATCTTTAGTTTTTACTGTAATATAAAGTAACTTTAAAAATAAAATTATGTAAAAAAATAGAGATGAGAATAGAGTTACTCTGAATATAGAGCAATTTTTTCATTTTTTCTATTTTAAAGTAAAATATATAGTATAATTAAAGTAAATGTTGCTCTATAGTAAAATTCTGACTTCTAAAATAGAACAGGGTTGCTGTGTTGGAGATGCATCAGAAAAAGAAAAAAAATTAACTGTAGATTACTCAGAGAGGTACCAGTATCTTTTAAAGAAAACCGTAGATTCCAAAGTCACTTTATGGTTTCAATTAAATATTGTTATCACTTACTTGGTTTAGTAATTGTTATTTATTTGAACACATCAGTTCAATACTTACGATAATGTTCGATTTATTGCAAAATTGGTAGTTTTCAACTGTCGATTTAACAAACTCGCCAACACCATATTTAAAATAAAATAAAATGAAAAGAGAGTTTTTAAATGATGTTTTTTTATACTTATATGCATTATCTAATCTATGATGTAACATTGGCTGATGGTTATATTTTAAATGAGTAAAGAAAATTAGATTACACAAAGCTAATTGGAAAGACAAAAGGAATAAAATTTTGATTATGTTTTTATATATATATCTTCAAATGGTTTATTTTGCTCAGAAAAAAGAAAAGGGAACTGTAAATTAGTCAAAGACACCTTTAAGGTTTCAATTAAATATTTTCTGCCCTTGGGAGATTTCATACCTTAAATGAGTTAAACCCTCTCATCAATATATATAGGAGTGTGACTCCGGCCCTTTCCTCTAAAATCACAACACAAAAGAGATAAGACAATTTTTTACAAAACAACCTATGGAGAACCAATCACTTGTGTCTTTAACAAGCTCCTCCTCCCCACCCAAACATGATCAAAAACTCAAAAGTGTCGTTGTGGCCGAGGAGGAGAAGGTGACCATGAACCTTCAGGAACAAAAGCCTCCTCAAGATATTGTGTCTGAAAGGACTATCCTTGAGAGGCCTCGATCCGTTTTAGAGGTTGTGCAAAGAGAAAGAGCTACCAAAATCTACTGCTGTAGGTTCTGCATGAAGAATTTCTCATGCCGGCGAGCTCTAGCCGGTCACCAGAACGCCCACAAAAAGGAACGAGAATTCCATAAGCAGCTGAAGTTCATCGAGGCAATGCTTTCAAAGGATACTTATCGTAGGCCTTTCGGAAGCTATGGAGGGATGTCCTCTGGGCCGTTTATGTACAGCGGAGGAGGTAGCAGCAGCAGCAGCAGACCTTACCTGTCTTCTACTGGTCCAGGAGCCGAAAAAATGAAGACGACCATGTTTCCGCCTCATCACCATCCCATCATCAACTGGAGCAATACTACTTCATATGCTTTATCAAATGATGAGGATCATATTAATCTTGATCTCACTCTTGGTCCATCTAAGCCCATAGGAGGCAGCAGCAATAGCATTATTAACACCACTAATCCACCGTTGGATGGGGATGCTACAAGAGGAACAACGAATCTGTTCACTCCTGTGTGTCCTCGTGTGCCTCCGTTCAATTGTGTTGCTGGAATCCCGTTTGATTCATTCCCTGCAGGAAGATATGTTCCTCCTTTTGGAAGCACCAATCTTTGTCATGATCAGTTTTCTTTGCAAGGGAATGGAATAGGCTCGAGTCACCCGAAAAGTCTCTTCTCAACGGGAGTGGATTCCAAAGCCATGGTGCCTCCTTTTGCTCCTCTTTATCCAACGTCCACCAATCTTTGTAATGGTTTGCTTCCTTTACAAGAGAATGGAATGGGCTCATCAAGTCACTCGAGAATTCTCGTCCCAATGGAAATGAACAAAGCCATGGTGCCTCCTTTTGCTCCTCCTTATCCAACGTCCACAAATCTTTGTAATGATTTGCTTCCTTTACAAGAGAATGGTTTGGGCTCTGGTCAATCAAACAGTCTCATCTCAAAGGGGGGAAACAAAGCAATGGTGCCTGAAGATGATGATGGAAAGGATCGTGAAATAAGGTGGCTGACCAAGAAAAAGAGATCATGAAGAGGTCGCTCGTGTTTGTTCAAAAAAAAAAGAAAAAATTTATGACCATTTGAGTTTTTCAGTTTGCTATCGATGAAGCTTATATGTTTCACCGATCTTTTGTTTCTTCATGCAATTCTTTCTCTCTCTCTCTCTCCATGTTTCTTCATTGTCTTTCTCAAGTGTTCTCTTTGGGTTTAGTTGATGTAATTTCGATTCATTAATCAAATCCCTTTTTTTTTTCAATTGATTGTTCTAAAATTTCCGAATATCTCATGTCGTGTCTCTCTTCTATGATGATGAAGCATCTGACTAACAAATTTGTGAGTTGTTGTTTTTATTGGATAGCTAGGGTTTTGCGATGTTTGGTCTATATTGGCTTCTGTAAGTGTTAATGTCATCGCGGGGATAGCTCAGTTGGGAGAGCGTCAGACTGAAGATCTGAAGGTCGCGTGTTCGATCCACGCTCACCGCATTTTTGTTAGTTTTTTTACTCTTATATTTTAGTTCCTTTGCAAAACGACACCACCTTAGAACGTATGTATTTCACTCAGTTTATTTTAATGTATATGGCCGGTTAAGGACCAAATTCTCAATCAATTACGTACAGGTTCCTTATATACTGTAACACATTTTTAAATAATGATTATTCGTCTATCATAGAACCACTACACATACAATATACAACAACACTTCCAAAAGAAAAGGAAAAATATATACTTGAAAGTGAAAGAACTCTTGCAAGATGATTAAAGTACTCTCGGATATTAAGAGAAATCACTATTTGACAATTCGGTCTGATGCTGTGAACTGTGAAGTATGAACAATTGTGCACCTTTTTAACATTAAAAAATATTGCCCTAAGCACTTATGAGTCAAATTCACTGGGTTAAGAAAACATTTGAAAAAAAATTCATAAGAACAATGTATTTTTTTTTTGTATTCTTTAGATGAATTTTAATTTTTCTGAAAACATAATTGATACTTTGTTCACGAATAAAATCATACATAAGATAAGAGTAACACCATGCATGAACCAATATGAAAAGATTCGTAACAGGTCATAGGTTATAAATTATAATTTAACACATGCTCAACAAAAATGTCATTGTCCTATTTATTAGGACCGAGAAATGTGGATCACACTGCTTTCTCTACTAACAATTTTAATAACTTCGTTCATATTTATCGAAATTACGATGTTTATAGTTTCTTGACATATATATCGTCTTACCGTTGTACTAAACATAAAATACTTGGATTTATAATATAATATAATTAGTCGTCATTACAAAAACTAATCTTAAACCGATACCTTAAATTGGAGAAATAGTCATACTTTTACTTAGAAACGAAGCAGTAAAAAAGGTTAAGTGCAATCGTTGATGGTGTCGCCGCAAAGTTCGTCCAAAGGCGCACAGTCTCCAACTTGTATCTCAATAATTAATTAACAGAATAGCCCCTTTATCAAGCAAGCATTTGACTTTTCACTCCTATAAATTCACAATTAACAATTCTCATCATCATCATCAAAACAAACCAACTCTCCTTCTCTAATCAAAACAAAGATGGAGATCTCAAAGACCCTTTTGCTAGTGACGGCTCTGGTGGCTGCAACTTGTTTCTTGCAAGCCAAGGCAGCTGGAGTTTATTGTAGTAACCCTTACACTCGATGTTACCGCAAGTACATTAACTGTCCAGAGGAATGCCCAAGCACAACAGCCATGAACTCCAAGAACAAAGTCTGCTACGCCGATTGCGATAGACCCACCTGCAAATCCCAGTGCCGCAGTAAGCTTTTTTCTACTCCTTAATCATAAAGTTTCCCACACACGTCTTTTGTGCACTTTAGAGTCAGTAAACCATCATATGTTTTTGCGTGTAGTGAGGAAACCAAATTGCAACAGACCTGGATCAGCTTGTTATGACCCGAGGTTCATTGGAGGAGACGGCATTGTCTTCTACTTCCATGGAAAGAGCAATGAAGAGTTTAGCCTCGTCTCTGACTCTGACCTTCAGATCAATGGTAGGTTCATTGGTCACAGACCCGCTGGTCGTGCCAGAGACTTCACATGGATCCAAGCCCTCGGATTCCTCTTCAACTCCCACAAATTCTCCCTCGAAGCCGCGAAAACCGCCTCATGGGACAATGAAGTCGACCATCTCAAATTCTCTTTTGATGGCCAAGATCTATCTGTCCCAGAAGAAACTCTCTCCACCTGGTTCGTATTTGATACAAAACCTCAGTTTCGTTTTTAGACTACATGTTGATTATTGAAACTCTATATGTTTTCTTTATAAATTAGGTACTCACCAAACAAGGACATCAAGATCGAGAGAGTGAGTATGAGAAACAGCGTGATCGTGACAATCAAAGACAAAGCCGAGATCATGATCAATGTGGTTCCAGTGACAAAAGAAGACGACAGAATCCACAGCTACAAAGTACCATCAGATGACTGTTTTGCACATCTTGAGGTTCAGTTCAGATTCTTTAACCTTTCACCTAAGGTAGATGGAATCTTGGGACGAACCTACAAGCCTGATTTCCAGAATCCCGCTAAGGCCGGAGTCGCCATGCCAGTCGTTGGTGGTGAAGACAGCTTCAAGACTTCTTCTCTACTCTCCAATGACTGTAAAACTTGCATCTTCTCTGATACACAAGCAGAGATTGATTCAGTTAAGTCAGAGATCGCATATGCAACTTTGGATTGTACTCGTGGAGCATCTTCTGGATACGGTATCGTGTGCAGGAAGTAAAAGAAAAGAATCTTAAAAGAAGAGTAATGCCAGAGAGCACTAGCTTCTACTGGAGATTTTCCGAAGTATAATTTATAAGGAAAAATATGTAACTTTGCAATGTATTTGTATTGTATCATCAACCATGTACTCTAATTTTGTATTAACCTAATCATTGTTACATAATACTAATAAACATTGCTTAATCTACGAATCTAAGTCAATAAGTTCATGATGAATGCAGAGAATATATTTTTTTGAATCAATATGTGTAGCTAGCTTAAAGAAGTGTCTGGATTGAATATGGTTTTTGTTTGAATAAATTGGTTAAGTACCATATTTTCTAAAAAGATAACAAATGCGGGGATAGCTCAGTTGGGAGAGCGTCAGACTGAAGATCTGAAGGTCGCGTGTTCGATCCACGCTCACCGCAATATTTTGTTTTTTCTCTATTTTACGTAACTTTCTTGAAACGGCGTCGTTCTGCATACTTTTAACTTTTATCCTTTCAGAAGATTGAAACGACATCGTATGGCTATAAACTATGCAAATTAATAAGACTGATGAAACGGCGTCGTTCTTGCAAATTAACTTTTATCTCTTCTTTCTTAAGATTAAGTTTCATAATCTGAATCGAGTATTCTAACAATTTTAACAGGAAAAAAAGAAAACTGATGATAAATGAATTTTATAAACTTGAATTAGTTAAAAAATATAATCACATTCTGAGTCTTGATTGCTTTTATAAAAAAAAACATCAGTACTCACTATATTACAAAACAAATACACCGTAAAAAATTCAGACAATGAATCATTTTGTTGTTTCCAACCCAAAAGTGTCATCAACAAATAAATATCTTTTCTTTCTGTAAATTTTTTCAAAAACAAACAATAATGTCTGTCTCTGTTGTTTTCACCAAATATGTTTTTATCTTCTTCTCCTACCTTCCACGAGGGTGAACAAGCTGCGAAAACACAGCACTCGTAGTCGCGTCTTCCGCATCATCATCAGTACCTGTCCCTGAATTTACTCCTCCTCCTCCTCCTCTATCAATGATACTCATACTGTTATCAAACGGCTCCATTGGCGCCATTGGTATCCCTGGAATATGGTTTGTGCTATTGTCATCAGGCTCCATCAAAGCCGAAGATGTTTCTTCTAGCTGTAACGCGTACTCCAAGTTCCACAGTACATCTCCCATAGAAGGCCTGTCCACACCGTATTCAGCCAAACATTTCTCAGCGGTTTCTCCAAATTTCTTAAGCGATGCTGGATTCACTTTCCCTGTTAAGTTACTGTCCATGATCTGATCGAGCAGACCCTTCTTCTGCCAGGCCATCGCCCATTCCGCTATGTTCACTTGTTCCCTCGGTAACACCGGGTTTAAAGCAGGTCTACAACATAGAACTTCCATTAGTACAACACCGAACGAGTACACGTCGGACTTCTCTGTTAACTGCTGTCTCCTGAAGTATTCAGGGTCGAGATAACCGAAGCTTCCTTTAACCGCCGTGCTCACATGGGTTTGATCAAGTGAAGGGCCAGTTTTGGATAGTCCAAAGTCAGCAACTTTAGCCACTAGATTCTCATCGAGTAAAATATTCGTGGTCTTCACGTCACGATGTATAATGCTTTGAGATGCACCGGTGTGTAGATAATGTAATCCTCTCGCTGCACCAATGCAGATCTCGAGTCTTTGTTTCCATGACAATGGAGCAAGATCAGCTCCATAGAGATGACTCCTCAACGGTCCATTAGCCATGTACTCATAAACCAGAATCATTTCGGATCTCTCGTCACAGTAACCGATTAAAGACACGAGATGTCGATGTCTGAGTTTGGACAACATTTCGATCTCGGTTCTGAACTCAGCCATACCTTGCTCGGATCTTGGATTACCTCTTTTAACCGCGACTTTAGTCCCATCTTCTAAAGTTCCTTTATAAACCCTGCCGAATCCACCAACACCAAGCAACGAGCTCTCATCGAACTTATTAGTAGCATCCATGATTTCTTGAAACATAAAGCAACGTCCAAGATGCGTAGAAGCTAACGAAATGCAACTAGCTGTAGCACTCTTGTGAGAAGCGGTTGATTTGGTAAGAGTCTGAGACAGTCCATATAAAGGCAACGGCAACCATGGATGTCCATTACCAGCTTCTTGAGGACTCGTTGATCGCTTCTTCCTCGAAGCAACCAAACAGCAATAGCAACAAACTGCAATCAACAGAACCACAAAGAACGAACCAACAGCAGAACCAATGATCACAGCTTTCTTCTTTCCTTTATCTGATCCTCCAGGAACAAGTGACTTAACCGAAGAAACACCACTTAAGCTCTTAGCTTCATTACTAATCTTCAAAACCTCTAAACCATTCATAGTCGCGTTAGTGATATCTGCTTGTGAATCAGGCCCAACGCTAACGGTTAAAACATTGGGAGACTCAACGGAACCACTGGAGATAAAATCTTTAAAGTAAGGAACTTTAAGACCATTAGTCAACGTAGAGAGATCAAGACTTCCAAGAGCAAGATCATCATTCACATAAAGATTGAAAACAAGCGTGTTCAAAGCTTGACTCACGACATCACAGAAATGTACACGAACAAAGTACCTGAAGTCTGGGTCTACAGGGAGAACCCAAGTGACGTTAAAACTAGGACTCGCTACATTAGCTTCACCCATTGTATCAGCAGTAGCATAAACCATGTTTGGAGCTGTTTCTTGAGTCACGGAAGCAGAGTACTTAATCGAAGAAGGATTCGCCGTTACGACAAGAACAGAGCTGTTCACATGAAGATACTCTGCATCGTTATCCCATTGTCTCCCCAACGTATCGTTTTGAGAAGTCAACAATGGTCCTCCCATGTTTAACCTGTAGACTGTTTCAAACGCAAGCTGAGAGAGACCACTGAACGGAGTTGAAGGGTTCAAAGCCAAAGCTTGATCAGGGATAAGACTATCCGGAACAGAGACAACCTCAATCGCGTTGACAAACACCACCGAATCGTTTGATGGAATGAAACTCAAAGTCAAGAACTCTGAAGTGACATTGACTGTGTACTCCTTGAAGAGGTAAGAGCCGTTGAAGTTCTTGAAAGAGAAGTCGTTCAAGAGCACGAAGTCGTCTGTGACAACAGTGATTGAAGCAGAGCGTAAGTTCCAAGTAGAGTTCTTGATTGGTGAGAAATGAAGACGGATCCAATGACGACCCAAAGAAGTGATTTTGAATCTGTAAGAAGCTAAACCGGAGAAAACACGAGCGGTTTGGTAGATCGAACTGCTTGAATTGGAAGCGGCTGATGTTGCTACTGAAGAGTTACCGATTTTGAGTACAAGAGATGAGTGGAGTGAATCAGGAACAAAGATTCTGTTTTGAAAGGTTATGTTTTGTGATGAGCCACAAGAGATCAAGTAATTGTCCGGAGGATTGAACAAGGCAGATGAAGAAGTTGTATAACAAGAGAGGAACAAAAGAAGAAGAAGTAATGATTTTGTGAACACCATTGTTGTTGTGTAAGAACCCTAAAAAGAACCCAGAAATAGAAACAAATCAAGCTCAATGCTAAAAAAAAGAATCAAACTTTGGAGATTGCTCTGTAGATTTGATTGAGAGAAGGTTTGGGGTTTGGATTCACATGGCTAAAGGGAACACCCAATTGGAGAAGAGAATGTGTGTGTGTGTTTTGGGAAGAAACAATCAAACTCAAGTGAGGAAAGAAATGGGAGAAGAAAAAGAGAAAAAGGTAGAGACTTTTTTGAAGTGTTACTTTTAGTTATTTCTGCAAAAATTTCTTCTTTTTTTATCGAATAGCTCTTTCCAGGCTGGTTGGTTTTGATTAGGCTGTCATCTTACATACAGAGAGGAGGAGAAGCAACTCAAAAGGAAGCCTTCACAAAAGGGCCTACACACACAGAGAGAGAAGATGACTAATTAACTAGACTAAAACAGAATAGGATTAAAGAATTAATTAATGATAAGATTAGTTATTTTACTTTATAAAGTTTTTTTTAATTAGGTTAGGTGTTAATTTTTTGTCTGTTGTACTAATGAGGTTGCATAAAAATTCGCGGCGGGTATTAGCTGTTAATTTTGAGTATTTTTGGTTTGTAAGGGTCTTTTTTCAATAACTATATATTGTGTGTCACTGTTTAAGTGTTTATAAAAATCACAATTGTTTCGAGAACATTTTTGTGTTTTTTTTTTTTTTAATGGACGACCTATCGTAATCAACTCGTGGTGTTAATTTGCGTTTCTATACGAATATTTTCAACTAACTACATAATAAAATAGGTATGTGGACAACTAACTAAAATTACTGTGATTAAAGCATGTACATCTGATAAATACTGATTTTTTTATCTTAACTAAAATGAGGAAACAAGCATATCAAAATGACTGATTAAGTAACCAGTTGATCTCTGTATACACTTTATATAGTATCAAAGTCGTGATATTTACTACTATCAAGTATGGAATATTTAGTAAGTTAGATTTCGTATACAAAAATATGATTTCAATGGTTTTTTGTCAATAAAGTGTGGTAACCGGTGGAAACCTAACCTAACTATATTGTGATCTTGTTGCATTAATGGTGTAAAGAAGTTGTCTTCAGTATGTTTCAACCACTAAGTTAATTAAATAGCAGATGCTAAAATAATATACAGAGCTTTTGATTCATTGGTAGCAAGAGGCAGTAGAGGTATTTACTTATATAGTAACTTATTGAGCTTTAAGAATATGTCAAATTAACCAGCCAAGTTCCCAACTAAATCTATTAGTAAGGACCATGGATCGGATGAATGAATCAATTAATTCAACTCAACTATTCATGGTTTCAGTTTTTAATTCAAAACCAAACTACATTGGCGTAGAAAATTAAATGAGTTACTTGATAGTTGATATATACTATATGATTTTTAAAATAAAGTATTGATTATATGTGTTGATTGTTAATCTTATTTTTTTAAGGAATCGGCTAAGCATGAGACAGCAAACGGCATAAATATTAACTCATTCGATCACCACTGCGTCAAGTCATATTCCAATTTTTCACGTCTCAAGCGAAGACAATTACATAAGCTTTGTCAAGATAAAAAAAACATATGCAACGATATTCTTAAACAAGATTTGATATGTCTAAACTCCGTAATTTTTACGTGACTCATTCGGTGTATGTGAATGATTAGAAGATTTCTGTTCAGTTCGATAATATGCTCTAAGATATGCTAATCAGCCTAATCTATAATACTAATATAGTTTACATGTTGACAACTTCCGCAGGTGGTGCATAGGTAATAAATTTGGCTTTAAAAAAATATCAAATCGCAACAAAACTCGAAATAAGTAGAATCCCACAAAACGCGACTTTTGGAAGACGGGAGTGGACAAAGATGGCGGCGCCGCAACCGACGGTGCCTTCTCTTCTTCGTTTGCATTTGCTAACAACAATACATGATCATAACACCAAACCAGAACTGTGACGTTGTCTTAACTTGGGAACACACACAGACACACATAGAAGATGTATGTAGCACTGATAGAGAAGAGAACAAACACACAACGTAACAACACGATTTCGCGTCACACGTTGTTTGTTTATTAAAATAATAGTAATAATATAGTTTTTCAGCTAGAAAAGTTTGTCGTGGTTCCGTTTATGATTTCGTTACTCCAATTTCTGTATTTTAAAATTTTAAATTCTATTATAAATAGAAAAATAATATATTAAAATTTTGTGTGTATTCTTTGGTGAGGTAAGCTTTTTGTTTGATTACGTACTTTATCAGATCTTATATTCAAACATGAAAAAGACTGTGGTCTATATAACGTGTTAATATGTCTTCTCGCTATATATATGATGGAGTAAATAAAGTCTATATATTTATTTGGGGAATTTGCCAATCATAATACGACATGAAAATTTCGTTATCATAAGCAAAAAATATAATTTTATAGCAGAAAAACAATAAAAGTAAAATGCAATATTCGAAGACAAATAATATGATAGTGGAGGATGAAGTCGTTAGGTCACACCATGTGCCTGCACATGCGTTCGCATATCAAACCCACATGATTCCTACAGCTGAATCTTTTATTATTTACTTAAACAAAAATTTAACTTATTATTATAAAGTTCAAATGCAGGAATTTAGAAGACGACTAATGTATGTACTAACTTATAAGACTTTTTTAGATTTGTTTATCTAATAATTAATGTGACTTAATGGCACCAAAAGTTCATATCATATTCAGATTAACGCGTTGAATTAATTTTTAGGATCTAATTAAACAAATTCCCATCTTTGAAAGATTCATCAATTATGTATCAACTCGATGATAATCAGACAATCGTCCAAACGTATTCTGGTAGGATATATTGATTGGAAATTTTTCTAGGGCATATTTATTAAACTATTCGCAGATTATTTTGTATTTAGACACTTAATCCGTATCCACTAAAATAAATTTGTTAGCAATTAAGTTTTCTGTGACATGTTCTATCTTTCTAGTATTTATAATTAAACTATTCGCATATTATTTTGTATTTAGACACTTAATCCGTATCCACTAAAATAAATTTGTTAGCAATTAAGTTTTCTGTGACATGTTCTATCTTTCTAGTATTATTTTTTGTGGTTGTTAGAACAGTGTATGTATTCTGGTTATGTGTTATCGTTTATCACTGTGACATATTCGCGTATTCGGTATTCCAACTTATGTGTACAACTGTTTATTCAACTGTACATGTACAGCATATACAGCACAGTGATAAACGATAACACATAACCAGAATATATCCATCGTTTAATTGACTGCGCAAGTCGGGAACGACGGGAAGTGTTCACGTAGAAGTTAATTTATTATATGTAGATATTTGGTTACTTTTTGCGTAAACATGTTTATATATAAACCATGAGGTGGTGGGCTAGTGGTTCTAGTCTTGATGGAAGAGTCGCCGTATTGGTCTAGACCAAGAATCGATTCTCCCAAAGTGCAGAATTACTCAATTTTATCTCTTTGCCCACATGGATATGAGCTCATTGCTTACGGCCAATTTACATATCTAGGGAGACCCTATCCGTGGGATACCCTCCATAGATATGGGGATTTATTCTCTGAGTTAACAAAAAAAAACATGTTTGTATATAATTTTTTTTTGAAAAAGAAAAAATAATTAAAAACTTGTATATATATAAGTTGATAATTTCTTTAAACGGGATTTTAAGAAGTCTAATAACTATTGCAGTAATTATTATTTTTAGCTAAATAAAAAAAAAGTTCCTTTTATAATTATGACTCCCAGATGTGAATGAAAAAAAACTCAACAAAAAGAGATTATTCTTATTTATAAAAATGAATTGAATTGAAAATGCGGGGAAACAAACTGAAATGGAAAACGTTGGCCACGTCGAGACCGTCAATCACGTCGAGACCGTGAATACAGCCGAGAGGTGCGTTTCGTTCTTTAGCCTTTTTCTGTTTTTTTTTTTTAAGAAGATATAAAAATAAGGTTAACGGGTAACGACTCTTTTCTTTGACTATCCTCATTTTTCCTCTTTTAGGTCCAACCATTTCTTCTTGTATTATCCATCACATTCACATATCATCAGATCATACATCATCTTGATTAACTTCCTTACTGGACTAGAGAGACACATAGGGAATCCACAAACAAGTTGGATTCCTAAAAACATTGATTTGATTCATATATATGTAAAACCAAAAATGTCATCGATAGAAATAAATTAGTTAGGTGATCTTAACAGTTTGAGATCTGTTATTGTAAGTTATGTCTTTTCTCACTTTCGAATGTGAGGTTAATAACATGTTCATTCAAAATGATGGGACTTTTTATTCCTGTCATTTATACAATGTGGAATTCATAGTAAGTTAAGTATCTCTGTTCATATTTAATGTGGAGTTTATCTAATGATTTGAACAAATCTTAATTTTTTTTAAGTACAATATAAATTTTTAAATTGAGGATAACTATTTATACATAAAAAAACCATAATACTACTAAAAACATCACCAAAACAACAATATATCAACAGCGGCATAAATGTTTGCTTGACATATTTTCATACTATAATATAAGTACTGTATAAGTCTAAAAACAAAAACATGCGTCGGATGATAAGTTAACGCGTAAACAACTATAGAAGGATCAACGAAGGAACATTAACTATCGTGTTGGGACAGTGATAAGAGACATGATAACTTATAATTCTTGCCCATTCAATAGACAAACAAGGTACATAACAGCAATTATAAAATGTAAAAAAAATGTTGATTATAATAAATTAAAAATCAATCTAGTGGTGTCATTATTAAATTTATTGGACACCAATTATGCATTATTGATCCAATCCAGTATATATTTCATTATAAAACAACGCAAATAATACAATATTACATCATATAAGTATGTTTGATGTATTTCAACAACTTTAAAACAAATGAAAAGTTTACATCTAAAAAAAAAAAAAAAAAAAAAAANTTTACATCAATAAATAAAAAGCTTGGTGCTAACACAGTTTCAGTATCGATGCATGTAATAAGCTTTCTCAAATCAATAAAAAAGTTAGCAAAAACAAAACTATTTAGAGATAGTAGAATACTCCTGTATTCAAACGAATTTGGAGAACTTTACTTTTATAAATCATAAATCATTTGTCCAAATTCCTAAGTCCATATAGAATCAAAATCATTTTTTGGACTTCATATGGGCATCAGATGCCAGAAAATTTCCATACAGCCCAATAAAATATGTCATATTGGGCTCAGTTATATTGATATGGTTGGGAGTTTGGTATAAATATAATACAACTATACAAGCTCGTGTACGTATGTTGGCATTATCTTTGGGCTCATACGTACATTATTCGTATTTTCGTTATTTTACACACACACCAAAAAAAAAACATTCCAAGCACTCGTTGAAATAAAAAAAAGATGAACTACCACAATCAGCTACTTTTTGGGTGTTTTAAAATTAAGTAATTAAACCACACAATCAAGAACTAGTATTATTAGTATAATTGATGAACCATTCGTTTCCCAACCTCAACGAGAGAAACCACCGTACGATTACTTTGGACGGTTAACAAGATAGATTATTAGTACTAACATAATTTTAGTCCTAGGCTGATTAATTAAAATAAAATAATTCAATTTAATTATACAGAAGCAAAGGAGCTTTCTGTCCACATGCATGACCATGCACACTTCCACCTTTACGGTCTACATACATTTTGTGATTTTGACCTCTTCATCTATAATTTCATGTTAATTTTTTTCTAAATTATTTAAGCCGTCCATGTGTTTATTTATTTCCCCCAATTTTTTTTAATAATCTTTCCCTGGCTATGCAGTTAATATTTCTTAAAGCAAATATATCAGACGAATACGGTCATGTTAAAATAAAAAAAAAGGTTTAGTACTATTTATTAACTGAAAAAAAAAGAGTATGATGAAAATTAAAGAGAACTTTTTAATTTAATTCGATTTTTTTTTATTCCACACGTGTTCCCTTATTCACCTAACTAACTAACAACAAGTCTACAAAGTACAAAACCAACCCACTTCACACGTTATTATTTTTTCTAGTACATACATTATAGTATAATTATTCTAATTATTGTATTTTGGATGCCCTTATAAAATGCTCACTAAGATACCAAAAAGATACTTACCAAGATTGTTTTCCAATATCGTTTTATTAGAAAAAGCGTCGACATAGCTCAATGTGGTATCAATTAATATGTATCAATTAATATGTATTACATTTCTTATATTTGTGGTACGTTTTCCACGATTCCACCCACACACAAAAAAAAAAAAAAAAACCTACAAAATCTAGTAGGAGACAATGGAAAAAAAAAAAGAGAGAGTATAATTTGAGGATATTTTTTTAAATCAACGTTTGTTTTTAGGAGAAAAGGTAAAATTTTATTATTTTAATAAAATGCGACAAAAAAGCCACAAAAGAAGTACATGAAAAGTAAAAAATTAAAAAAAAAAAAATTAATAATTTTTGCAAATAAAAAGGTTGGAAACAAAGGGAGAGGAGATGATGCAGTGGAGAGAGAGGAGAGAGCATGTGAAGAAAAACAAAAAAGCGTGAAGCTTTTTGATAATCTTCTCCTTCTCCTCCTACTCCTTTGTCTCCGATAGATTTCGCCGGGCGATGGCGGTGGAATCCTTAGAAACGGAGATTGACACAGCGGTGCGTGTGGTTCACCTCGCTTCTTCTCTATGTGTTAAAGTTCAAGAGAAGCTTCATCTTCCTAACGGTGGCCACGTCAAGTCTAAAGACGATGATTCTCCTGTCACCGTCGCAGGTTCGTTTTCTCTTTTCTCTCTTTCTGGATTGTGTTTTGTTTTTTCTCTCGCTTTAAAAATATCGAATTGTATGAATCTTTTTATGTTTTGTAATTGAATTGTATTGCAATTCCGAGATCTGTTTAGGTTTTGAATTGATAAATTTTGATTGTATTTGTGATATTGGATTGTGTCAATGTTTGGTGTTACGAATTAAGTTAAAATCGAATAATCATAGTTACTCGTGTTCTTACAGAATGTCTTTTAAATCTTTAAATCAATGTTTTATTCAGTGCTAATCTTTAGTATTACAGAACCGTGTAACTTCTCTGTGTTAGTAGTTTAACAGTGTACTTTATTGTACTTGTTTTAGTTTGAGAATGTTGTAGATGTAAGTAAAGCTCTGTTACAGGCTAATTAGAGTCTCTGCATTGATATAGATAATTTTACTTATGTGGTTTCACTTTAACAGATTTTGGTGTTCAAGCAATTGTGAGTTGGGTTTTAGCTGAAGTTTTTGGTGATCAAAACCTTTCAATTGTCGCTGAAGAAGACACTGAGGCACTCTCAGAGGCTACTTCTTTAGGACTTTTGGGAGCTGTCTCGAATGCGGTTAACGAAGCGTTGTCTGAAGCTCCCAAATACGGGCTTCCGAAGCCAGTTAAACCTTTGGGATCAAGTGACATTCTCAAGGCTATTAGTAGATGTAACTCTGTTGGAGGTCCTAAAGGAAGGCATTGGGTGCTTGATCCTGTCGATGGAACGTTAGGATTTGTTCGTGGTGATCAGTACGCTGTTGCGTTAGCTTTGATAGAGAATGGTAAAGTTCTGTTAGGTGTTCTTGGATGTCCTAATTATCCGGTTAAGAAAGAATGTTTGAGTAACGGTGGCAACCAAGCTATGAAGACGAAAGCTGTAGCTGGATCTGTATCGAAAGGATGTGTCATGTATGCTAAGAAAGGAAGTGGTCAAGCGTGGATGCAACCGTTAATCGCTGGAGGGTTCCCTGAATCTGCTACACTACTTAAGGTTTCTTCAGTCGATGATCCGGTTTTAGCTACGGTCTGTGAGCCAGTTGAGAGAGCAAACTCAAACCACTTGTTCACTGCGGGACTTGCCAATAGCATGGGAGTTAGAAAACAGCCATTGAGAGTGTATAGCATGGTGAAATACGCAGCGATTGCGCGTGGAGACGCTGAAGTGTTTATGAAGTTTGCAAAGTCTAGTTACAAAGAGAAGATATGGGATCACGCTGCTGGAGTTGTAATTGTTGAGGAAGCTGGTGGTGTGGTGACTGATGCGGGAGGTAGAAACTTGGACTTCTCGAAAGGTGTATACTTGGAAGGTCTTGACCGAGGAATCATCGCGTGTTCTGGTCAAGTTTTACATGAGAAGATCATAGGTGCTGTTTATGCTAGTTGGGAATCTTCCAGCCTTTGAAAAAAACTTTATCCATAGTCCTCACTTGGTGCAGTATCATCGAGCCAACGTCTTAAAAGTAAAAAGGTAAAAAAAGAAAACAAATTGTGTTAGCTATATATAGCAGATTATAGTGTTCATCTATTTAGACGAATTCCGGTTTTGAGTCGGGTTTTGTTTTCCGGTTTAGGGGAGGAAGGGCCATGCGGTAAACACGATTTACAGTGTGGAGAAGTAAATAGTCGAGTAAGCAGCGGTAAAAGTAAGAATCTATTTATTTACTTATCTAGAGTAATAAAAGCTGCTCTCCCGTATCTTCATCCTCGTCTGTAATTTTTCTCCTCTTCAAAACGCGGATTATGCATGTCGTTTTATGAGAAAAGACAAAAATTATTTAAAAGACTCTTTAACTTCATGATATTTCAATGGTAGATGAACAAGGATTTGTCAACGAACCAAATTGTCTCTCAAATTTAAAGATTCAATTAGATTTTAGGGATGTTTATTATGGTTTATTGGTAATGGTCCATTTATGGGCTAATAAATTGTGTTTATTAGGCCGACACGATCGGGTTCTGATCATTTTTGTGTTTTTTTGGGGACCTTTTCCTCTCTATGATTCGTTTTTATTGGCATGGTAATTATTAAACCAGACCAAATTAAAATGCGTTGAACTCGGTTTACCCGACATGTTTGGCACCCTAATGAGAATAGCTTCAGTCAGTTTTTATGCGTTAGTCTAAAGATTAAAAAGTAAAAAAGTTTGATTCTGCCGACAATTTCTTGGATTTGGTGCTGTTTAAAAGATTTTGCTCTTTGATTTTAATCAACTTCCAACCTTCAAATAGGCTTTTCTCACACATTTATTGAACAATTTATCATTATCATTCACTACATCGTGTCTTCATCTTTGTAAGTACATAATTACTAATAATAATTCAGTTCTACTACTAATAGAGGAGGGCCAAAGTGTCAGTAATGATCCATGAATGGTTCGTTGATAAACATCTCTTTCGTATGAATTCAATTTTTTTTCGTTTTTTTTTCTTTCAATTTATCTTTATTTTTGTAAGATTCCAATTTTTTTGAATAGTAATTGTAATATACAATGTAATCAAAGATTAGCTTAAGTAACAATTGGTAACAAAGTATCATAAAGTAGCTACTGACAAGGATAGTTTCACTATCATATACAGTTCACTACCTACCTATGTCAAAAAGAGAGTCTCATATACAGTAATTACCTTCAAAGTTAAAAAGAAAAAAAAATAGATAACTTTTCATATGAACATTTGTCTGTGATCCTTTTTTTTTTTGCTCTTTATTTTGAAGTAACAGAATAATTAAAAAAAGATTCGAACATTGGTTTCCATCTAAAATTATAGTATATTAAGATTTTGGTTTTTTTGTTGACAGTACACATGTCATTTGCTTGCCGACGAAACCATGATAATATATGTTGCAACATATTTGATTTATACATCTATCTATATCTTTGAATTTAATAATTTTGACAAAATTAGACGCACCAGATACATGTTCAATTTATAATAAATAAAATTACGACATGTGTCTTCCCATATTTTTGAACATCCAACTATATAGCACATGTCCAAGGAATTCAGAATTCGAGTTATACCACAACCATAGTTGTTGTTTTTTTTTTTTTTTTTTTTTTTT
>NC_025695.1:42112041-42135620 GCF_000633955.1 Camelina sativa
CATGTGCCTAATCAAGTGTCGGAGTCAGATTCCGACCTATTTGAAAGACCTTTGCATGTGCCTACTTCATTCACTAGCACCACAAAATTCAACCCTCTCTTTTTCTTTCCTCCCTTTCTAATAAAGGATAATGGTTCTAATTTCTAAATATTGTAGACATGAAAGTTCATATAAGTTCAATCACATAATTGAACTTGTGTGACATATTTCAAAGTTTTAATAGTGATATATAGGTGGAAATTCTCCATTCTTGTTTAAATTATAGAAATATTGCACCTAGCTATAATTTAAATTATTAAAGAAAATATGAAGATTTTTAAACAAATTATATTTCGAATTAAGAAATGAAAATCAATTATACAATATAACTACTAGAATTATATTAGTATAGGAGTTTTTTTTAAATTAAAAAGTTGAATATAAAATATTAATAGAGTAACAGAACAATACAGAAGAAAGTAAACACTATTAACGAATGAGAATAAAATAGGTAAATATAATGAATAAAGGAGAATTTTTGTTAAAATTATGAATCCTATGTTTTTTTTAATCTTAAAACGATATTTGAAGAGAGACTAATCATCATGACTCATCATGATTAAGGGAAACATAACAAGTTTAAATATCTTCTAATAACGACAAAAACAACACAAAAGGAGAGAAAGTTCATTTTTAAGGGAGGACTTTTAAAATTTCAAATTCATAAGAAAGCAAAATACATGAAAGAGTGATAAAGTGATAACTCACCAAACAAACAAATTTCAATTTTTGTTCTTTACATGAAATATTGGCCACTCACCAAACAAACAACCTAAAAAAATTAGATAATATGCAATTAATAATACGAAATTAAATTATTATTACTAGGAACGGTTACACATTCAAAATTTGTGTGTGTTTGACTGTTGAAATACAAATAACCAAATACATATACACACACACCATACAAATGTTTATGCATGACACACTATGTGACAGTTATAAATAGAGAAAACTCCCACATGAGAAAGAAACGTTACTACTCATCATTATATATATAAATGTTATGTCTCTCTATACATTTTTATAAGCTTCACTGTGATTTAGATTCTGTCAGAGTCTCTCTCTCTCTCTTTCTCGTTCACCATCTTTCTCATGTTTCATTGATCTTTCGAACCAAGCTTTTGTAACCATACTTGATACTCTGTTTCTTCTTTCACTCTGATCTTAATGGGGAAGACGAGTACTGGGACGAGAGACTGGGCTCAGATCTACGCTATCTACGGGATCGAGCAGAAACACACACTCTTGTTCCTCGTACTCAACGCGGTTGCTTTCTCTGTACTCTCCGCCGTGTTTTTCATCTACTTCAACCCGATCTGCGTCTTTGTAGAGTCGTTCTTCTTCTTCCCTAACGCCGCCGTGGCTAGATTCTTAGCCGGGTTTCTCGGAGCCGTGACGGCGCTTTCCGCCGTGTGTTTGTTTTACGCTGCGGGAAACTTTTTTTACTCGGCCGTGCCGCTAAGGTACGAGATGGCGCAGAGGATGGTTGGATCTGTTGGAGATTGGTCGAGTGTGAAGACCGCGCTTGATTTGGGTTGTGGTCGTGGTGTTTTGCTTAATGCGGTGGCGACGCAGCTTAAGAAAACTGGTAGTTCGGGTCGGGTCGTTGGGTTGGATCGGTCCATGAGTACTACTCTCTCTACTCTTCGTACTGCTCACATCGAAGGTTCGTGAGTTTATTGTTTTTTTTGTTTGGTTGACTTTTTGACTTTGTCTTTTTTACGTTACAAAAAAGTCGTTTCTCGTTAACCAACATATTATTATTTTGTAGATGTATGACTCTATTTGCGTGATTAACGGGTTTTTTTTTTATAGTAATTATTACATACTATGTGATTATAGTGAAAATTTGTGAATCATCTACAAGAATAGAGCATTCTAAATATCAAGAATATTGGATTAAAATTCAAATCTAAACTTTGTTGTAATTGGAACACAAGGCGAGATGATAAATTACATTCTAATACTGAATTTGAGTCCTTATGAAATCATAACAAAAGTTTGAACTTTGGAACCGTTGATTTAGTGTTATTATTAAACATGTCATTACTTTTTTTGAGGAGATCCAAATTTTGTATGATTTATATATTTTAGCTTTAGAAAGAAATAGTTTCCAGTCTCTGTCTTGATTTTGGTTAAATATCTGAAAATAGTTCCAAAAAATATATTTACTTTTGTCATTTGATTACAAAATTTTGATGTCTTTGTTCATTATTTTATTCAAAAATCAAGTTTTCTTTAATTAGTGTATTGATTAACTTAATATGTATAGGAGTACAAGAGTACGTGACTTGCCGTGAAGCAGACGTAAGACGGCTTCCGTTTAGTGATAATTACTTCGACGTGGTGGTCTCCGCCGTGTTTCTCCATACAGTCGGTAAAGAATACGGTCAGAAGACGGTGGAGGCGGCGGCAGAGAGGACGAGAGTTCTCGGAGAAGCCGTGAGAGTGTTGAAACCTGGCGGAGTTGGAGTGGTGTGGGACTTAGTGCACGTTCCTGAGTATGTTCGGCGGTTACAAGAGCTGAGGATGGAAGAGATTAGGGTTTCGAAGCGAGTCACTGCGTTTATGGTTAAGAGCCATATGGTTTCGTTTAAGAAAACCTATTCAGCATTTTGTTGGTTCTGGCGAAGTACGTTTAGATTGGAGATGTTGAATGACGTGAAATTTGAAAAATCATAATATAATTTCATACTTTTTTTTAATTAGTCAATCCAAGCAGCCATATATAAGAGACTTTCATCAATCCGCATAGAGTTTACATACTTTGCTTTGATGTATTTATCTAAGGTTTTTATCAATTAAATCGGTCTTATATTGTCATATTGATTTAGAACCATATAGCAAAATATCGATTGTATCTGATTATTAAACTTAGCCTAGCTGCAAACAACTTGTACATAAATTTTTCTGTTCAAACATTTGTACAATTTAATGCGAAACTAATCATAGATTGATTGAACTAACACTAACCATTCATAAGACATTTAACAATTTTTGTTTTCTTTCATATTTTAAGTGACGGTTGTAGTTAAATGATAATTGGTATTGGTTTATCTTATGAAATATATGTATGGAATACGATCTGAATGTGATGGAAGCTAGCTTAGAAAATTAGGTTTGGATATTAATGCACTATTTAGCTATACCAAATATAGATAGTTGATTATTTGGAAGCCTTTTTTGTTTGCTTCAAAACGAAGTGATAGTTACTTTAGTTAGTACATAGTGTCACTGTCACTATGTTCTTTTATTTGTTTTCATTCAATTAATTTATGAATAAAACTTTAGTATTTATATTTTCTTTCAAAAAGATAATAATCTGACCTTGTTAGCAATGCCGTTATAGAGCCTATAACATTAACACCACTATCTAAACGTGTAATAGACTAACTATGGAGAGTAAAGAGCACCGGTTTTTCACTTGTCCGTTTTTATAACAGGTGTGGGAGGCGCTCGTTAAACGGTTACTAGCGGATAATTTTAAGGCCGATTGGAAGGAGGTCATGGTTCTACTAGCTGGCGATACTTTGGACAAGACAACAAGGTTTCTAGTGGGATACGCTTTCCAGAACACAATTCACTCTATCTGGAGGGAACGAAATGATCGTCGACATGGTGAGCATCCTTGGACGACGGAGTGACTTGTGAAGATCATAGAAAAGAACGTCTGAAATCGGTTGAGCACAACAAAAGAGGATGGAGGTCCTAGCATTCATGCTTGATTTACAACTAGATTTTATTAAGCAAGTTCTAAAAAACATGTTTGGAAATGACTAAACTAGCTTTGTAAAATGTTTATTTGTTTTTGAATATAATTTTACATTAGATTTTTAAAAAGTAATAAACTAACTATTACTAGTAGTATTGTTTTTGTCGTTAGGGAGTGACAAATCAAAAGGAAATGAAAGAGTTAATTACGAAGTTTGGGCCGGGTCTACTAAATTAAACGGTATGAGGGGATCTAAACATTCAGGTGTGGGGGCATTTTCTTTTCATTGTCTCATCTTCTTTTGTCTTCCACTCTTCTTTCGTCTGCTAATTTTTTACCCAACAATCGTGTTTGAAACGACATGTGGTACTCTTTAACTGTTCTATTCTTTTTATCTACATATACTATATTTTGTTTCATTTTGGATAAATTTTAGTTTAATATATCACTTTAGTCCGTTTCTAGAGGAAAATAAAACATATTTTCATCTCAAAATGCCAAGTTTGAATATAAAGTTCTCAACTAAACGTATAACTTTATGTTATAAGAAAATGTGTTTGAGAATTTCAATGCCACAACACAGTTACCTGAACCTGTATTGCTAATCTAGAATTAAAAATGGCTCATTTAAGTTTTCTAATCTTTGTTCATGACGAGTACTTTACTCAACAATTTACGAATTTATTTGTGGAGTAAATTTCGACTCAGTTTATTTATTTCCTCTTTGTTCTATACTTCTTTCATCAGTTTAGTTTAGTGTATGTGATCTCTGTTTGTCTTACTTATGTTTTGACTCTTTTAGTTTCTGTCTTCCTGCAAAAAAGAGAAAAAAAATTTCTGTCTTGCTCACTCCCTCACTATTTGCTTCTAATTATTATATTTAACTATGATTTTATTTTTCCGAAGTGATCCTATGTTCCTAGGAAGATCAAATGTCTGACTAAATTGAACTAGTTTATTTATAACAGTTAGTGAAATGCTATTATAATGAACAATGCTAGTTGTATCTTATATTTCAGATTTTGGTGATTAATAAAGTCAGAAGTTATTAAAATCTCATTACATAGAATAAAATATTGCTTTTTACTGAGAATGTTCCTCCTCCATGGGTACACGGCTATGCATCACAATCCTTTAGATAAACTTGTGGAGTTTCAATTTACTCATTGCATATAGTTTTTCTCTTGTTTGTGTTCTTCAATCAACTACTTATTGATAAGCTACTTCTTGACTGGCTATAACCTAAATTCAATCAAGATATGATATAATACTAGTTATTTAAATTAACACAAAATCATATCAAATTCGAGATATCAAACCAACACACTCACACTCACACTCAATTGTATAATGGAATGACACACAATTTCTTGATTTCCGTATAGAAAATTGTTTTGCAGATCAGTTCTCTATTTAAGTTAAGCTTGAAGATTTTAATGAGACAAAATTTCACTTTCCAGTGACTTGTAATACAAGGCAAGTATGACTAGTTCAAAAGTTGAAAATGTAGTAGTCGTTATTATTAATGAAGGTAACGCTAAATGTGTCAAATATGAGTGAATAGAGTGTGGATTGTATATAACTCAAAAATAGTTTTTTTCTTCATGAAAAGCGAGTGAAAGACTACAGTACTCTTTAAATTTTTTAATGTGAATCAACACAGTCGTTATGAGAATTTTCAAATATGTAGTATTTTAGATTATATTTTAATAATAAATAAAAAACACTATATTTTACTGTATAATTCAAAATTATTTGAAGTATTTCTAGTTCAGAAAACATGTCATCAACGAACATAACTAGATATAAGATATATATGTATCATAATATATAAAAAAAAACAGATTTAAATCAAAATCCAGTGGTGTTTTTTAAGGGGTGCCTAACACAGACCACATCATACCAATTCCACAATCTAACTCATTTCAACCAAACAAAAAAAAAACATAAGAGACAGAGCAAAAAACAAAGCTATCCAAAACTATTTAAATAGCTTTCTCATTACGATCTATTTTTGTTACTTGAAATTATGTCCAAAATCTATTTTTGAGTTATATACAATCCACACTCTATTCACTCATATTTGACACATTTAGCGTTACCTTCATTAATAATAACGACTACTACATTTTCAACTTTTGAACTAGTCAAACTTGCCTTGTAGTACAACACCATGTCCAATCGAGCAACCCACTAAGTACTTAAATCAAAATCATCCTTTCACTAGAGAAACTTTCATAGATTTCTCAATCATTAAAATAATTATTTTTAAATTATTGTTTATTAATTTTCAAATTTTAATAATTTAAAATGATAAAAAATTATTTTAATTACTTATATTACATTTAAAAGGGAAACAAAAATATTTTACAGTATTCGGGAATATTAAACATATTTTACAAAAAAAAAATTCCAACTAATTGTCAAGCGGATATCTTGAATTTTGGTGAAATTTATTAGAAATTTCGTTTGGATTTATAAGGAGAATAAATTTATAATGTCTCAAAAAAGAAAACCAAAACATATCAGACTCTGTAACATAGTCCATTTTACAATTTCACTCGATTCTTGATTTTGTTTAGAGAAGAGTGCAATTGATGAATAAATTTTACACATTGAAAAAAACATAAAAAAAAACAAAAAAAAAAAGATTGTTATTGATATTCATTCCAAGTTATATATGACATACTGTACACATCTGATTGGAGTACTACCTATAGGGGTTCAGATAGATTGTTTTATTTGGCTGTCGAGTTTGTTGGTCCATATGCCATAAGTCACGAGAACATCATAGATGCACAAGAAAGGAGTCAAAAAAACTATTGTTCACAAGATGTGATACAAAGTTGATGTACTCTGTTCAATGATGACACCAAGTCACCAAGGTAACCATACCATGAAAGGAGATCTTACACGTAGAAATGTAGAATCCTTGATAATGGTATGTTGGTTTTTCGTGTAGGTCAGAAACCTCAGTTTTAGAGAAAGGATCACACAGAATCTTTATCTACTAAAGAATGGCATATAAGTGTTTTTTTTTTTAATACAAGACAGAGCCTAAACATTGCTTGCGATATCGATGCTTGTCAAACAGAGTGGACAATGAGCAAGAGCACCAAAAACTACAAAGCATACGACAGCCCGTGGCAATCTCGTAACCGAGGGCGATGAACACGTTAGAGTGATCCCATCCCAGTAAAGGCAAAGGAAATGTGTAGCAGGTATCACGGCAGATGATCCCATTGCAGAACTTGTCTCCGCTGAACAAGGACCGTTGCAGAACTTGTCTCCGCTGAACAAGGACCTGAGCCATCATCCAAACAATAAGGGGAAGCTTGTCCTGGCCTTGATACATGGGTCTGTCCCTCAGCTTAGGCAAAATAGCAGTCAAAGCATTGGGCATAGTACGCAATACCCAATGCTAATCCAATAAAATGTGCGACCTAATCGTAAAAGATGTTAGAGCTTACCAGCAATCACCTGCTCTGTTGCCTTTAACACTCTAGCAAGCTCAACAACATCATTCTAATATAAAACATTAAAACACAACCTGATTAGCCATATAAAGGATGTAAACAGAGAAATCATAAGAACTTTACTCTTCAATCTTCATACACGCAAATCACTTGAGTATACGCTATAAAAATTATAAATTTAGAATCCAAATCACTTGAAAACATCATCTAAGAGGATAACAATCCTACACACAAATTGCAGATTATATACAGATTAGGTTGGAGGAAACCAAACCTCTCGTTTGTTGTGTTCTTAAAGAGCGAAGAGAGCAATATCATCGATCTCTTCCCTACCACAAGGAGCAGTATCGGAGCTATTTCCCTATTGGGCAATGATACCAGCAGCAGCGACCAAGGAATCAGTGAGAGTGGATTTCCCTATAACCTTTCTTCCTTGGTTATCAGAGCAACTTACACAAATCAGCTCTAAGCAACACTATACAGAAATCCAGAAAATCGTAAAGGACTTCTATCTAGCTTTGATAAGAAGTCAGAGTAGAAGGGCAGCACCATCTATAAAACATATACATGAGCAGATCGGGATTTTGGACATAATCTCAAGTAACAAAAACCAGAAAACCTAATTTTGAACATTAACAGAGACCAAGTTCCAATCAACAAGCAACATAACCTAATTGCAGCAACCAGATCCAACCCAAAAAATTCTAGCTTTCCACTCTTTAAGCCTAACACAGACCACATCATACCAATTCCACAATCTAACTCTTAATTTCAACCAAACAAAAAAAAAACATAAGAGACAGAGCAAAAAACAAAGCTATCCAAAACTATTTAAATAGCTTTCTCATCACGATAAGGGAAACCAAATAAGACTTCAGATGAGGTACCTAAATCGTGGGAGCAACACCAAAAGAGAATAATGAAGAATGTCGAAAGGCTCCATGAGAAACCAAATACACACGAAGGAAACGGTGAAGAAGATGATCAATTGAAAAGCTCGGAAGCGATGACCAACAACCCAAGAAAGAAGAAGAGAGACCAAAGAAGAAGATGATCAATTGAACAGCTCGGAAGCAGTCGATGTGATGCGAGAAAGAGAGAGACGGTGGGTGAAATCCGGATTCGTTGGCTCGTCGAGGGAGGAAAGAGAGAGAGGGTCGGCAAAAAGAACGAAGAAAATAAGGAATAAAAAAATTGTGTTTTATATTTTAATAACATCCAACCACAAGTTGCCACGTACCGTTTTTTACCAGGTTCTGCTTCTCAGAGCAACGGTTCTCAATTTTTGTGGGCCAATTTTTTAGTTTTTTTTTTAATTTTTAGGCTGAGAAATTGTATGAGCACCCCTTAAAAAACACCACTCGACTTGCTTATTAACTGATTAAACAATTTGAAATAGAGAGCTTTCAAAAATTGAAATTAGTATTTTATTGATTTTTTTTTGTAAATATGAACTTGATCTCCATGAAAAATTCAAGTAATTAAAAATCGACAGGCGTCTTATATACTCATTACATATATAACAAAAGCAAATTAGTTGTACAAAGCTAATTGTCTGATTCTTGTTCTTTGCGGCGACAAATTAAGCTACGTCACGTTATGAGCCATATTTTGTATGCACTTGCCTGCATTGGGATTTATAGAAATAAATGGTTTTGGGAGCCTTAATTTTTTGGGTATGTTTTTTACTTTGGCTTCGTTTTATTTTTGTTCGGATGACGTAAAGTCAAATCTCTATAAATTAATATTCTATTAATTAATAAACACTATAAATTAATAAATTTTGTTGGTTCTGAGTCAAGTTATTGTAAAAAATAACAAAATTCGATAAGATAATAAGATAATATATATTTTTTGAAATCTCAATATAAAATATGTTCCTAATAATATCATAAAGTAATATTATAAATTAACAATGCAAAGAGAGATGTAGCAAAAGTGCAATTTTCTGCTCAGAAAAAAGCTCCGCCAAAGGTGGAAGCTCCGACGGTAGCAGCAGAAACAACCCGTAAATAATATATAAAGAGAACAACAAAAATCATTTTTTTTTTTCATTTTTAACATGTTTTACCTAAAGCCTCTCTTTTATTTAGACAGCTCCGACCAAAGCTCCAGCAAACGTGGAAGCTCTGGAAGCGGCAGCAGCAGAAACAAGCTCCGGTGGACGTAAGTAAACGAGGATAAAGTTGATCTTTTTTTTTCTCATTTTATCATGCATGTTATAATTAAGGTTTTTGTTTAATTTTGACATATCTGGACATGATATCAGTACTTAATTATGCTTTGGTTATTATGAGACTTTAATTATTATTCTCAGTACTTGACCGGAGATGATGATAAAGGTATCAAGTTTGACAGGGCTAACAAAGGTGGGAAGTCTGGCGGCGCTAACAAAGGTCAGAACTTTGTTGGAGATAACAAAGATGAGAACTTTCCGGTTCAAACCACTACAAGAAAATAATCATATTACAACACTGAAAATTGTTGCAATAATTTAATATATCATTGTAAATCATGATATTGCAACAAAATTGAGATACATTTGGTTCGTTGCTGTTTAGACGTTGTAAATTTGTTGTACATATGTTGCAAAGTTTACAATGAACTAACTTTTTACTATATATGTCGTATTAATACAACTTTTTATCATAGTAAATATGTCCCATAATTGTGACAACTCTAAATTA
This sequence comes from Camelina sativa, assembly GCF_000633955.1. NCBI lineage: Eukaryota > Viridiplantae > Streptophyta > Magnoliopsida > Brassicales > Brassicaceae > Camelina > Camelina sativa. The sequence continues at coordinate 42,121,959 of NC_025695.1, forward strand.
TTACAATTTATTGCCATATAAAACTTGTAGCAAATAACATTACAATTTTCCAACAAATTAATTTATTGCTATTTGTGTTGTAGTATTGTAACTTTATTTATGCAGTAAATTAGTGGTATAATTACGATGTTTCAATGCAACATAAATCATCATAAATAAAAGCTACGAAAAATATGAAGCAATTATTGTGGCAAATTTTTAGTAATTTTCTTTTGTATATGATTGTTACATATATTTTATGACAATGTTCAAAATAAAATGGTTGTAAAATATTATTAATGCAATTTTTATTCGTCGCGTAGCTCCATTGCATATTCGTAAGATGCAATTCATTTTACAACATTAATTTTAATCACAGTATTTTGCTATATCATTTGTTCGGCACATTAGCTATTAGTTTAATATTGTTTATTTATTTTTTTTCAAATTAAAATATATATATCTTCATGATTAAAAAGTAAAAGACATAACTCATTTTATTAGATAATCAAATATTAAAATATTACAGCAATGCATAAATAAAATATAATTACACAAATGATGTGAAATAGTTTTTCTAAAATATTTTTATTTCTTCTTTCACAGATGAGGTGTTCTTGATGGGCTAAAAAACCTACAACGGCCGCAATGCCTCCTTGAACTTAACCTTCATTTTCAATATATAATACTACAGTAAAACTTATACCAGTCACGAAAAAACTTTATTACTAATCAGAACCTATAATAAAACTGCGGATTAATGGAGAACTGTATTTACCTTTGGAGGAGAAATGTTGCTTGCTAACGTGTTGTATTGATAGACCTATAGAAGCACCTTCTTAAGCTATATTATAAGCAAAGATACTGAATAACAGTAGATTTAGCCAAATCTGTCAAGTATTATTCAAAAAAAAACTAATAACAAGGCGAGCCGACGAAGCCGCAACATTAATTATATTTCCCATGCACACAAGCTAAGAAAAAGTACTCCAAATTCGAAAATAATTTGTAAAGTAATATTTTATTGAACGTAAATTTAGATTTGTATAGTTTGCCCAAATGGTATGGTAAAATGAAGTGAGCATCTTCAACGGTTGGATCCATTTTTTGGGATCCAACAATACTTATAACTGAAAAAAATGAAAAGTTAAAAGTTAGACACTGAAGCAAGTTTATTAGTTTTGACATAGTCCAATGGAAGGGTCTAAAATAGGAGGATCTAAAAATTCAAATTTTAAAAAACTTGTGTAAACATAAAAGTGAGAATGCTTAACACACAAGACAAAGATGCTTATCACAGAACTTCAGCTGATAAAGATGTGTTGATATGTATACCATGTTTACAATGATGTCATGAAGCCTAGATGAATTCCATTGACAACAAAGCCAGCCTTGCAGACGGCGAGAGAAACAGCATTAGCGCCAAGCTGAAAGCAAAACCAATAAGCAAGCTAGTTAAGATCATTTGTCAATATCTTAAGTGAATCCACAAAACAAGAAATATTCTACAACGAGACTTAAGTGAATTGTTTTGGTCTCACATATCCAAGCCATGTATGCACCTGCAAATGAAACAAGAACAACAATCATCTTCTATTTGACAACAGACGGACCAATATATACAGTGATCAAAGATTGATTCATGAACAGATTAAAGTATTGACATATATAGCTGCAGCATATAAACATCAAGACAATATTGAGACTTCTTTCCCTGAAATTTCATTCGATGGAAATAGGCACTGCAACCTGTAGCTGATATATCGTAATGTATATGTATAGAGTGATCACATTCAGACAAGAAAATTATAGCATTCACAACATCAATTCAGTGTTGGTCGTGAGGACCATGGAGTATTTTAATTAGTGTTGATCAAAGCCACGGACATACAAATATTCAGTGTTAGCCTAGTCTACTTGTCATGATAAAATACGACGACCAAAAGCAGTCAAATATTGTGAATCAATATCTCTTTTACACAACTTCAAGATAAGAGAAGATGCATCTATTATTGCACTGGGCCAGACCATCAGTGTTTGTACACAATAGCATACATCTAGCTAGAAACACACGCAATTAAGAGAATTGATTTACTAATTAGAGAGGGAATCTAACTTACAATGAGAAGTAGAGGGTTTATAGTACAGATTCCCATCCAATCTGCACAGTATTGTAAATTGCCGCTAATAATAGTTCACAATGACACGTATGGTTATAGCATTATCGTCGATATTGTAAATTGTAAATGGTTATAGCATTATCGTCGATATGACAGATTCCCATCCAATCTGCACAGTATTGTAAATTGCCAAGACTGAACGAATCGATGGCTTCAATCAAAAGCTAAGATCATTTGTTGGACGAACAAGAAGAGTTCAAAATCCAACTTTTCACCAATATCATTAAAGTGAAATGATACCTTAATTTCGCCGATTGATTTACTATCGAAGAAGGCGTCGCACTGCTCTCAAGACAAAATTTAAAACCCTTTGCTTCCTAGTACTCTGAACTGAAGGATGCGTCTTCGCTGAACCAGCATCGCCGATCGTGAACCGCGTAAGTGGAGATGATGTTCACGGCGGATAGAAGACTCCGACGAGCCAAATTATCCTCCATCTGCTTCCGATTTCGTGAAGGCTCGTCGGACAGAGAGAGAAAGAGGGAGAGAGAGAGAGTAGGAAGTGGAGATGATGTTCACAATGACACGTATGGTTTATACTTTATATAATATATACTATAAGTTTTAAAAAAGGGAATATGTTTATATTATATATATTATTATTATAATGTTTGAGATGTCAAAGAAAAGGGCATAATCGGGTGACTAACGCTGGACCGATATATGATTGATTGTACATTATACAATATATGGTTATAGACAATTATAGTGATAGAGATGTCATAAATGTGTATATTGCTTTTAGATACTAGTATGTTGTAATTCAAATATATCTTAATCAGTGATAAAATCATGACAATTATATTAGTCATAACATTTATGTACTGATTAAATAATCAGTATGTTTATTGTATTTTAGTTAGGGAAATATAAACACTAATCAAAAACTTATTTTTGATAAAATAAACCGATTACAGGTTTAGCTTTTATGAATTTTCTATCTTTCAAAACTTAAAATGATTTCATTGTTTAAAAAGTAGATAAGTGTTTGAAATTATAATTAAAACTAGATTTTAACCCGTGGTGTACTGCAGGACAATATTATAAAAAATAGTACCATTTTTTTTAATATATTTAGTTTGTTTTGTTTGATTAAATAAAATTTTGTTTGGATTATCAATTATTAGAACAATAATAGAGGAAATAAATATGTAATTTATAAGCTATTGTCGGATTAAATCACAATTTTACCAATGATTTAATTGTTTTACAACATTTTAGTTAAATTACCCTGATTTAATATGTCTAATATTCTTGTATTAGTGGTATTGACCAAATAATTAAAGGAAGATTTAACCCGTGTTTCAAAACCGAATTAATAATATTTTATATTTATATTCATGTTAATTCAAACTGTCATGTTCATAACATGTCCCGCTATATAACAACAAACCATCATATTAGTGGTTTAACCCGTGTTTCAGAACTGTCATATTAGTGATTTTGGTTGTGTGTTGTGTTTCGTTTGTGAAGTTGATATTTATACATGGAAAATGCTTGATGAGCAAGGAGTTTACGATGCGTAGCAATAAAAGAAAGATTTTAGTGTTTTCCTATTTGAGTTGATAACATTATCGCAGAATAATATTCAGTTTTTTAACACGGTATATATTATATTAAATATTTTTCTTGATGCTAAAGTTAAATATACCCGATTATTAAGTTTCTAAAGTTGGGTTCTAGTTTTTATGAACTTTATTAACGTTATAATATTGATTGCAATTATAATCATTTGTTACTCAAACTCGGCTGTGTCATTTAAATTTAAGAGATCATACCGTCTCTAAAGATCTACTAAAATAGGTTTGAAGATTTTTATGGGATTAAAAATTTAATTGCGTAGAGTTGTTTTTGGAAAAATCGAAATGTATAGATGTTGTCAAACTATTTATGGCAATAAATGTATCAAATTAGGTCGATTTAAATAGTTCCATTAAATGAATTTCCAGAAATTGTTATTTTAGAAAAATAGTTAGGGGTTAATGTTGTAAATAAAACAAATTAAATAACGAAAACTTCAAGGGCATAACACAAAATGTACTTCAAAAATAATAATATAGATACAGTCTCTAAAGATCTATTAAAATAAGTTTGGAGATTTTTATGGGATTAAAAATTTAATGCGTAGAGTTGTTTTTGGAAAAATCGAAATGTATAAATGTTGTCAAGTTATTTATGACAATAAAAGTATCAAATTAGCGAACACACAACTACACAAGTGAACCGGCGGACCAATATAAACAAAATAGAAAAGGAAAACAGAAGAAAGCGATAATACCATATGTGGTGCAATTTACAAAACCTGTGTCAGAACTTTGAGTTTAGATCTGTTTTCTACTTTACGAGTCAGATGAGATAGTTAGACCAAAGTTAGGGAGAAGATGTAAACATGTCAGGGTTTTGTATTAATTTAGGTGGAGAAGATGTAAACATGACAGGGTTTTGTTGCTTCTCATCCTAATTCATGTCTTTGCTGTAAGGAAAGGCTTGATTGTATTGATCATATGGTTACAATATATATAGTCATACACATAAGGGTTTTATACACTACTAATTACACATTTAGCCTTAGTTATACTTCTTTGTTCTATACGCCCTCTCAAAATGGAGGCTGCTTCTTGACGCCAATCTTGAAAGTTAACTCCTGAAACCGCGGTGGTGGAAGTGGTTTGGTGAGAACATCGGCGAGTTGATCATCACCTGAAATGTGAGCCACCCTAAGTGTACCAGACTGGATGTTTTCCCGAACAAAATGATAATCAAGCGCCACATGTTTCATCTTGGAATGGAAAACAGGATTAGCACAAAGATATGTAGCGCCCATGTTGTCGCAATATATTACCGGAGCCATGGGAAGATCAATACCCAATTCAGTCAACAATGAGCATATCCATTAAGTTCTGAGGCTGTGTTAGCAATAGCCCGGTATTCAGCCTCAGTCGATGATCGAGAGACACTTCGCTGTTTTTTTGACGACCAAGACACCGGACTGCCACCAAAGTATATGATATAAGCATTTGTAGACACATAGTTTGCTTTATCACGACCCCAATCAGCATCAGAAAATGCATGGATAGTAAGAAAAGCATCACGACACAGAAAGATACCGTGGGACCTCATTCCAGCAAGATACCGTAAGACGCGCTTCACAGCTTTCCAATGGAGATTGGTAGGCTGATGCATAAACTGCGAAAGGCGGTTGACCGGGAAGGCGATATCAGGACTAGTGAACGCGAGGTACTACAGACTGTCTACTACCATCCGATATTTTTTTGCATCAGCTAGTGGTATACCAGAGAGGACCGTGAGCTGAGAGGAAGAAGACATTGGAGTCGGGACAGGTTTAGCATCTTGCATTTTAGTTTTGACGAGAAGATCAGTAATGTATTTCCTTTGCATCAAATGAAGTCCAGAAGATGTGCGTGTTGCTTCTATACCTAATAAGTAGCTTAAAGGACCAAGGTCCTTAAGCGAAAAACGGCTAGCAAGGGAGGAGTGAAAAGTACGTACCAGAGAAGCAGGACCGGTGATAATAATATCATCAACATAAACAAGGACATACACATGAGAATTTTTGTGTTTAAAAACAAACAAGCTGTTGTCCCCAACCGAGGTCTTGTAACCAGAGTCAAGTAAAAACCGTCGTAGTTCGTGGTACCAAGCACGGGGTGCTTGTTTCATGCCATAGAGAGCTTTTTTCTAACGACATACATGATGTGGGCGATCACGATCAACAAAACCTGGTGGTTGAGATACATACACCTCTTCCTCTAATTTGCCTTGTAAAAATGCATCGTTGATATCAACCTGGTGAATCATCCAATCCTTCTTAACTGCAATCTCCAAAACAAGACGAATCGTAGTGGATTTAATCACCGGACTGAAAGTCTCAGAATAATCGACCCCATATTGCTGATTAAACCCACGAGCAACCAATCGAGCCTTGTACCTAGCAATCAAGCCATCCGGGTTGTATTTGAGTGTAAAAATCCACTTACAAGTGATAACATTCTGAACCGATGTTGGAGGCGTGAGATCCCAATAATGTTCCCAGAGCTGAGCATTAATCTCCTTAACCATAGCAGCCCGCCAGTTTGGATCCTGAAGTGCAGCTGCTACCGTTTTCGGAATGGACGGTGTGGAGACAACAGCGAGACTGTACTTGGGATTCGGTTTGTGAATATTTTTATTGGATCGTGTCTGCGTAGAATGAGGTATCGGAGGCGGAGGTTGCTGAGGTGATGAAGCAACCGACAGTGTGGAGGTTGCAGAGGAGTCCGATCGAGAGGAAGAGGATAACAGGTTAACCGAAGATAGACTTGTCGTATTTGTTGTTGGACTCGATGGGCCTGAAGAAGTTGGGCCTTGTGAAGTATAGGAATGAGTTAGGCCTAAAGAGGCTCGTAAGGAGGATTCATCGTGAGCTAGCTTAGTTCTGGTCTCGTGATCCAAATCAAAGGAAGTCGACGATGACGACTGCGGGACAGACGGAGATGGAACCGGAGAAACCATTGTCGAGAAGCTGGGTCCGCAAAGGAGGCAGGATGAGGGTCATTGCACGGGGTGAGTCCGACGGGGCCAATGAAGAAGCCGGAGATAACGAAACAGGTGGCTGCGACACCGAAATCAAAGTCGATGGAGTAGAAGAAGGCAACAAAACCGGCGAGGAAACCATCGTGGGCAGTGGAATCGCGGAGAGTGGAAAATGATTCTCAACAAACTTCACATAACGGGATGTGTAGAGCCTCGCATTAGCAGCATCAAAACAGAGGTAAGCACTCTGTGTGAGTGAGTAACCGAGAAACACACACGGTGTAGAACGAGGCTCGAGTTTGTTGCTCCGATATGGGCGGAGCCAGGGATAGCACTCACAGCCAAAAGCACGCAGTTTGTGATATTTGGATATGTTTGAAACAGCTTGTGATACGATGAGTCGCCTGCGACGACATCTGTGGGCATTCGATTTATGAGGTAAACCGTCGTAGCAAAGGCGTACGACCAGTAACTCTGAGGAACATAGGCATGAGTGAGCATAACAAGACCCGTTTCGACAATATGTCGATGTTTCCTCTCTGAAATACCATTGTGTTCAGGCGTATGAGGTGGCGTGGTGAAGTGAGATATACTGTGTGACGACAGAAACATACGCAGGGCAATAAATTCACCACCATTATCAGAGTACAGTGTTCTAATCCGCATTTGAAACCGATTTTCAACCAAACCTTTAAAAGCAATGAAAACATCTTTGACTTGGGACTTGAGTTTTAATGGGTAAAGCCATGTATATCTGGTAAAATGATCAACCAAAATAAGATAATACTTGAAATTTTCAGAAGAAGTGATTGGAGAGGACCAAACATCTATATAAATGTATTCAAGTGGTTGAGTAGAAGAGATTGTGTTTGAAGAAAAAGGTAGTTTATGACTCTTATTGATAAGACAATCTGAACAAGATAGTTGTTTTTGGGTGGATGAAGATAGAGGTAAAGAAAACTTAGAAACAAGAGTGTTTAAAACAGATAACGAAGGGTGCCCAAGACAAAGATGCCAAGAGGAGAGGTCAGTTTTTGATGTTACAGACGCGGAGAAGACATTAATGGTATCACAATGAACCGGCCACTCATACAATCCATTTTTAGTTCTGCTTTGGAGTAATCGGACCCCCGTGCTCAGATACCTCACCTGAAAATAGGCAGGATAGAATTCTACAAAAACCTTATGAGCGTTACACATGCGATATACAAATATAAGATTCTTGAAAAGATCAGGAACATAGAGAACATCTTTTAAAGCAAGAGAAGAGAATGAAAGGGTGTAGGGAGTAAAGCGGAACCGTATGTGTGATCTTTAAACCAGAGCCATCAACAATCTGAACCTCTTCACCACCGGAGTATGGTTGATGTAGAGCAAAGTTGGATAGATCAAAAGTAAGGTGGTGGGTGGCACCGCTATCCATCACCCAATTTGCCGAGTGCTACATGGGAACAGCAGCAACATTAGCATGAGGAGTCCCATGCAAACCAGGAGACGGAAAGTAGCCGCCACCACTAGGTTGGAAACCGCAAGCAGAGGCGGGTAACTGAGAACACCGCCGTGCACTGTGACCAAAGACACCGCACAATTGACAGCGACCCTGGTAACCTCTACCTTGACCACCATGTGAGAAGGAAGATGAATTACCCCAAGAAGAAGAGCGTTGATGACACGAGTTGTTGTTGGGATGACCATAGGATTTGTTGAAAGCAGCATTCGCCGTGACAGGCACGACAGAAGAGATGGATGCGTGGGATTGAAGCTTCATGAATCGCGGCCATGGTGGGAGGAGTATCACGACCCTCGATCTGGTCAATGATCGATTTATAATCTTCTGAAAGACCACCAAGAAGATACTCGATTTGTTCCTCATATTCATAAGGTTTACCAAGTGTCGCAAGTTGATCAAAACGAGACACCAAACCTTGAACATATTCATCAATCGTTTGAGTACCTTTCCTCCACTGTTTGATCTATACCTGCAATTGTTTGATATGATCCCAAGTTGGTTTTGCATATGTAGCAGAGAGAAGACTCCAAATCTGGGCTGAAGTGGATGCGTTAGAGAAAATGGGTTGAAGCTCAACGGATATCGCCCCGAGGAGACTAGCAACCAGAAGCTGATCTTGACGTACCCAGAGTTGATACGCCAGATTGGGAGCAGATGTACCAGTAACAAGGACAGTGGGTTCCGGAGCAACGTTAGTGCCAACGAGAAACCCCGCAAGCCCATAACCAGCAAGTAATGCACGTACCTGGCGATTCCACATCAGAAAGTTGGAAGCAGTAAGCTTGGTAATATTTGCCATGTTGATGTTGTGAAGAGCATTCGGGGAAGTAGTGTTGATGACATCAGAGAAAGCCATGACACAGGATCTGAAAAAGAAGGAAGAAAGTAGAAGACGAGAGAGAGGAGAAGAGCGGCAAAAAAAACAAACTTTAGGTCTAGGATTCACTACTCTGATACCTTGTAAGGAAAGGCTTGATTGTATTGATCATGTGGTTACAATATATATAGTCATACACATAAGAGTTTTATACACTACTAATTACACATTTAGCTTTAGTTATACTTCTCTGTTCTATATTTGCTTCTCAGCCGCCTCTCAAGGTTTTGCCTTGGGAAATCTGCGTCAGTGAGATCTTCTCTTCTTCTTATTCTCTCTAATGGCTACTCATCTTCCTCGCTGCAAACCCCTCCTTGTTGCATCATCAGTGCTCATCCTTGTGGAGAGGATGTAAGAAAACTTGTGATTATGAATGCTAATGAACGTCAATGCAAGGTTTTGGAAAAGAAGGTGCCCATGGAGTTTGTGTATGATGAGGAAATTATAACGGTCAGATCATCTCACGGCTGGGTAGCTAATTTGAAGGAAGACAGAATACTGCGTCTCTAAGATGATCTAAACCCAGTTGCATCGGATATAGATCCGAAACGCATTCCCCTGCCTCCTCTTGTCACTCTGCCTGGTTGTCAAACCCAAATTGTCACCAACATGGCCATATCCTCACCTTCTTCAGAGAAAGAGGACTGTGTTGTTGCTATCAAGTTCTTGGGACCTCAACTCAGCTTTTGTAGACCCGCTCAAGGTAACTCCCAATGGAACAACATCAGAATAAAAAACCCATGCTTCTTCTCCTCTTGTGTCATGTATTCCAAGAAAAGATGATATGTTTCGAATTCCCGGATCTGGAGGCCACCTCATCGGCTGATTGGATCCCCGCACACACGAGAACAAACCCAAGTTTCAAAGGTTGAGGTTTCAAAACCTCCCCGAGCTGACCAAGATCAAATGGGAACTTTTGGATTCCTGTTACACACGCGAACACTTGGTGGAGTCAAGACCAACAAGGAGGCCTGCTGGAGAGGTATGACGAAATTGAAAACAAAAGATATAATAGTGTTTAAGCTTGACGCACAAGGAAACGCAGTTTACACGCCAGACATTGGAGATCTCTGAGCCTTTCTGTGTCCCTGCTAGCTCAATCTACAAAAGGTGGCCTAACTTCGTCAAAGTCGTAGATGTTGACGAAGCCGCAGGTTTCCTTCTGGATCAGCCCTTCCTCATTAGTATAACTAGATCATTCCGACTTATTAAGTACCTAAATGTTGTTGCATCCATCACATGGGAGTATGTCTGCTCATAGTCTATTACTGGTCTTTGAGAGAATCCTTGTGCTACAAGCCGTGCTTTATATCTCACGATTTCATTTTTCTCATTTCTCTTCCTTACAAAGACCCACTTATGTCCAACTGGTTTTATTTTAGATGTTGTCCTTAAGATCGGACCAAACACACTTCTCTTCTTTAAAGAGTTTAACTCCACGTCAATGGCTTCTTTCCATTTTAGTCAATCTTTACTTTGAGTGCACTCTAATATAGACGTGGGTTCATGATCCTCATTTATTTCAAGTGCTACCTTATATGCAAATACTTCATCAATGTCGACATTCTTACGGTTCCATTGTATTCCATACATGATATAATTGATTGAGATCTCATTATTATCAATAACTTCAGGACCTTGAGGTTCAGCGTCCAAAACCTCACTTGGTACCTTAGGATTTGCCGCGGCCATGTCTGCATTTTCCTTAACCTCGGTTTGATTTGCACCTTTCTTAGATTTCTGAGGATTCTTATCTTTGGAACCTAATGGTATACCTCGTTTTAAACGTGGCTTAGACTCTGTAGCAACTTGATTGTGTTCTTTTTGAACATCAATACGTACTGGTGCATTACAAGCTGGTATGTACGATTTTGTTACTCTCTTTGGGTCAGCAAAGGAATTTGGCAACTGATTAGCTAGCTTCTGTAAATGAATAATCTTTTGAACCTCTGCATCACATGCTAGAGTTCGAGGATCTTGCCAATTTAAGGATGCTTGATTCCATGTTAATTCTTTAACCAGCTTGCTTGTCTCTCCACCCAACATAGGAAATTCGGATTCTGTAAATTGACAATCCGCGTATCTGGCCTTAAATAAATCTCCTGTAGTTGGCTCAAGATACTTAATAATGGTGGAAGACTCATATCCAACATATATTCCCATCCTCCTTTGAGGTCCCATCTTAGTTCTCTGTGGTGGAGCAATTAGTACATAAACGGCACACCCGAATATTTTGAAATGGGATATGTCTGGCTCATGACCCGTTAATAGTTGGGATGGTGAAACTTATGTTCGCTAGATGACCTGATGCGTATAATTTCTGCTGCATGTAAGACTGCGTGTCCCCAAGCCGACACAGAAAGCTTCGACCTCATTAGCAATGGTCGAGAAATTAGTTGTATTCGTTTAAAGAAGGATTCAGCTAATCTGTTTTGTGTATGGACATGTGCCACATGATGTTCCACACTTACCCCCATGGACATACAATAATCATTAAACGCTTGGGATGTAAATTCACCAGCATTGTCTAGACGNATGGTATACCTCGTTTTAAACGTGGCTTAGACTCTGTAGCAACTTGATTGTGTTCTTTTTGAACATCAATACGTACTGGTGCATTACAAGCTGGTATGTACGATTTTGTTACTCTCTTTGGGTCAGCAAAGGAATTTGGCAACTGATTAGCTAGCTTCTGTAAATGAATAATCTTTTGAACCTCTGCATCACATGCTAGAGTTCGAGGATCTTGCCAATTTAAGGATGCTTGATTCCATGTTAATTCTTTAACCAGCTTGCTTGTCTCTCCACCCAACATAGGAAATTCGGATTCTGTAAATTGACAATCCGCGTATCTGGCCTTAAATAAATCTCCTGTAGTTGGCTCAAGATACTTAATAATGGTGGAAGACTCATATCCAACATATATTCCCATCCTCCTTTGAGGTCCCATCTTAGTTCTCTGTGGTGGAGCAATTAGTACATAAACGGCACACCCGAATATTTTGAAATGGGATATGTCTGGCTCATGACCCGTTAATAGTTGGGATGGTGAAACTTATGTTCGCTAGATGACCTGATGCGTATAATTTCTGCTGCATGTAAGACTGCGTGTCCCCAAGCCGACACAGAAAGCTTCGACCTCATTAGCAATGGTCGAGAAATTAGTTGTATTCGTTTAAAGAAGGATTCAGCTAATCTGTTTTGTGTATGGACATGTGCCACATGATGTTCCACACTTACCCCCATGGACATACAATAATCATTAAACGCTTGGGATGTAAATTCACCAGCATTGTCTAGACGTATAGTCTTAAGTGGAAAATCTGGAAAGTGTGCTCTTAGTCTTATAATCTGAGCCAACAGCCTAGCAAATGCTAGGTTCCTTGTGGATAACAAGCAAACGTGTGACCATCTAGTTGATGCATCGATCATAACCATAAAATATCTAAACGTCCCACAAGGTGAGTGTATTGGTCCATATATATCACCTTGTATCCTTTCCAGAAAATTTAAAGTCTCTTTATTGACTTTTACTGGTGATGGTCGTATGATAAGTTTCCCTTGTGCACATGCTACACACGTGAGATTTTAAGGGATAACCTTTCTTTCTTTAAGAGTGTGCCCATTCGAACTCTTAATCAATTTACACATCATGTTCGAACCCGGATGGCCAAGCCGGTCATGCGATAGAGTGAACTGTTCATTGAACATTTTATTCTTTGCCAAGTTAGCTTCTATCATGTTAATCTTAGCATCGTATAAACCAGTGGCTAGTGCATGTATAGTCTCTAGGACCTTCTTATGTCCATTCACGATTTCAGTAATGTATAGAAATTCTTTGCTTCCTTCACCCTTTGTTTCAACATGATAACCATTCAATCAAATGTCTTTAAAGCTCAATAAACTTCTCTTAGAGCTGGGTGAGTACAAGGCATCACTTAGTTCAATATGTGTGCCATTAGGTAATAATATGTGATCTTGGCCGTAGCCTTCTATTAAGCTTGCTATACCCGCAATTGTACTAACATTGGCACTTTTCATTATGAGGTTTATGAAATATCTCTTGTCCTTCAATATTGTATGGCTGGATCCACTATCCACCACTAGTACACTCATATCCTCAGCCATTTCTATAATGAAAATAATTTTGTTTTAACTTTAATAAAACAAGCAAATATATATTGAAATGAAATCATTGAATTTAAACCAAAATAATTATCCAATACATAAACCGAAATTAAAGCATAAGAGCATAGAAATTAAACCAAAATCAGGATTTAGAACTAGTTATCTTCTTTAAAACAATCGGAAGTCTCATAGTCTAGTGAATCATCATTCTCATGGTTGAAGTCATCTTCACCATCGAGATGCACATAGTTGGCTTCTGGATTCTTCTTTAAAATCTCATGATAAGCATCAATAAGATGCTTAGGGGTTCTACAATTCTTGGCCCAATGGTTAGACATACCACATCGGTGACAAACCGATTTAGCCTTGGATTGTGGTTTAAAGGACCCACGGCCCCTACCACCACGGCCACGACCTCCACGGCCATAACCATCAAAACGACTAGCTTGGTACTG
>NC_025695.1:42135817-42167354 GCF_000633955.1 Camelina sativa
TAAGCTTGCTATACCCGCAATTGTACTAACATTGGCACTTTTCATTATGAGGTTTATGAAATATCTCTTGTCCTTCAATATTGTATGGCTGGATCCACTATCCACCACTAGTACACTCATATCCTCAGCCATTTCTATAATGAAAATAATTTTGTTTTAACTTTAATAAAACAAGCAAATATATATTGAAATGAAATCATTGAATTTAAACCAAAATAATTATCCAATACATAAACCGAAATTAAAGCATAAGAGCATAGAAATTAAACCAAAATCAGGATTTAGAACTAGTTATCTTCTTTAAAACAATCGGAAGTCTCATAGTCTAGTGAATCATCATTCTCATGGTTGAAGTCATCTTCACCATCGAGATGCACATAGTTGGCTTCTGGATTCTTCTTTAAAATCTCATGATAAGCATCAATAAGATGCTTAGGGGTTCTACAATTCTTGGCCCAATGGTTAGACATACCACATCGGTGACAAACCGATTTAGCCTTGGATTGTGGTTTAAAGGACCCACGGCCCCTACCACCACGGCCACGACCTCCACGGCCATAACCATCAAAACGACTAGCTTGGTACTGTCCACGACCACCACGTCCTCTGCCACCACGGCCACGGCCATAGTGTCTTTTTCTGTGGACATAGTTGGTCTCCTTGGCCTCTTTAGGCTCCTTAGGCTCTTTAAGATTTTGCTTTGCCATATCTACCTTGTGTGCTTCTGGTAATGGGGCTGTACCAGGAGGTCTCATAGCACTATTCATCAACAACAGCTCATTGTTCTGCTCAGCTAGCAGCAAACATGAGATTAGTTCCCCATAGGTTTTGAAACCCTTTTCGCGATACTGTTGCTGAAGCAGTATGTTGTTAGTGCTAAAAGTAGACAATGTCTTCTCTTGCAGTTCTTTCTCGGTTACCTCAGTACCACACAACCTAAGGAGTGAGACAATCCTAAAAAGCTCTGAGTTATACTCATCCACGGATTTGTATTCCTGGATCCTTAGGTTTTTCCAATCAAATTGAGCCTTTGGTAGGAGCACTGTCTATTGGTGTCCGTATCTGCGTTTAAGCTCTGTCCAAAGGTCAAGAGGATTCTCTATGGTGAGGTACTGATTCTTGAGACTCTCAGCAAGGTGATGGCGCATATGCATAATGGCCTTGTAATTTTGCTTATCAGTTGGTTCATAACCTTCCTCAATTCACTCAAATAAGTCCTTTGACTTCAGCATGATTTTAGTGTCCAATGCCCATTGCAGATAATTGTCTCCAGAAGCATTCAAGGCAGCATAGTCTAAGTTGTTTAGCCTTGCCATCTGCATAACACAGAAATAGACAACCGATCATTAGCATGCGGTAATAAGAGACCAATCTATGCAATAAATATTAAACTTTAGGTCATGCGGTATTTGAGACCGAAACATGCCTTAGGCCATGCGGTNGTTCCCCATAGGTTTTGAAACCCTTTTCGCGATACTGTTGCTGAAGCAGTATGTTGTTAGTGCTAAAAGTAGACAATGTCTTCTCTTGCAGTTCTTTCTCGGTTACCTCAGTACCACACAACCTAAGGAGTGAGACAATCCTAAAAAGCTCTGAGTTATACTCATCCACGGATTTGTATTCCTGGATCCTTAGGTTTTTCCAATCAAATTGAGCCTTTGGTAGGAGCACTGTCTATTGGTGTCCGTATCTGCGTTTAAGCTCTGTCCAAAGGTCAAGAGGATTCTCTATGGTGAGGTACTGATTCTTGAGACTCTCAGCAAGGTGATGGCGCATATGCATAATGGCCTTGTAATTTTGCTTATCAGTTGGTTCATAACCTTCCTCAATTCACTCAAATAAGTCCTTTGACTTCAGCATGATTTTAGTGTCCAATGCCCATTGCAGATAATTGTCTCCAGAAGCATTCAAGGCAGCATAGTCTAAGTTGTTTAGCCTTGCCATCTGCATAACACAGAAATAGACAACCGATCATTAGCATGCGGTAATAAGAGACCAATCTATGCAATAAATATTAAACTTTAGGTCATGCGGTATTTGAGACCGAAACATGCCTTAGGCCATGCGGTATTTGAGACCGAAACATGCCTTGCCCTTTACTCATTATTTTCGGTTTTGGTATGCATGGAAAACAAACAAACCTAGATAGGAACTAGCATGCAACAATTTCCTTTTTCTTAAATAGTTTTGAGTTTTAGAAATTTTCCTTTTTACTAGATTGGATTTCCTTTTTTTTTTAAGATAATTTAGAAATTTTCTTTTTCCTTAACTTTTCCCTTTCTAATTAGGATTTAGACAAATTTTAGGGAACTAGACTTTCTCTAGTTTAATTATGATTTTAGGGTTCTAATGCAGCCAAATTTTATAGAATTAATCTTAGCAATAATCGATTAATTATACCCTATGCAAGTTCGATTTAATTTCAAAGATGCATGCAATTCAGATTTTAAATATCCTAGAACAACCAGATTAATATTTCTCTTATGAATTTCGAATTTAACAGTTTAGTTCTAGGGTTCTTATGCAACAAACAATCAAGTAACAACAATCAATCCGGATTTTAAACTTGACATAGTTTGGTGCAATTCACAATCAATCTAACAATCCTAAACATCCAATTTTAAAGTTTTATATGATTTAGAGGATTTAAACTTTGTTAGTTGTGTACTTGCATGTTTAGGGTTTAATAGTTTTAAGATCCAAGTTCGATTATATGATCCCATAAGTTTCGATTTTACCTTAACACCAAAAAGAGGTCTGACCAGTTTTGATCTGGGAGCTAAAGACCTCAGATATTCCTTGATCACGAACCACGAACCTCGAACAAAACTGCAAGCTGCTTTCCCACGAACAGATCTCGGACCGCTCCTTGTACCGCTCACGTCCCGTAACCGCGAACCACACACGTAACGGATCACAAAACTCAAACTTGTTTTGGATGAAACTTGAACACGAGCACAGGTTTGCTTGTGAACACTAATAGATCTTCGAAACAGGAACTGGTTTCGAACAAAGGGGAGGAACGATGGCGGTTTAGGGTTTTGATGGAAGGAGAAAGATGAACGGCGGCGGTTAGGGTTTTAGGGTTTTTACTCAGCTAGATCTTTAGAACAATCGTGCTGATAACGTGTTGTAAACTAGAGAATCGAAAGATGTAATTCTCTTATTTTTATTATTGATAAATCGAATGAGGTTACATATATATAGCAGTGTCAAAGGCTAAAACCGACTAGGCAATAGTAAATAGGCCGTGGTCCATCGGCCATGAGCCATCGGCCATGGGCCTTACACATCAAGACACATAACAGGCCCGTTATGGAAGTCCACTCCAAGTGTTTTACAACACTAAACAAATTCTTAGTATTTTTGTTTCTTAAAACGTATCCGTTAATTATTATTGTCAAATGAGCACTCCCTAACTTTGGTCTAACTTAGGGGGTATTGGTTTAGGATTTAGAAAGAATTTTAATGACATTATGTTTTTTAAAATCTTGCTGATTTTTAATGACTTTAAGTAAAAAAATGAGGATTTTAAGAGATTGTTTAGGAATTTTTTTTTTAAATCTTGCTGATTTGTTTTTTCTAATCTTGTAAAATCTTTCATAAAATCTTTCAAACTTTCTAAAAAAATATTGCATAATATTCTCTTGTTTATTCAACGCTTTTGTCAAAAAAGAGGAAAAAAAAAAGACAGAGTCTAGTAGGAAGACATGGTGGGAGGTTAAAATCTCCAGAACCCCAACGCCAAAGTCATATATCTTACAAAATCTTTGGTAAGGAATCTTCAAAAGGGTTAAATCTGTTTCTTTAATATCTTGACTCTTGTTCGTCAAATCTGTTTTTGTATGATGAACTTTTGCAGATAGAGATAGAACAGCTAAAATCTCTTCTCAAGTCCAGAAAATTACATCCCAGTGTCAGGAGAATTTTTTTTTTTTTGAACGAAAAAGACCTTTCATTTCTAAATTAGGGATTCTTCTACAGAAGGAGAGCCTCCTTTGCCAGACAATCGGCTTGTCAATTCTGAGATCGGGAAATGAAATTAAACGAGCATCTAGTGAAATTAGCGGATAGTGCAAGGACATCATGGAAAGTCCCATGAAGTTCCTTTAAGCAGATCTTCTTGTTTAGAGCTTGGGCCAGCATGAGCGAGTTCGAAGCGAAAGAGAGTTCTGTGATGTTCGATTCAAGTGCAACTCTTACCGCGGTAAGAGTTGCCAGTGCTTCGGCCATCAATGGGGAACCTAAATGATTCATCGATGTAGAGCCTTCCCATTTTACTAGGTCATACTTATCCTTGATCACCCAGCCTAAACCTGCAGCATCGTCATTCCAAGAGGCGTCGATGAAGCATATAAGTGCAAAGCTAAGATTTGAGGGGCCATGGTGGGGTTTTTGGGGTGGATCGGTTCTGACACAAGAGGAGTCTGCATTTTGCCATTCTTTGGCTCTTGCCAAGGCTAGATGCATTGTTTCCTCCTCCGAGATCCGTCTTTTGCTGAAGGTTAGTTGATTTCAGGTAGTCCAGATCGACCACAATAGCCAAGGGGCGATTGGTCCAGTTCCCACACCAGTTGGTGGTAAGGAGATAAGTCTATTTGACAAATCGATACCTTGTTTTATTGAGGTTATAGTATCCAGATGGATTGGTGTCTTAACAGGAATCATTGTCCAGATCTGGCGTGCAAAATCACAATGAAAGAACAAATGTAGGATCGTTTCCTCTTCATCACATTGTGGGCATTTAGCTGAGTTGCTGATTGATCGATGGAGAAGATTTGCACGTACAAGGAGGGCGTTCTATGCAGCTTTCTAGAGTAGTAACTTGGTTTTTGGAGAGGATTTAAGTGACCAGATACTTCTTTGCCAGTTAAAGGGATCCTCACTAGTAGTGGCGTTTTGGTTATCTTCCGGGGGATCGGCCTCAGAGTTTGTGGATTCAAAGTATCCCGATTTTGCCGTGTAGCAGCCATCTTTGGTAGGTAACCAAGCCCAAACGTCCTCTGCTCCTTGAAAACTTGGTTTCAGCAGCAGCATTTCTTTCTCATAAGCTGAAAGTATGAGTTTGATAAGTTCCAAGTTCCAGTCTATGGAGTTTGGCAGGAGGAGGTCAGCGACTTTAAGGTTCTATGAGGCTTCAGTTGGTGGTCCTATCGGAGCTAAGGGGGTATTGCTAAACAGCCAAGGGGTTCGCCAGATTGATGTGTTAGCTCCCGACCCTATTATTCTCCCAAGGTTAGACTTTAATAACTCTCTGCCCATAACGATGCTCCGCCATCCATGAGAGGCTGAGGATGGGATCCTGCACTCCAGCAAAGGTATGTTTTTGCAGTACTTACCTAGTAGTACTTTCGCTAGGAGTGTATGCGGTTTAGTTAACAAGCACCAACTTAGTTTCGCCAGTAAAGCCTTATTAAAGTGTTTGATATCTCTGATATTCAGACCTCTAAGTTTTATCGGTTTTGTGATTTTCCTCCAAGCAATCCACGACATTTTCTTCTTTTCAGTATTCGTGTCCCACTAAAACCTTGTAAGAGCTGACTGTATTCATTTGCATAATGAACCAGGCAGGTGGAAGCACGACATGGTATAAGTTGGCATGGCTAGTTTCCCAGAGTACTGACTTGAGCATGGTTAGTTTCCCAGCCGTGGATAGGAAACGTGAAGAAAAGCTGAGGGCTTTTTGCTTTATACGGTCAACAATAGAAGTGAATAGATCCTTTTTCTTTCTGCCAAAAAGTTCAGGTAGGCCTAGATATTTACCTTGGCCTCCCTCCTTCTGGATTTCAAGTACCTCCTTTGCTTGTTGTCTCATGATTTTTGGGGTTTTTGCAGAGAAGGTAATAGAGGATTTAATCTGATTGATTTTCTATCCTGAGGCTATCTCATATTTATGGAGGATGTTCTTGAGGTTTCGACAGCTCTGTTGGTCGGCTCGAATGAAGAACATAGTGTCATCTGCGAAAAGGAGGTGGTTAACTCTAGGGCTTCCTTTCGCCACCTTGATACCAACTAGGTTACCCTCTCTCTGTGCTTTCAAACAAAGCCCCGACAGCACCTCACTACAGATGATGAAGAGGTAGGGGGATAGTGGATCTCCTTGTCGGATTCCGCGTTGAGGATTAACCATACCTTTTGCTTGGTCGTTTATCAGGAAGGAGTAGGAGACCGTTGTGATGAGGGATCATCTCATAAATCCCTAAAAAAAATTAGCAAATCTCCTATCTCCCTCTCTATTCTTTGTATCCCTCTTTCTTTTAATGAAATATGTGCAGACTATTTTACCCTTCCTTCCTTTTTTTTGTTTTTTATTTTCTAAAAAAATAATCAATCACGATTTCTTTTCTTCTTCAGTCATTTTCCATCCTTTTTCGCCGGAGCTCTCCAGTCTCCACCGTCTCTGTTTCTTCACCGGAGCTCTCCATCCCTGCTGTTTTTCACCTTTTTTTAGTTCACGTCTCCTTCAAAATGCAGGTGTATTCTTCAACATAAGAATACATTCTTGATTAAATAGGGTTAGGTTTTTAAGTTTGGAAATTTAGATTGGATTTTGCTTGAAATACTTAGCAAATTGGGTGTTTTACCATGGGTTATGGGTCGATTGTGCTATTTAGTTGATAAGAAATGAATCTTACTGTTGAATCATAGTGAATTGTAGAGATTATAATCCCAGACCATTCAATTCGATTTTCAATAATTGCGACTGGGTAAAACTAGTAATACTAGTAAATGTAGTATTACTAGTAAAACTGGTAATATTTATTAATCTAGTACAACCAATTAAACTAGTAGTATTACTAATTGATTTTTTTTTGGAATTGTTTTGGCAGGATACAATTAAAGAGAACCTATGCCATGACATATGCCATGGATATAACTTTGTTGATGTTAAAAGCAATGATATACAAGAAGCTTGAGTTTGTTGAAAGTCACGTTAGATTGTAGTTGAGCTACACTCCACTACTAGTAGGAGCATCAGTACAATGTGATCTTAATGATGATGAGGATGTTAATGTCTTTTTAATGTCCGTTGATCATGAGAAGCGAAGATGTATGTTGTTTGTGAACTTTGAGCAATCTTCGTCCTCTTTTTCCACACCTTGTTTTAGCCATTTTGGAGTAGCTAGAGAGTAGTTATCTTTGAAATCTTGCAATAAACGTAAAACGAAGTATTACCAAGTTCTATTAATATTTCAAAATCGCACTAGTTTTACCTAGTTATACTAGTATTACTACCCAAAAATTTAAATATGAACATAAACCCAGAATTCACAAATTATAATTCCAAAGCTTGTTAATTTGACACATCTTCCTTACCAATCGAACATAATAACAAAATACCTAGTTTTCAAATTTCACGAAATCGATTTTGAGATAATAGTTTGAGAAATAATTGATGAGAACGATGAGAAAAAAATGTAGCAGTTATTTGATTTTAGAATTAAAAAAAAAATATAAGTAATTATATGTTTGTGGATTAGATCCAATAGATATTGGATGGGGGGATAAAGCCCAGGTAATACATGTAATATTTCTGTTTTTGTTAGGGTAGTAAGGTAATAGGCATACTTTTTGAATTAAAAATAATTCTAATAGAAATTGTTTTTCGGGAAGGGAGTTTTGAGATTTCTAAAAAAAAATTGGGGACTTTTGAGATGAAAACTCCCGTTGTGATACACTGCATGATCCATCGAATCCAGGTTTGATGAAAACCTAATCTTTCCATAGCTGCTTTTATAAAATCCCATTCAAGCATGTCATAGGCTTTACTCATATCTGTTTTAACTGCCATGAAACATCTTTTTTCAGCTCCCGAAGTCTTTAGGTACTGTAAAGCTTCATGTGTTATTAACACATTATCCGTGATTGCACGCTGTGGGACAAAGGCGGATTGATTTTCAGAGATGCAGTCGTGCAACACTGGTTGGAGTCTTTTGGCCAGAAGCTTTGAGATAATTTTGTAGTAGACAGAACAAAGAGTAATAGGTCTGTAATCTGAAACTTTTTGGGCTGTTGTGGTTTTTGGAATGAGTCTGACATGGGTGTGGTTTTTTTTATGTGGTAGGTTGCCCGAAATGAAGAAAGTTTGGACCTCCGCAATAATAACATCTCCCACCGAATCCCAATTTGACTGGAAGAAACTTGCTGAGAAGCCATCTGGGCCTGGAGCTTTGTCTGCGTGGATTGCGAAACAAGCTTGTTTGATTTCTGATGGGGAGGGCATAGCTATAAGCATCAAATTCATTTCAGGTGAGACACAAGTTGAGAGGGCTTCCTGAACAACTTTATCTCTTGTCCCTGATTGAGAGGTAAAGATATCCTGGTAATAATCAGATATGACTTTAACAATCTCCTGTTCTTCATACTCTTTGCACCCTGAGGAAGATTCTAACACAGATATGTTATTGATGGCTCGTCGGTTTTTTGTTGCAGCATGAAAATAGCTTGTGTTCTTATCTCCAAGATTAAGCCACAGCTGTCTACTTCGTTGCTTCCAGTATTCCTCCTCTTGTTTATAAGTCGTAAGGAGTTGTTGATTCAGGGTATCAATGGTGGACTGACTCACATTGTCATCACACATTGCTTCTTCAAGTTGTTCGCTAAGGGAAAGGATCTCCTTTTTGCTATTCAACATTTGTTCCTTGCTCCATTTAATGATCGCTAGTCGACAAAGATGCATACGTTGATCAATCGATGCTGTAGAGTTCAGGCTCCAGGCTTTGAGGATAAGATTTTTCACTTCTGGGTTATCTTTGAATCTCCTGTCATAACGGAACAGACTTTTGTGGTGTTTTTCAACAGGGTCGAAAGAGGTAATCAGAGGCCGATGATCCGATCCTTCAAAACGTAACATAAAATCTCAAGAGAATCTCAAGTTACTATATTCAAAAGAATAACAAAAAGTCATGGACTCTATGATTCACAATTTCTCTATTTGATGAAAGAGTTTTCATGATTTTTTTTTTGTCAACCATTGGGCCACAACTGGCCGGCCTATTAGCCAAATTCCTACATTCGTAGGAACCGGGACTCGATCCCGGGTGTGATGGTGCCTTCTACAAATGGACTTACCTCCTGCCACTGCACTAAGGTCACTTCACAGTTTTCATTACTTTTGTTATGAAGGAAATGATATAAAATTCTAAACCAATAACATAAAATTTTAATTCATTAACGATCCAAGATTCTTTTGTTTTACTTGAATAACATAAAACTTTTAATGACTTTATAAAACTATTAATCCAATAACACTAGATTTATCAAGATTTTAGATAACTTTTTATAAATCCACAACCAATAACACCAAATTCTTAAAGAGTTTTAAAAAGCTTTGATTAAATAACAACATTTTACATATAACTTTTAAAGTCATTAAAACTCTCAAACCAATAACACTACTATCTCATCTGATTTGGAAAGTAGAAAACAGATCTAAACTCAAAGTTCTGACAGAGATTTTGCAAATTGCACCACATTTGGTATTATCGTTGGCTTTGTTTTGTTTTTCTTTTCTATTTTGTTTATATTGGTCCGCCGGTTCACTTGAGTAGTTGTGTGCTTAGTCAGTGTATTCGGTTTAGAGTTGGTCTAGTGTTGCGATCCACAAGTCGGAAGTGTAAACTAGTAAACTCGTAGCAAAAGTTGGTTCACTCGAATTTATTTATTTACAAACCAAACGGGATCCAATACCGGTTTTTTTCTACCAATTCGTGGAACATTGAAAATTATAAAAGGTAAAAACAGCACAACACAAGAAAAAAAAACCCTCTACATGGATGGATCATAGATGCCCGAATGTTTAATAATAACCGCCGCCTTGTTGATCGAAAATATTAGGAAAACTCTTTAATCCGCATGCATGTACACGGTTTAAATATAAGATCAGTCATCATTACACTGCCTTAGTGAATTGTATATTATAATTTGAATCATAATTAATCCAGAATATTCTTTTATCACGTACGAATTGTTATTATACCGTCTTGCCACGACCAACGAGTAGAAAAAAATCTTTTATTTTGATCTTTCATTATAAATTGGTAAGTAAAGTTCCATCTTATCTTGAGCAGAGTTAGTGCCAAGAACACCGTCTTGCCACGACCCACGAGTTACCGCGGAAATTGGATGTCATGAGGCCTATTCCAACAAACAAATGGAAGAACCCAAGAAGTATTATATAATCAAGTCTTTAAAAACTATGTGATACAAGGAGGTAGGTAAAAGAGACAAAACAGCTCTTACCCTACGATTGATCTCAACAAGTGAAGACGTACGAGAGGCTCATGCAAATGATTGAAGATGTTAGCAACAACAACATTCCTGGAAACTACTAAATCAGATATGATATATACTAATTCATCAGTTAACACAAAATCAAAACCAAATCCAAAATATATCAAACTAACATACACATTCAATTGTAATGGAAATGAACGATAAATTTAATAATTTCCGTAGAAAATTGATTTGCTGATCACTTCTCTATTTAGTGTTAAACATGACGAATTCAGTGAGAAAAACATTCACTTTACATTGACTTGCAATACACGGCAAGCATGATTAGTCCAAAGTTTAAATCTAAATAGAATCGTTATGAAAATTTAGATTATATATAATAAAAAGGTCAATACTACTGTATAACTCAAAATTAGTAGTGTTTGTAGATCAGCAAATATGTCATCACCCTCATCAACGACATGGATGTAACTATACATAAGACCCGATATATAAACATATAACATAATAGAAAAAAAAAATAATAAAAAGAAAAAGAAAAAGAAAACAGGTTTTTATTTTTTTTGGTCGTCAAATCGTCAAATTGAGAGATTTTTACATACTGACATTAATGTTTTTATTGATTGTTTTTTTTGTCCAAAGAGAGAAAGAGATCCTCAACGCTGAGAGAAACTTGGTTTACAAGGAAAATTCACCAATTACAAGTTGACAGCTGTCCTTCCTTACTACTCATTACACCTACAAAATCAAAATCGACAAAGATGTTTTTTGGGTTTGTATTTTAGAGATTCACTGCTCGGCTTTATATGTTTTCTTTCACTGTTGCGTCTCTCAGATTTTTAAAATAAAAATTATGTTGTTTTGGTCTGACCCGATGACGTACATCACATAACATGATTCATTATAATTTTTTTTTTTGGTGTAGTGGCCAAAAATATGTAGGTAACTTTTAAGAGAAAAGGAAATTTTGATAGATATTTAGTTTACTATTTGTAATTGTTGATGATATATATCTTGTTTTTGACCCGTTTTAATTAACCATTTTTTCTTACACTTTTGATCGATTTAGCAAACTTAGGCTACCTCTATACTGATTACAATCCGAACGAAACACACAAGTGAACCGGCGAACCAAAATTGGAACAAATATATAAATGTATTCCTTGTTCCAGAAAAAGGTTTCCTGTCAGATTTTTGGCAATTGTTACACCAAGAAAAATATTCATAAGTATGTACACATCAAAGTTTATTCACTATATTAATGGATCGGAGGTTTATTCATTATATTAATAGGTTTTGTTTTTCACTCGCTTGCTCTTCAGTTTTCACGAAGAACATCTTATTTATGTCTCTCTCCTTCTCACCCGACTCTCAAAGCTCTGTCTTGGGAAGCCTGCGTTTGTAAAATCCTCTCTTCTGATCACTCCCTCTAATGGCTTCTCATCTACCGTGCTGCAAACTCCTCCTTGTTCCATCGTAGAAGCTAGCTATTCCATATGGAGCGGTTCTTGAAAAACTCGTGATTAATGTACGCTAACGAAGATGGCTAGCTACACTTATTTAGAGAGAATAAGATGGCTAGCTACACTTATTTATAGTATACAAATGTATAATTGTGTCTATGTTTCCTCTGTAATTAATAAGTCCAATAAATTTTACGCAACAAAATTTTGATACAAGTATATGTAATTAGTAATAAATTAACTACGCACGGCTTTTACATGTTTATATTTAACATATATACGGTATATATGTTACATACCCATGTGGTAGTATTTCATATTTAGATAATTAGATTTATGTGTTTATATTTAATAATACGACGTGATTATATATTGATAGTGCATCAGAGCTCTGAAGGTAACAGGAGGCTGTGGAGTGTCTCATGTCTCAGAGGATTGCTATGCTGATGTGGCGGCGTGCTGACGTAGAGATATTTTGTGGGACACGATGACAAGATGCGTGAGAAGGAAGAGAAAAGAGTTCAAGATATACTCGAGGATATTGAGAGTATATTTGATTAGAAGAGATAAGAAAGGATATTGTCTTAGGGATAAGGAATATTTCCTATTAGTTAGGATACACTAAGATCTAGGTTAGAGATCGTTTGTGGGGATATAAGTAGACTAGTGCTAGCCGAAAAAAGAGCTAGCACTCATGGGATAAAAGTTGTGAGTTTTGTAAACCTTCAAGCGAACACAAAAAGCTTTGAAGGTGAGTGTATTTTTAATTCTTTTAGATCTACACAGGGTGTTGTGTTAGATAGATAGGAGAGTGAGCTTAGTTTCAAGTTTTGTAAGAAACTAGAGTTTTTATAAGATTGATTAAAGTGTTTGCTTGGCGCGTTCCAAGTGTGTTATTTTGTGTGTGGTGTTCTCTATACCTTAACAATTGGTATCAGAGCAGACACCTGATAAAAAGTTCTGGTATATTTTTCAACAGGTGAGATCTTGCAACTAGGGTATGGAGAAATCCCTGGAGTTTGTTGCGTTACAAGGACCATTGAAACTGGATCCGGAATGCTTTGGTTACTCGAAAGTTTCGATCAAGCAGGTCATCTCGAGCCTCAACATGGAAGCATGGTTTGCAGTGGAGGACGGCTGGTCACACCATACTGAGAAGGATGAACAAGGTGAACTGGTACCAAAACACAGGAAGAAGTAGACAGATGAAGAAAAGGCAGAGTCCAAGCACAATTCGCAGGCGCTGACAGTCATCTTCAAATCTCTGCCAAGAGACATTTTCAATCAAGTTCAAGGATGTGTGTCAGACAAGGAGGCGTGGGACATTCTGGTCATCAAATTTGAAGGCACATGTAGAGTTAGGCGCACAAGACTGGAAAATCTTGCATCTGACTTTAAAAATTTACAAATGACTAAAACCGAATCTGTGGCTGATTATAGCAGTTGTTTGAGTGGTATTGCACAAGAATCTGTTGTTTTGGGAAAACGATACAAGGACAAGAAGTTGGTCAAGAAGTTCCTCAGAAGTTTACCTGACAAGTTCCAACCTCACAGATCTGCTATTGATATGTCCCTGAATTCTGATGAGCTCAAGTACAATCAAGTCGTTGGGATGATGCAGGCGTTTGAGATGCAACTAAAGAAGAAAGAGAAGATGAACGCAAAATCATTTGCTCTGAAAGCTATAGAAGAAAAGAAACTTGCTGAATCTCAGGAGGTTGCAGACGAAGAAAAAGTGGGTCTGTTGGTGAAGAAGTACTTCCGTAAGATGGAGAGAGGTCAGCAAAAGGGAACAACGTTACTCACAAACGCTGATTCTGATAAGGGGTTCAGGAAAGGTGATAAGTCGGAGCGTCAGTGTGCTGAGTGTGAAGGGTATGGGCATTACAAGGCTGAATGTCCAAACAACAAACGTAAGAACTCTCTGCAATGCTATGGGTGTAAGGGTTATGGTCATACCAAGACTGACTGTCCGTCACAAGGAAACAAACAGAAGTCTTACATCACATGGAGTGAAAGCGATTCAGATGAAGAAGACAACAAAGGTGAAATTCTGAACAATTTTGTGGCTCTGCTGGGGGTTATTGAGGAAGATGAAGAAGATGAAGCTCTGTTGTTAGAAGAAGACTTAGATAAGAAGGTTGAATCTGATTTAGATGGAGAGTGAGTGTGCAGCATGCTTGTCAATGGAAGATCATATAGGGATCCTTATCAAGACTGTGTTGCAAAAGACTCATCACATCAGTGAGTTGACTACCGAGAGAGATACTCTTCAAATGAATGTTGAAATGCTTTCTAAAGAACTGAGTGAAGAAAAAGCCAAGTCTCTGCGTCTTGAGAAACAATTGGAGGAACAACTGAAGAACATCAGAATGCTAAGTAAGGGTATCAAAGATCTGGATACCTTACTTAGTACTGGACAACCAAGCACCGTAAAGTGGGGTCTGGGTTATCAAGGAGCCAACTAAGACAAGTCTATTCAATTTGTTAAAGGGCAGAACTCTGAGCCGAAACTGAAGGAACAGTTTCAGGTTACATCAACCGGTCAACATAATCAGTTCCCTAAACGGAATCCAAATCACAGGCGAATGAGTGTGCAGCATGGGTTGCCGAGAAGACAGTCGTATGACTCACATGGTTATCAACAGCCTGCTCAGCACTCTGTTCACCTCAGCAGAAGGAGAGGATGTTGGTATTGTGGTCATCTAAATCATCATAAGGCTCAGTGCTACAAGTTTCAGAATCGTGTGTCAAATCTTGTGCAGCATGGCAGCTTTTATCCAGTTGTTAGAAGAGTTAGACAAGGGTATGTCAGGAAAGATGATCTTTATTGTAATGTTGCATATACAGCCGATAGAACTGAGGTTGATCAGGCCAAATGGTACTTTGATAGTGGGTGCTCCAGACACATGATAGGTGCTTTTGACAATTTGTCTCATATAAAAGATATTGCTGTTGGAAAGTCACGTTGGGAGATGGAGGAAAGGGTACTATCCGAGGAAAGGGTGCAACTAGTGGTAACACTCAACCACATCAGAAGGATGTATTCTTGGTTGATGGTTTGAAGGCTAATTTGATCATTGTCAGTCAGTTTTGTGATGAAGGCTTGGATGTTACCTTTACTAAGAAGGACTGTATAGCGGTTGATCAACAAGGGTCTGTAAAACTCAGAGGAAAATGATCTGGGAATAATTGCTATATGTGGAAATCTGAAATGCAATGCTTTAATGCAACCGCTGAGTTGAAAACAGAGTTGTGGCATCAGAAACTTGGTCATCTGAATGTTCGGACAATGCTGAAGTTGGCAAGACAAGAAGTTGTACATGGACTGCCTAAGCTAAAAAGCGATCCACATTTCACATGCGGACCATGCAACAAGGGCAAGTAGATCAAGGCATCTCATGGTCCTTTAACAGATATTCGCACAAGCCATGCTCTTCAGTTGGTTCACATGGATCTGATGGGTCCTATCCAAGTTCAAAGTATATCTGGCCGACGATACATCTTTGTGATGGTTGATGATTTCACTCGCTACACCTGGGTAAGATTTCTTCGTGATAAATCTGATACACTTGAGTGCTTTTGTATACTTGCTTTGCAGATCAAAAGTGAGAAGTGTTCAATCGAAACCATTCGGAGTGATCATGGTGGAGAGTTCCAAAACGACAAGTTTGAACAATTTTGTGGGCATCAAGGCATTACTCATCAATACTCTGCACCAAGAACACCAGAACAAAATGGAGTTGTTGAACGTAAGAACATGACGCTATAAGAGATGGCACGAGCTATGCTGCATGGAAATCAGGTTCCTCAACGGTTCTAGGATGAAGCGGTGAACACATCCTGTTATAACATCAATCATGTGTATGTTTGCCCCGGGACCACTAAGACTCCCTATGAGTTATGGAAGGGGAAGTCTTAGTGATGAAGGCATCCTTCTGGGCTATTCTGGACATAGCACTACCTTTCGGGTTTACAACAAACGCATGCGATCTGTTCAGGAGACTGACAATGTTGTGTTTGATGATAATTCCTTCCTACAGATTGCAGTGGTACCTATTGTCTCTGACAAAGACCTGGTAACTGATGATGAGAAGTCTGAGCCAGAATCTACCAGTCCTATTGTCTCTGACAGGCATGTGTTATCTTCAGATTCGGTTCCTGTATCTTCTCAGGTTCATCGTAATCACTCCTCTACTGATGTTATAAGTGCGATTCAAGGGGGGGGGGGGNAATTACTAGAGGAAAGCAAATTGATTTTGCTTAGCTAGCTGGAAAGAAACAAAAGGCTATTGTTCCGGAGTCTGTTTCTCAGGACTCTGAAGTAGTGCAATTTGCATGTTTTGTTTCTACTATTGAGCCCAAGAATCACAAGGAGGCACTTCGTGATGAGTTCTGGGTTGCTGCTATGCAAGATGAGTTGGAACAATTTGAACGAAGTGATGTATGGGAACTCACTCAGCGTCCTGCTAATGTCAATGTAGTAGGAACGAAGTGGATATTCAAGAATAAGAATGATGCGAGTGGCTGCATTGTGAGGAACAAAACAAGGTTGGTAGTCCAGGGTTATTCTCAAATCGAGGGAATTGACTTTGATGAAACCTTTGCTCTGAGAGCAAGATTTGAGTCAATCAGATTTATGTTTGGTATGGCATGCGCTCTTAAGTTCACCTTGCATCAGATGGATGTTAAAAGTGTCTTTCTAAACGGAATACTCCAAGAGGAGGTTTATGTCGAGCAACCAAAAGGCTTTGAGATCTCTCAGCATCCTGAACATGTTTACCATCTAAAGAAAGCCATGTATGGTCTAAAGCAGGCACCACGAGCATGGTATGAGAGGTTGAATACGTTCCCTATGGACCAAGGATACAGTCGAGGAAGTGTGGACAAAACGTTGTTTATTCTTAACAGCAACAACGATCTGATGTTTGTTCAGATCTATGTAGCTGACATTGTCTTTGGTTCCACATGTCAACCTCTGGTAAAAAAGTTTGTGGAAAGCATGTCTCAGGAGTTTGAAATGAGTATGGTGGGAGAGTTAAGATATTTTCTGGGATTGCAAGTTGAACAATCGGCTGATGGGATCTTTGTATCTCAGAGCACCTATGCCAAGGAGTTAGTGGAGCGATTTGGATTAGGAAAGAGTAAAGAAGCAAAGATTCCTATGGGCACGAATGACAAACTCTTAAAGGATGAAGAAGGAGAGGATGTAGATGAGAGATTATACAGAGGAATGATTGGAAGCCTGCTGTATCTGACTGCTAGCCGTCCAGACATATGTCTGTCAGTAGGGATTTGTGCACGCTATCAAGCCAAGCCCAAGATGTCACATCTACTAGCTGTAAAGAAGATCATCAAGTACATCAAAGGGACTGTAGACTTTGGTATTTTCTATACAAAGGATACCAACACCGCTCTGAGTGGGTATTGTGATGCTGATTGGGCAGGATCTGGCTGTTGTACACAACTCCTGTGGATGCGTCAAATGGCTTCTGACTATGGTATGAATTTTGATACTCATTTAATTCATTGTGATAATTTGAGTGCAATAAATATTTCCAAGAATCCGGTTCAGCATTCACGAACCAAACACATTGATATTAGACACCACTTTGTTCGTGAATTAGTTGAGACGAAACTGATTGAGATTGACCATGTGAGCACTGATTTATAGTTAGCTGATTTATTTACCAAGCCTTTGGACTTCAACAAATTTGTAAATCTAAGGAAGTCCATTGGTGTCTGTGAATTCTAATCTATTTGCCTGAGCTGTGTTGATCTGAGACAGGAACGTGAGCTAGGACAGATCATGGAAATCCTAGAATATATAGAAAATCAGCACTTTGAAAGTAACTGTGGGAAATAGCTGCTTGTCATGCCGGTCTGTCCATTCTGTCAAATGTTGTCATGACTTAAGGAGGTCAAAGAGCTGTGAAGAGACATGCACATACATCCTCATGATTAATGGTCTGATTGGATAACAAGTCTGGGATCAGTGGTTGAAAAATCAAGTGATGTCACTGATGTTCAAGATGGTGAAACAGCTATCAGAAGGGTGAGTGAAATATAAAAAATATATATAAATATATATATATGTGATCTTCAAAGAGAGAATCTTCAACTGCCTTAACATGTTGGGAGGGACTTTAGACTAAAGGCATGTCAGTGTGAAAGACTACCCACATGCAACAAGTCCCTAATTTTCAACAATTCAATAGGTCGTGATAGCTCCTGGCAAAGGTTCTAAACAAGTGATTGACACAGCAAAGGTATGTGTAGTGCTTTGTTTTGTTTTATGTTCAAATATATATATATATACATATATATTCTGCTGACATGTGTTTTTTCTCGATCTGGGTGCTTTCACGTTTATTCTTAGTGGATGTGTGTATCAGATGTTTTGGTTCATGGACTGATTATGTTTTCTTTAAAGGGGTGAAGAATGTGATTTATGAAGGTCCTGTGATTAATGCATATGAGATGAAAAGGGAAAAAGATTCGATGTGCATTAACAGATTCATTGAGTGTTTTCAGGGTTGATATGTTTATTGGGCCGAGTCACTTCAGCCCATTAGGTCACACGAGGGTGTATAAAAGGAGTGTCTAGGGTTTTGAGTTTTCCTCATCATCTTTGCAATTTCAATTCATTGTCGATTAAACTTCTAACTTCTTTTCTCTCTTGATTTGGTGCTCTAACCTTTGATCATCATGAAATATGTCTTTAGTGGCTTTCACTATGATTCTAGTTCGGATAAGGAGCTTCACACCCCTCCGTCAACCCTACCTCCGCCGTCTCCGCATGTTCCGATCGATCCAACCACGGCGATGATCGTCTACAAGCCCCGAGACGAATTGACTTCAGCAACCCTGACACCAGATAATCCGCTGCCCATGCCTGCTTTCATCGAGGAGGATCACGACACATGCAACTCTTCGTCTTCTCCGCCAAGGAAGTTGTCCTCTCGTTTTCCGGTGGTTGATTTCACCGGTGATGTTCCTGTGCCCGGTCTGTCAAATCAGGGAATCTCATCCCGTCTGTGCAAGCGACAATCGACTGCTGATGTCAACAGCCGCGACTCCAAGCGTCTGTCTCTTGGCAAGGAAAAGGGTGTTTCCACTTCTCGTGGTGCTCCTTCAAAAGAGTTTGACTCAAAACGGTTCATATCCTCTGACGCTGCTCGTAGGTATGGTTTCTTTGCCTCTCGAACCCTTGCCTCTGAAGTTTGCTACTCTCTGGGAGTAGATGATCAAGCTAGGGAGCTGATTGATCACGTTGGTCTGTTGAAAACCATCACCCAAGTTGGATCTTATGATTCTGATGTGGTCTATGAGTTTTGGGCGAATCTCCCAGCGGTTAAGGTTGAGGGGGAGTCGGTTGATGTGCTTGTCAGAGATTGGATTTATGATTTTTCCATAAGTCGCATCAATGCCTTGTTCGGTCTCCAATTTATTGATGTGCGCGAACAATGACTGCAGACAGCTGCTATTTTGGAGGAGGACCTCGCTCTTTTTCTGTCTGGTGGCAAAGTGAAACCCTGCAAGCAGCTGGTGTAAATAGCAATCAAGGACCCGGTCATCAAGGATCTGCATAAGATATGCTGCAGCAACTGGTCTCCCACGGTGACCACCGGGTACGTTTTGACAAACAGAGCAATGGTGATCTACATGATTATGCATCGCATTCCGTTTGACTTTGGGAGGATGATCTACGATCAGATTATCCAGTTGGGTCTTCAAGCTCAATCAGGTTTCTGGTTGCCGTTTCCCAGTCTCATCCATCGGCTCTTGGAAGCTCAGCGACCTGTTCCGAGTCTTCAGTCACAGGACAAGAAGAAGACCAAGGGGAAGAAAACCGTTTCTGGTCCTATGGAGTTTGTTCTTCGGAGTGGTTCGTCTGCAGAGCGCAAAGTCATCTGGTTGGCCATTCAAATACTGCAAGACGCCTTGGAAGCTGGTAAGTAGTCACTGCTCTGTGTGCACTTCTCTGTTGTTATTGATATTTTTGACTAATCTGTGCCAAACAAGCAGGGGGAGATGAGTCTGATTCAAATGCTTGAGGGGGAGTTTGAGCTGAGGGGGAGCTGTTTTTTTTGTTGTTGTTTATTTTTGCTGCTCCTTGTAGTTTTAGTTTTCAGACTTGTGTCCCGTTTTTAGTTTGAGACGTGTTTTTGGATTTGTCTAACATTTTGATTGGTCTCATTGTTTATTCGGTGATCGTTTAACTGTATGTTGTCTTTGAGAGATGTGATGCACTGTTGGTACAGTTGTGCATGTTTTTGGTCTTTGTTGGTTGTTTGTGTTTCACAGGTTAAATGCAACGGATGCTTGTTTGACAAGTTCAGTCAAAAAGGGGGAGATTGATAGTGCATCAGAGCTCTGAAGGTAACAGGAGGCTGTGGAGTGTCTCAGAGGATTGCTATGCTGACGTGGCGTGGCGTGCTGACGTGGAGATATTTTGTGGGACGCAATGACAAGATGCGTGAGAAGGAAGGGAGAAGAGTTCAAGATAACTCGAGGATATTGAGAGTATATTTGATTAGAAGAGATACGGAAGGATATTGTCTTAGGGATAAGGAATATTTCCTTTTAGTTAGGATACACTAAAATCTAGGTTAGAGATCGTTTGTGGAGATATAAGTAGACTAGTGCTAGCCGCAAAAAGAGCTAGCACTCGTGGGATAAAAGTTGTGAGTTTTGTAAACTTTCAAGCGAACACAAAAAGCTTTGAAGGTGAGTGTGTTTTTAACTATTTTAGATCTACACAGAGTGTTATATTAGATAGATAGGAAAGTGAGCTTAGTTTCAAGTCTTGTAAGAAACGAGAGTTTTTATAAGATTGATTAAAGTGTTTGCTTAGCGCGTTGCAAGTGTGTTATTTTGTGTGTGGTGTTTTCTATACCTTAACATATATCTCTGGTTATGTTTACAATATTAAATTATTAGATGTATTTGGTATTATCTTTGGCTTTGTTCTGTTTTCATTTTCTATTTTGTTTATATTGGTCCGCCGGTTCACTTGTGTGTTTAGTCATTGTAGTCGATTTAGAGTTAGTCTGGTGTTAGTTGCGATACAAGATCCACAAGTGGGAAGAGTAAACTCGTAGCAAAAGTTGGTTCACTCGATTTTATTTATTTACAAACCAAAACCGGTATTCTTTTCTACCGATTCTCGGAACATTGAGAATCATCAAAGTAAAAACAGCACAAGACAAGAAAGAAAAAAACCCCTCTACATGGATGGATGCCGTGCCAACGACTTGAGAGGCTTAGGGCTAAATTTTTTTTAATTATTTTTAAAAAAGTTTAATCAATATATTATCTAAAATTTGGGTTAAAATATTTTTTCATAGATTTTTTGGATCAAATATTATGAGGTATAAAAGATGACAACAAAAAGATAAAGATAATGATGATAAAAGATCAAATTTTTACTTAAAAACACTTGAATATTAAAATTAACTGAATAAATTCTAAAAAATATTTATCAAATGTGGCCTAAAAAAGTATGATTGGGGATGTGGCCTAGGGCTATTGCCCCTTTTTATATCAAGTAAGCACGGCACTCATGGATCATGGATGCCCGAATGTTTTATAATAAACGCTTTGTTGATCAAAAATATAAGCAAAACTCTCTAATCCGCATGCAATGCACACGGCTTAAATATTAGAAAAATCACTCTCATAATCGGATTTATATGAGGCTGGTTAATATATATAGTCATCAATACACTGCCTTAATGAATTGTATATTATTATTTGAATCATAATTAATCCAGAATAATATCATGTATAAAATGTTATTATACGCTTGAATAGTAAGAGTCTAAAATTTTCAATTGTCACATCATTGCATACAAATTATACAGTACTGCAATGAAACAGCACGTTGTAATTAATCGGAACATTACAAAATTATCATTTATCAATTTTAGGCACACTTTATTCTCGTTATTTTTAGTGTATGTAAACTCGAATTACCGAGGAAAGTAATCGGCTGAGACGTAGAAGCGACTAAGCGTGAGAACGTGAGATCACAAAAAGTATAGATTGAGTTGAGGTAAATTAAAACAGAAATATAAGTAACCTTGACAAGTTGGAAGAAACCACAATTAGAAAGAGATGGAACCGTATACATGATGTGAACAAAATATCAAAGAAACAAACCTCGTCTAATCGTATATATACATGTGATAAGGATCGCAAACCCCTGCTTCCTCTCATAACGTGTCATGTATTCTGAGCCATGCGTTATCCACAATTTTTATATCTTCAAAAGTAGATTTCACTATTACCAGTTTGCGTAACAGTTCATATAATTGCCTTGGTGCATGTGTTTGTCGTTCCAACAATTTGAGATAATATTGGATTTGTCACACTTGACTCTCGAAATTGTCGTTTTGTTTGCTTCCCTGCTACTGAGCGGGCTTTCGTATGCCTTTGGTTTTGAATCAGAGAATAGGTGTACTTTCTGAAGTATCGTTAAGAAAACACCAACGGAGGATCTCGCTCCTCTCTCTCCAATCTTGAACAGGAAGGTACATGTTTACCATTTCCTCTGTTTCTAGTCTGAAGAAGCTCGATCCAGTCTGGTTATGTGAGAAGGATGCTTTTGAGAGAGTCAAGCGCGCTTATATTAATTGGTGACGACTAGGCTATTTAAGATGGATGAGAATCTTTGTGTATTAAGAAGCAGGATATGGGTGGTAACCGGATGCTCGAGCTCTTTGCTTCTACCATGAAACCCTGAATTTTTTAATTCATGTTTTATGTTAGTCTGTTGAGGACTTTGATCTTGATGTGTCGTTTATTATGTTGGTATTATTGGTGGTACTGGAACCTTAATAATGTGTGTGTTCATCTTTATGAATGTGAAACATTTTTATGGATCGATGAGGAAGATGACAACATTCTAAATTAAGTTGTTGCAAAAAGTTCTTTTCAAGTTCATATATATTAGTTCTTTAGATATCAATTCTATATCATTCCAAAACACTTTTTACATTGAACCTGAAAACAAAAACGTTGGCTAGCCTATATATAATACTATATATATATATCAAACTCTGAGTTCATCGCCATGCATACATGCATTAAAACGCTAGGCAGCTAGCTTCTATATATATATCAAACTCTGAGTTCATCGCCATGCATACATGCATTAAAACGCTAGGCAGCTAGCTTCTATATATATATCAAACTCTGAGTTCATCGCCATGCATACATGCATTAAAACGCTAGGCAGCTAGCTTCTATATATATATCAAACTCTGAGTTCATCGCCATGCATACATGCATTAAAACGCTAGGCAGCTAGCTTCTATATATATATCAAACTCTGAGTTCATCGCCATGCATACATGCATTAAAACGCTAGGCAGCTAGCTTCTATATATATATCAAACTCTGAGTTCATCGCCATGCATACATGCATTAAAACGCTAGGCAGCTAGCTTCTATATATATATCAAACTCTGAGTTCATCGCCATGCATACATGCATTAAAACGCTAGGCAGCTAGCTTCTATATATATATCAAACTCTGAGTTCATCGCCATGCATACATGCATTAAAACGCTAGGCAGCTAGCTTCTATATATATATCAAACTCTGAGTTCATCGCCATGCATACATGCATTAAAACGCTAGGCAGCTAGCTTCTATATATATATCAAACTCTGAGTTCATCGATTCGTCGTCTAAAGATTATATGGTATCGTTAAGAGATAGCAGCATAGAGACAGAGAGAGAGAAGAGTTGTTAGTTACATATAATGTGGGTATGAGAATTAATGAACCAATCAGAATAACAAAAAAGACAATGAGAAATAAATTTAAAAAGAAAGATGTGATAGATAAAAACTAAACGAAGGCGACATTTGCTGACGTGTAAAACAAGTTAAACAAAAAAATGTATGTTTGTTGTGAATCTAAAACGAAGACATTGGTTGGACATTTTAAGTTTGTGTGTTTATTATTAAGTTTGTGTGTTTATTATTCTAGTTATATTATATGTTTGGATAACATTAAATGTCAGAAACAGACAAAAAAAGACTGAACATATATATATATACGGAAGTTGGAGCTCTGTTCTAGTTGTTCCCCTAGATAATTTTTGGTAGGGTCTAGATAATTTTTTTGCTTGGATAAAACCGTTTGGCCTTTCGTTAGATTATAGTATTATACTAAAAACGGTCCAAAAAAATTTGACTCTTTTTTTCTTTTAATGGTTTACATACATTATCTATAAATCAAATGTTAATTTTTCTATATACATGATACAACCTAAAACGTTTTGTGCATTTGAATACCTAAAATGTGTGTGTAATTAGAAAGAAAACAAATTTAAAAAAGAGGTGTTTTGATGATTTGAGACTATCTCTTCACTACTGAGATTTTGCCACGTGTTGTCCCCCCCATTAGAAATTTAGAGTTAGTCTCATCATGCCTTTAGTTTGTTACGGATAAAAAACAAACAAAAAGTAATGATGGAAAGTATACGAAGTCAGTCCGCCGTTGTTGCACCAAGAAAGAAATCTGAATATAATGTTCAGTGTGGACCACTTTCAAGTGTTTGTCCAGTCTGAGATGTGGAGTGTGGACTGCTTTTTTTTTATTTTGTCAATGTGTGAAGAAGCAAATGGTTAAAACTGTACAATATACAAAAAAACTATTACACACACCAAAACGTTACTCCATGATCTCGAGTACTTTCAAACACTGAATCGATAAAAGAAAAAAACAGCTTTTAAATCTTTTCATCTTATACAATTTTTTTTTTTACCCTCTTATTAGATGTGGCAAACTAAAGTTCATGACTTTAAAGAGAGATGTGACAAACTAAAGGGTTCATTAGAACTAGCGTTTATTTCGTGTACTTAGTTTTGGTTATTAACGCATGTGTGTGTGTGGATGTATTTTATTCTGTGATGTAAACAAAGAATTAAGAAAAAGTGACAACTTGTGCCCAGAAAGGTGCCCTTGATATGGAAAGACCAAAGCCTCAGAATTTGCTATTTTCTTACCATATATCTTCATGTCTACATATGATTTGTTTGGCCCTCATTATACAACGCACAAAATGGCGTAGACTGATTTTTGCAAAATTGGATAGAAGGGAGAGGGAAACAAAGTTTTACTTGCGTTAAATAAACCTGGAAAAAAAAACAAACTTTTGGTAAAACAGACTATTATATATCCTAACATAATGAATACACATGTTGATCAACTGGGCCCGACTGGTTCAACAGCAGCGTTTGTGGTTGCGTTTGCGAGAAATTGCAGAAGTGGATTGTTGCGGTTTCAAGCGTTTTGAATGATTATTTTAGCGTTTTAAAATGGATACGTTTGCGGGAGTTTACGAATGGTTGACCAGCGAGTGCAATAGCAGTTAAAACATAATAAATGTTTAAAAAGACCAAATTTTTTATTAAACTTGATTTATAATTAAAAATTATTAAAAAAATACTAAAATGATAATTTAAAAAACAAATAAATTTCATATTGAAATACTTATTATTTTCTGCATTTGGATTTTTACCAAAACTTTAATCAAGTAATTTGATAAATGACAAATATATGTTTTAGATTGTAGATCTTCTTTTTAAATCATACACACTCAATAAGTTTCGTGGGGCAGTAGTTGCATTAGTAGTAATGATCAAACGAGAGTTGAGAAGACTTGTGATTTGTTTATATATTTTTCAAAAAATAATCTTATTTTTAAAATTTCTGATGAAATGTTATATTTATTTAGATTTTTTTGAACATATGTGCGATGTGTCATTAAATTTACATCAAATTTTCTAAGTTATTGTGAATTGAAATCTTATTTTTCTTCAAATTTTTTATTTTTTAATATTCTCAATCGTATTCGTACTTTATTTTCTCCAATCTTTAATGAATAAAATAGTTAGATAAAAGATATATATAAAAAATATTTTATTATCATTGATTTGTTTCAAGTTAAAAAAAAAATTCAACCGCAATTGCCCGCAACCGCAAACGCTTGCGGGAAACAGTTTTAGAAATTCAATGGTTTAAAGCGATTGAGAGAGATTTGGAGCGTTTGGAAGCAGTTTATGTGATTGGTACCAATCACTAATAACCACTACTACTTGTAAACATTGCGTTTACGGGTGGTAGCGGGAGAACGAGTGAGGTCCTAAAAAAATGGGATCATGCAAATATAACCGGATAATCATATTATAGTATCATTAAATCAACATATAAACCTGTAATCGAAATACCACACGTGCATGTATATAAAAAAAGTTGATATTTTTTTTTTATTTTTTTCATGTTTTTAATTAAGGTTTTTCTTTAATTTGGGCATATTTTATTAGATGTATTTCACAATAATTTATCAGGTTTGTTAACGAATTTTTCTTGGGTTTCATAACTATGTCTTTTATCTATTGAGACGGTCTTGATCAAAGTTACAAGGATGTCAAATAATGAACCTAATCAAATCGTCGGAACATACATGCATGCAGCGGAAGCAAAGAAAATCGCATTTAATGCTTTATGCATATGCAACAATTATGGACCATATATATATGCATCATACTACGGATCATGTATAAATGACGTAGTTACAAATTGTGTAGATAATTTTTAAAGTAATACAAATGTATAATTGTGTCTATGTTTTCTCTGTATATTAATAAGTCCAAAAAATTTGACGCAACAAAATTTTGATACAAGTACGTATATATGTAAGTAGTAATAAATTAACTACGGCTTTTACATGTTTATATTCAACATACGGTTTGTTACATACCCATGTGGTGGTATTTCATATTTAGATAATTAGATTTATGTGTTTATATTTAATAATAAGATTAATTTTGTTCATACTTTATTCGCGTCCATGTGTACTCAACTAATAATGATTATGTGAGAGGATGTGATATGATATGTTTATATTTTTGTCTCTGTGCCTTTTAAACCGATGAATTAAATAAATAAAAACGATAAAAGCAAACCGGAAAGAAGAAAATGAAGAGCCTTTTGTTTCATAAGCAAACAAACGAACTCATAAATTTTATGTTACTCTCTTCTCTGCAAATAATTTTTTGATACACTTTTAAGGTGTCACATTATAATTGGTCAAGGGACCTTAGGGACGTCAGGAAACTGAGGACACCGACCTTAATATTGTCGACCTCTTTACTACTCTCTCCAGCTAATAAAGTATTTATTTGGTATTATTGCCAATGAAAAAAATATACAAATTAGATAAATAAATAGATAGAGATATATACATGGAAAACATATCCAATTTGCAAAAACCACTTTAGCCATTTTTGGTTTATCTGATGAAGGCTAAATAATTATGGTCTTATGAGTTATAATCAGAGGAAAATAAATATAATAATATATATAGACATTAGACGGGTCAGTAGGACACAACAAAAGAAATGGATATATGAAGATGGTATTTGTAACCTTGTGGACCTGCTTTGGTCTTTCCTGGGACACAAAGTAAGTTGTCACTTCACATATTCTTTTACATTACAGAATAATAAACAAATTTCAATTTATCTTATAATATATATCATATATCGTAAGTAAACTACATATTTAACAAGTTACCTTTTCTCTTAGAAAAATAGCTATTTTAATTTGGCCACTACAACGTAATTTTTATTTTATTTCTAAAGAAAAGAAATCCGAGTGACGCAACAGTGAAAACAAGCAAAGCCAATCTGTATATACAAACCCAAATATTTTTAGGATTTGTTTGGCATATTAGTACCTCTTTTAAACTTAATTGACAAACTAATACATTTACTATTCAAAATTAGAAAAATAGGTGTTGTGTAATAGAGAATGTGTGAGATATGAGAGATTGTGGGACATAGGCTTGAGTGAGAAGATTACCAAAAGAGGTTTGTGTATAGATGAGAAATAAAGTTTTTTAATTGTTAATATAATATTTTTTTGGATACAAAAAAATCTATATTTTTTCTTTACAATTTGATATAAATTTTATTTAATAATTTTAAAATATATTATATACATCTTTTGTATCCGTACACCTTATTTTGTCTACAGATGTCTATATACCTTATTAAGTGTACAAACACATATTATTAAGTGTACAGATGTAATTTGTACAAAATCATTGCAATACATATATCTGAAAACCTAAGAATTAAACAAATTACATCTGTACACTTAATAATGTGTATAGACATCTGTACACTTAATAATGTGTACAGATGTGTGTACAGACATATGTACACTTAATAATGTGTACGGATATAAAATTTGTAAAAAATATTTAACATTATCAAATAAAATTATCAAACAAAATGCATATCAAATTATAAAGAAAAAATATAGATTTTTATACATTTTTAAAATTTTAGAAAACAAATTTTAATTAGCCAGTATTTTTGTTTTAAAATTGTAGAAAACATATATTAAAAAAAAAATCAGAAACTCAATGACATGTATTGTAAATATAAAATGTTGATGAATAGTAGACAATAGTAAAAAATGTAGAATTTGTTCATTATAAATAGTGATTGTATTACTTTTACAATTATTTTTTTAAAACTGTCTAAAATACCAAATATCTCATATTTTTAAGGCTCCCAAAAATAAGAGACCTCCTCCTTCACTTCATCACGTGACCGACAAGTACTCTCTCTCTGTGGCACAGTGCAACAACGGCGGTATTCTTTTGCATATCTTTGGATATAGTACACACAGAGTCACCATCACAGTTTTAATCATTACTTTTGTTTTGGACTAACAGTGCAAATATAAATTTATTTTTCAAAGGCTTGGACATATTTGATATTTGCTTTCTAGCCTTCATCAAAACAACTAATAATTCTAGTAGGGTCGGACCACGTGGCACAATCTGAATAGTGAGTAATGTACCTATGAGGATTTGTGAAGAGAGAGATAGTCTCACTCAAACCATCAAACAGCAGCTTTCAAGATAATTCTTTTACGTGCATGGACTTTGTGTCCCCCATACCTAATATTTATAATTTGTTATGGCTAATTTAATCACACACATTTTACTTAATTCACATACGCAAAACGTCTAAGTTGTAGTAGCATCACGTAAAATAATGGAAAAAAAGAAAGAAATATTTGATCAATTTATAATTAAGGAAGTCACTAATTCAGTAAATTCAAGAAAAATAAACATCACTTTTGACGACGACCGTACTTTTTTGGTCTTAGCCACATGATCTTTTTCCAAGCAAAAAAACAATTATACACAATGGGAGATTAATTAACCAGTCTTTTTGTTTGTCGGTTTTCTCACATTTAATGGAAATAAAGAAGGATGCAAGATTAGGCCATTAGGGTATCCTTCAGCAAACAAGATTAAATAAAGATACAAAACGAAAAGAAGGATGCAAGATTAGGGTATCCTTAAGCAAACAAATACTAAACTTACTCTTCCTCATCATCCTCCTTCTCTTCTTCTTCCTTGTCCTCCTTCTCTTCTTCCTCCTTGTTCTCGTCCCCATCGTCCTCCTTCTCTTCTTCTTCCTTGTCTTCTTCCTCATCATCCTCCTTCTTCTCTTCTTCCTCCTTATTCTCGTCCTCATCATCCTTCTTCTCTTCCTCTTTCTTCTCAACTTGTTCCTTCTTCTCCATCTCCTTCTCTTGTTCCTTCTTCTCCATCTCCTTCTCTTGTTCCTTCTCCTTCTCTTGTTCCTTCTTGTTCTCTTCGTCCTTCTTCTCTTGTTCCTTCTTGTTCTCTTCGTCCTTCTTCTCTTGTTCCTTCTTATTCTTCTCTTCTTCCTTCTTCTTCTCCTTTCTTTCCATCTTCTCCTTATACGCCAGATCTTTCTTTTCCTTCTCTTCCAACCTCTTCTGCTTCTTAGCCGCCTTGTCCTGCCTCTTTTTCTCCTTTTTTTGTAATCGATGTTTTTGCTGAACGTCTTCAATAAGTGTCTCATTTTCCTCCTCCTTCTCCCTTAGCTCCTTATTCTCAGCATCCTTGG
The DNA here is from genome assembly GCF_000633955.1 of Camelina sativa. NCBI lineage: Eukaryota > Viridiplantae > Streptophyta > Magnoliopsida > Brassicales > Brassicaceae > Camelina > Camelina sativa. The sequence goes on from NC_025695.1 coordinate 42,165,494, forward strand.
CTTCTGCCAAAGCTTGAGCATCTTTGTCATCAGTTTTGGAAGAAAACGGGAAATTTCCCAAGCTCTGAAGGATAGAACGTATCCTTGGAATCGGTGGAGAAATCTTTTTCAACATGCTTTTTTTGGTGTTTTTTTTAGAGAGAAAAAGAGATATGTGATTTTATGAGAGAGAGAGAGAGAGAGAGTGATCGGATATGGATTTATAGAGAGGCTCTCGCTATAGTGGTCATCACTGCACCGCTTTAATAAATAATAAAATATTAATCCAATATTCGTTTATTGGTACGCTGGTTTAGGTCTGCGAGAACCAATAAGTAAGTCGGAAGTAGAATCTTAGCAAAAAAGCTGGTTCATTCGATTTGGTTTATTCACAAACCCAACTGGGGTATCAGAAACTAAAACCGGTTTTTCTTATATGGTTAGCTAATAAGTTTCCATGTTCGTCTTAGATTTCACTGAAATTGATGATTTGCTAATCACTTCTCTACTAGTACTATTAGTTAATTAAGCATGACGGCGGTTTTAATTAATGAATAATCAATAATGAGACAAACTTTCACTTTCCAGTGACTTGCAAATACAAAGGTAAGCATGATTAGTCCAAGTTGATCAAAATGTAGTACTAGGCGTAACTAGTATTAAAATGAATGTTACCAGTTAGAAGTTCACTTGGAAGAGATCAGATGATGGTAGATTATATAAGATTAGAGAGAGTGCGAGCTAGTAGTCGTATACAATATGTGGATTTATACGATGTATATTATTAGTTGAATTATAATTAATCCACCAATTGAAATTGATCGTCTACAAGGAGGAAATGGCCTTGCCCACCAAGTTTTTCGACATTGTGGAGTATTGAAACAAATTCCGGTTTATTACCACGTCAGCCAAATTCCGGTTTAAGTAAATGTGTGTGTGTGTTCTTTTTTTTGTAATGCCTAGAATAACTTATCTCATGCATCTATCTACCATGTACTGGTCTCACTCATTATCTTATGGAATTGGTCCTCTTCGCCACACTATTACGCTAAAAGAAACATGAAAATAATTAAATACTACCCTATTTTAAATCTATGCTTTTTATTTAGATTTTGTATCTGGACGAAAATGTACAATGAAAATCAAGGTGCTCCTGTTGTGATGGTAATGTATGTATGTGCTACACTATGTGGCTTAGTACATAGAACACTGTCGGATCATCTCCTTTTAAAAGTAATACAGATATGTAGCTAGCTAGTCATACAGATAGACATAAGAACAAAAATCAAACGAAGTATAGCAGAGTCGACAGGTGAAGTTGATAAGAGATTGTTTTCTCTGTTTAAAGCTTATGTAGACATGTATATAAACAATGTAACATATCATTTCATTACAATATGTAATTTCAGCGAGCCAATACCAACAAAACGAGTTTTTAAAGTGAAGGGACAAATCCAATATTATGAATCTCAGAAAGTTTCAAAACTTGAACAACAAAAACGACATACGCCAAATTATGATCTGTAACACCAACTACTCGGGAAGATAAGCTTTTAACTGTGGATTCATGACTCGGACTCAATTCCAAAGTAGTAGCTAGCTAGACTATATTCATGACTCAGAACACCAAGTTTTAGTCTTTTAAGTCACACTCAAATCTTTTTGGATATTTTTGTGGAGTAAAAATGGAACCTAAAATTGACAGCAAAACTTGGACTAATAAGTAAGTTAGTGTAGTTTATATTGGTACGCTAGCTGGTTCACTGTTTATACTAACCAGGTACAAAAATCAAACTAAGTTAGTTGCATTAACAAAGTCGGTGAAGTTGTTAAGAGCTTCTTTTCTCTGTTAAGCTTATGCAGACTTGTAACATATCAATTA
>NC_025695.1:42167606-42168235 GCF_000633955.1 Camelina sativa
ACAAATGCATGCTATTTAATGCATGCTGATTAAATAGCAACATTACTAGCTCTCTTCTCAGAAAAAAAAAGAGAGCAATCTTGAAACAGAACCACCTTCATTTGATCCTTCCATGGGGGAAGACGACGACTTTGGAGATGACATATACACCCGAACACTAACAATATATGTAGCTAGTCACTCAGATAGACAGAAGTACAAAAATCAAACTAAGTTAGTTGCATTAACAGAGTCTCGGTGAAGTTGTTAAGAGTTTGTTTTCTCTGTTTAAGCTTATATGCAGAGACATGTATACAAACAATGTAACATATCATTTTATTACAATGTAACTACAGCGAGTCAACACCAACAAAACGACTTTTAAAGTGAAAGGGACAAATTCAATATTATGAATCTCAGAAAGTTTCAAAACTGGAACAAGAAAAACCACATACAGCTATGATCTGTTACACCAACTACGTACTCGTGAAGATAAGGTTTTAACTGTGAATTAATTCATGNTTTAATAGAGCCGGTGAAGTTGTTAAGAGCTTCTTTTCTCTGTTAAGCTTATGCAGACTTGTAACATATCAATTAATTTGGCTAAAGCTATTAGATTATACCACTGAAAGATCTGATTCTTCTTCTTT
>NC_025695.1:42168656-42197894 GCF_000633955.1 Camelina sativa
ATTAATTCATGACTCCGACTCAATTCCAAAGTAGTAGCTAGCTAGACTATTTTTTGTGGTGGAATATAGTAAGGCGCCTCGGGCGTACAATTTCGACTAGTGATGAAAGAATGCTCAACACTGACAGTGGCCTTTTCATCGACATCCAAGACGTTGACGATGTTAGAGAACATGCCTGGAAAGGAGCTAGCAGGGACACAAAAAGGTTCAGACTTTGAGATGAAAATGGAGAGGTCTCCAATGTCTGGAGTGTAAACTGCGTTGCCTTTTTCGTCAAGCTTGAACACCATTACACCTTTCGTTTGCATTTTCACGGTACCACTGGCGGTGGCCTTCCTGTACAACTTAACCAAGAAGGTTTCACCGGTAGATCCTGACTCCACCAAGTGTTCGCTCGTGCAACACGAATGCAAAAGCTCTCGTTTGGTCTTGGTCAGCTCAGGGAGGTTATGAAATCGTAACCTCTGTAACTTTGGTTTGTTCTTGTGTGTGCGAGGATCCCATGATGCGATGATATGGCCTCCAGATCCGGTAATGCGAAACGTATCATCTTTCTTGGAATACATAACTCGGGAGGAGAAGAAGCAGGGGTGTGGGATTCTAATGTTGGTCCACCCGGAGTTACTTTGAGCGGGTCTACAGAAGCTGAGCTGAGGTACCAAGAACTTGACAGCCACGACACAGTCTTCGTCCTCAGGAGAAGGTGTGGACATTGACACGTTGGTGACGATTTGGGTTTGACAACGAGGCAGAGTTACAAGAGGAGGCAGGGGAATGCGTTTCGGGGCTGTATCCGATGCAAAAGGGTTAAGATCATCTTGGAGACGAACCACGCCGTCCTTCAGAGTAGCTACCCAGCCATTGGATGATCCTATCGTTCCCAATTCCCCCATCAACTCCATAGGCACCTTCTTTTCCAAATGAGTGCAGACACGGACATTAGCATTCCTAATGGTGAGTTTTCCGAGATCCGCTCCACATGGAGAAGCGTAGACGATGGAACAAGGAGGGGTTTGCAGCAAGGAAGATGAGAAGCCATTAGAGAGAAGCAGAAGAGAGGATCGTACTAACGCAGGTTCCCCAAGGCAGAGCTTGGACAGCCGGGTGAGAAGCAGAGCCATTAATAAGATGTTCTTAGTGAAGAAGAGCAAGAGAGTTAAATACAAAACCTAATTACTTAGCGGCAAAACCCTAATATTCATTATTCTCCACCAAAAGCCCTCCATTAATACAATGAATGGCCTTGCCCACCAAGTTTTAGACTTCAAGTCACACAATCTTTTTGGATATTTTGGTGGAGTAAAAAATGGACCTTAAATTAACAGCAAACCTTTTTGGAAGGAGGATTAATAATACATTTGTTGTTTATATTCCTAGGCTGGTTCACTTGTGTGTTTTAGTCAGTGTAGTCGGGTTAGAGTTAGTCTTAGGTGTGCGAGAATTAACGAACCAATAACTAAGTTGGAAGTAAAATCTTAGCAAAAAAAGTTGGTTCATTCAATTGATAAGAGCTTGTTTTCTCTGTTTAAAGCTTATGTGACATGTATATAAACAATGTAACATATCATTTTTTTATTACAATATATGTAACTTCAGCGAGCCAATACCAACAAAACGACTTTAAAGTGAAGGGACAAATGCAATATTATGAATTTCAGAAAGATCAAGACTGGAACAACAAAAGCCACATACATAGATTTAGCTTTTATATTTCTGATCAGGACTTTTGATTTACTTAGGAAGGCCCAAATGCTTGACGAAATAGTAGTGTTAGTGAAGGACTCTATATTTTAATCAGCAGGACTTTATGTGTTGCTCACTAATTCTTGAATTACACGAGAACAGAACCACCTTCATTTGATCCTTCCACGGGGGACGACGACGACTTTAGAGATGACATATACACCCTAACACTAACAATATGTGTAGCTAGTCACACATATAGACACAAGTACAAAAAATCAATCTAAGTTAGTTGCATTAACAGAGTTGGTGAAGTTGTTTTCTCTGTTTAGGCCTATGTATATAAACAATGTGACATATCATTTATGTCACAGTATGTAACTTCAGCGAGCCAATACCAACAAAACGACTTTTAAAGTGAAGGGACAAATTCAATATTATGAATCTCAGAAAGTTTCAAAAATGGAACAAGAAAAACCACATACAGCTATGATCTGTTACACCAACTACGTACTCGTGAAGATAAGGTTTTAACTGTGGATTCATGACTCAGAATCAATTCCAGAGTAGTAGCTAGCTAGACTATATTTTGAGGTGGAATGTGATAAGGGGCCACAGACGGAGAATTCATACTTTTAAGGGAAGAATAATTAGGTCTGAAGAAGGCACTTTCGTCTACATCCAGGAAGTCGATGCAGTTAGAGAACATGCCTGGAAAGGAAGAAGCAGGGACACAAAAAGGTTCAGAGTTTGAGATGAAAATGCAGAGGTCTCCAATGTCTTGAGTGTAGATAGCGTTTCCTTCTTCGTCAAGCTTGAACACCAATACATCTTTCGTTTGCATTTTCACCCTACCACTGGCGGTGGCCTTCCTGTACAACTTAACCAAGAACGTTTCACCAGTGGATCGTGACTCCACCAAGTGTTCGCTCGTGCAACACGAATGCAAGCGCTCCTGCTTTCTCCTGGTCAGCTCGGGAAGGTTTTGAAATTGCAACCTCTGAATCTTTGGTTTGTTCGTGTGTTTACCGAGATCCCATGATCCAATCAGGTGTCCTCCAGAACCGAGTAGGCAAAACATCTCATCTCTCTTGCAAAACATGACACGGGAGGGGAAGAAGCAGGGGCTTTCGATTCTAATGTTGGTCCAATCAGAGTTACTTTGAGCGGGTCGGCAAAAGCTGAGTTGAGGTCCCAAGAACTTGACAGCCACAACACAGTCTTCATCCTCGGGAGAAGGTGAGGACATGGCTACGTTGGTCACAACTTGGGTTTGGCAACCAGGCAGAGTCACAAGAGGAGGCAGGGGAATGCATTTAGGATTTATATCCGATGCAAACGGGTTTAAATCATCTTGTAGACGCACCACGCCGTCCTTAAAAGTAGCTACCCAGCCATTAGATGCCCCTATTGTTACAGTTGCATCATTCTCCTCCACCAGCTCCGTAGGTACCTTCTTTTCCAAATCAACGCAGCACAATCCATTAGCATTACAAATCACGAGATTTTTAAGACCCTCTCCACAATAACCAGCGGTGATGATGGTACAAGGTGGCGTTTGCCGCAAGGAAGTTGAGAAACCATTAGACAGAATCAGAAGAGAGTATCTTATCAACCCAGGTTTCCCACGGCAGAGCTTCGGTAGCCGGCTAAGAAGAAGAGACATTATGAAAAACCCTAGTTTTGTATAAATTGGTACTCTTCCCCACCTAAAAAAACCCTACACTAATTTATTACAGAGGAAATGGCCTTGTCCACCAAGTTTTTCGATATTGTGGAGTATTGAAACAAATCTACTTGAATTACCTTAAGTATATACTGTACATAAAAGGTTTATTACCACGTCAGCCTAATTTTAATTTGTGCATTCAACCAAATCATTATGATCTATTATTAAACAAAATAATTCTAGCTCAGATGGTTTTGAGTATTAGACTATGAATGTTTGTAGTTTTTACAATGGTTTTTCGCTTTCCCCACCTAAAAAAACCCTACACTAATTAATACAGACGATCCTTTACAGAAATGGCCTTGCCCACCAAGTTTTTCGATATTGTACATAAAAGGTTTCTTAATTTATGCTTTCTATTTGAACGGATAGTGCTCCTGTTGTGATGGTAACTAGTATTAGACCCGCGGGATTATGATTATAATTTTTATATAATCAAAACTTAAAATTTATAACATTTAGTTAAAAGTTTTGATTTACAATAATATATAAATTTTTAGATTTGTTTTGTTTTGCTGAATAACATATTGATATACATACTATTTTGTTTGTTTTGATGTGCATAAAATCAGTTGTTGAAAAGTAAGAAGGTCTATACATAATATTTGTTACATTATAGGATATAACCCGCACGACAATTTTTCTTTTACTTTTATATTTAATAGTATTAGATTATATGATATAACTTTTTAGTGTTCTGTTAAATTTAACCCGTTATCTATGTAAAATTTAGTCGTTTAGTATCCCTATTTAAAGTGCTTTATCAAATTAGAATAACTCACAAACCTCATCTGAATTGGAGTAAAAATAACGACCGAAAATGACTTTCAGTTGATTATTCCCTAAAACCAGCAAAAATAATGACCAAAAATGTTGATTTTTATCGAAAATTAAGAAGAATTATAAGATTATTTAAGAATATATACATTTACATGTTTAAAAATTACTGTTAAGATTTTAAGAAATATTTTTATTAATTCCAACTAATAAACATATATTATTATTAATGGAATATCGCATATAAAATAAAATAATTTTAGACTTCAAAATTATTTAACAATATTTTTCTTATATTTTTAAAAAATATAAATTTAATATGGATAAATATATACATTTTTTCAAATGATAATCCCTTAAAGATTTTATGATGGTTTTTAAAATGAAATTCGTCGTATGACTAACAGGTATACATTTGATGAGATAGATAAAATATTATTTTTTGTTACCAAAATAATTTGCTTGGTAGTTTTTAATATACTAATCTCAAAATTAAAGTATTTTACAATTATTATTTTTAATTAGTTATTAATGATTTTTAGGTATTTTAGGTAAAATCCATATTAAATACACATGGATCTTGGATTCTATAATTGGATGGTCCAAATGATTTTTTTCATTAATACCAAATTGCCTTTATTGATTTTGAAATTCTTTTTCTAAAAACAATAATTCAGTGGCAATTGAAGTAATTAAACTAATAATTTTGGACATTCTTAAATTTGTACTTCTTTTTTACTAGAATTAAGATGTGTGTATGTGCTCTATAATTAATGATGTACATAGAACACTGTCGGATCATCTCCTTTTAAAAGTAATTTCTCCTTGATTATATGGCTACACTTGCTGCATAATAATTTGATTCAATACCTAACTTTCAAACTTTTAGAGAGCCATAAAATTTCTACAAAGATGGATGTGAGTGGCACATGTAGTCAAAACATAACTATTTGGTCAATTCAAAAAAAAACATAACTATTTAGATTTAAAGTAGACTAGGTACCAACCCGCACATAGTGCAAGATAAATCGATTTAAATTAAATATTATGAATAATATTATTATTTGAGATTTAAGATTTGTTTCTGTAAAACAAAATTTGTAAGTAAAGTTTTTTTTTTCGTTTTTTCAAGTTTGCGTTTATTTTGTGTAATACATTTCACCCTTGAACTATTTAAACGTGAAAAAGAATTTCAACCTGGTGGAGAAAGTTTCATTGTCTTTTTGTGTTTCTAAAATTAAATTCACATCTTTTATGTTTCACATTGTTATCTATATTATTATGCCATTAAATAGATAAAACAATATTTTTAGACTAATAGAATTAATTTAAACTAATCCTAAGTGTAAAAATGCAATGAAAAAAATGTATAAAAAGTGGTAAATAATCAAAGAGTGTAGTTCTGGTGAAAACTTATAGGAAAAATGATTGTCGTAGGGTTTTTAAAAAAATAAATAACATGGATACCATGTTAAGATTGCTGAGTCACATATATATAAATAGTCATTAGAATTTTTATATAGAAGACAAAGTTTTTCTTTTTCAAAAATTTAAATTGGTGAATAGATTTAAAATTGTTTGTGAAATGTTATTTATTTTTAAGATTATATCGTGATAATTAATTTTTAATACTTGAAACCAGAGAGTAAGTTTTGCGTTTCAAAAATTTAAGTCGGTGAATAAGTTTATATTGTTTCTGGTATGTAATTTACTTTTATGATTAATGTGATAATTTATCATTTATTTTTAAAAAAAAAAATAGTTGAATAGTCATCAGACTTTTTCAAAATAGGAGAGTAACTTTAGCATTTCAAAAGATAAATAAATGGTTTATAATTTTTTTGAGAAATATAATTTAATTTTAATAATTAAATAGGTTATGTAAGTGATAATTAAATATATTTCCGGCTTTTAAAAGTTGATTGAATCTTGGGGGATTTTCAAAAATACTCCTTTTCCTATGTCACTTTTTAAAATTACCTTTTCATGTTGGTCATTTTCAAAAATACCCCTTTTCTATGAATAAAATCACTAAATTCTAAACCCTAAAATCCAAATACTAAACCCTAACCCCTCAAAACTATATCCTAAATGTAAAATGAGAACCCAAATTTAAAAAAAAAATTAAAAATGAATTTAATACATTAAAATTATGTAAAAGAGGGTAAAAATGAAAATGTTCAAAAAAGAGGGTATTTTTGAAAATGGGTATCCCAAAAAGGGTATTTTTAACAAATTCTCTTGAAGAGAATCTTTCATTTTTAAAAACTAATAAAAAAACATTAACTCATATATTTTAATAGCATATTTAAGTAAATAGTAATAAGAAGTAAGGGCATTTATTAAAATGGTACAAGAGCTCAGTGAGCGCGACACCTCAGCTTTTTAGTGAGAGTGCTTCTCTATTAACATATAGGGGATTTGGAGTTTTTTTTTAAAAAACAAAAGAAACGAGGTAATTGAGTGGAAAATTGTTTACAAACAAGACATAAAGCAGAGAAAAGACACGCTTGACGCACCAGAAAGTCTGCTCTTACATTTGCATTTCGATAGATAAAAGATAAAGAGAAAGTTGAAAATTTCTCCCTGTCAAGCTGAATGTTGTCAAGGTACGCCAAGAAAGCTGGCCAGTCCGAAGGCTAAACACCATCTTCACCAAGTCTGAACAATCAGTGTAAAACGCCACATCTCGGAGGTCAAGGCCAATCATACATTGCATTGCCTAGATGAACGCTTCAACTTCAGCATGCAGAGGGGAGAGATTACGCTGGAAATTGGTGGCTCCCCTAATCGGCGATGCATCGTGGGAAGATAAACAGAACCATCCCGCACATGCAATTGACTCATCCGCTTTTCAAGATGCATCAACAAAGCAGCAATAACCTGAAGAAAACAGCGGGAAATTAGCAACAGCCACCCTCTGCCGGGGGCTCGAAGATAAAGAAGAAATTGGAGAATCCTCATCAACGCCTTCCACCTAAGCCTGATGCCATGTCAATGCCTCACCTTCTGCAACCCGAACAATCTCCTCAGGCCGCTCATCAACATTTTCAAAAACGCGAGCATTCCTTGCTTTTTAAATATATCTCATAAGCCTAGGAAAAGTCAAAACCTGAGACCCAGGATTGTGTTGGCCCAAAAAAATGGTTAACATTAGCATACACAGACTCTGTTGGGAAGGATATCGGTCCCACCAGCATATATGCTAAAGCCCAAACCTGTCGAGTCGAAGGACAAACTAAAATGGCATGATTAATTGTTTCCTCATCAGCACCACACCGTACACAACCCAAATCACACACAATACCTTGCCGTCCCAATTTGCGAAACACAACCTGATAAAACATGCAACATAAAATGTTGAATCTTTGGTGGACAACGAACCCACCAAACTCTGACCAGCAGGGGAGAAATCTCCGGACGACAACCAGGTGCTTGAAAAGTCCAAGGGACTGCCAGGCGTGTCGCATGATAACCTGATTTAACCGTATACTTTCCTGTTTTTGTAAAATGCCAACCAAAAGAGTTTGCCTTTTGAAAACCTCCTATAGGAATAACTCAAATCAAAGAAACATCCTTCAGATCAAAATACTCCCTGAGCCGATCCATATGCCAAGTATTCAGATGACGATCAATTAATTGAGTCATTTGGAGAGTGGAGTCTTGAAACGGAGCCTTACTTAAAGCTGGTCTCGGGAATTGGGCTGGTATCCGGGAGTCATTTCATATTGAGATGAAAACCCCCGAGCCAACCCTTTTAATAAGTCCTTTGTTTACAAGAGAACGAGCGGAAAACATACTCCTCCACCCATACGATGGAGTGTATGACCGAATTGGATTGAGAGGATGCAAATTTCTAAAGTACCTACTTTTGAAAACACTGGAAAACAGTGAGTCTGGAACCTCAATCAGTCGTCGTAATTGTTTAGCCAGCAAAGCCGTGTTAAAATCATCAATGTTCCTAAATTCTAACCTGCCCAACTGCTTACTGACACATAAGTTTTCCCATGCAAGCCAATGCATAACCCCTGACTAAGTGACCAAAATTTTGCCACTGCACTAGTGAGTTTAGATGTAATGTTTTTGGTAACAGAAAACAAGACATCAGAAACGTCGGAGCAGCAGTTGTCGCCAACTTAATCATCACTTCTCTTCCCCCTTTCGAAAGCAGAATGACCGTCCAACCATTTCTCTGACAGTTCAACCAATCCTGAACAAAGGAGAAAACTTTCGTGTTAGCCCCACCCAAGCTCTCTGGTAAACCAAGATAAGATCGCATACCATCCAAATTTGTAATCCCAAGAATCCCCTGCATCTCCGCCTTTGTTGTCTCATCGACCTTGTGACCAAACTGTATTGAAGATTTTGTAAAGTTAATTTGTTGTCCCGACACAGACTCATACTGTTTTAAAATATCCAAAATAACCCTACAGAAGAAAAGACTATCATCGACAAACAATAAATGCGTGATGGATGGGAATTTATGCGCCACTTTCATTCCTATAATAAGTTTATCCGTCTCCGTTTTCCGAATATTTGCAATTAAAACCTCCGAAACTATCAACCCATTTGATTGGCTAGGCCTGGGCATTCGGGTAACCCAATCGGATTCGGGTAAACAGGTTTAGAAAAAATAGAACCCATTGGGTATTTTTTTGATATATAAGTTCGGTTTGGTTTGGGTACTATCAGATTCGGGTCGGTTTGGGTTACAAATTTCATAACTCGATTAATATCCGAACTACCGGGTATTCGAAAATAAGTCTTTAAAACTAATTAAATTGAATTAAATTTAGCTAAATTTTTCCTTATTTAACAAATAATTTTTGATATTATCATTATTTTTTATATATAGGTATAAAACTAATTGAAATATTCAAAATTACAATTACAATTTTGGGTAATTGAATTATATTAATGCTAAATATTATAAATATTTTTAGATATATTTATATATTTGGGTTTGATAGGTATCCTAACCCGAACCCATGGGTATTGGAAAAGAGAACCCAATGGGGTTTTATAAGTAAATCAGTACCCAATCTGAACCCAGTTTTTCAGGTCAGGTTTTGGGTTGGGTATTCGGGTACAGTTTCTATGCTCAGGCCTATGGTTGACCATTCAAAAGAACTTTATTCTCAACCAAAGAAACACAAAACATAATCCATGCTATCCATGTTTCCGCAAACCCCATTTTTTGTAGTAACACCTCAACAAAAGCCCACTCCACCATGTCATACGCCTTGTTCATATCTGTTTTAATTGTCATAAATTTCCCTTTACAAGACGGATTTGTACATATACCGTGAAACATCTCCTGAGCATTCAGGATATTATCTGAAATCAACCGATCTAGGATAAAAGTCGATTGAGTCTCAGAGATAAGACCCGGTAAAACTTTCTTAAGTCGCTGACACATAATTTTTGAAATAATCTTGTAGCCCACATTGCATAAACTAATAGGACGTAATTCAGCCATCCAGGTTGGCTTTACCATCTTAGGAATGAGGCAGAAATGCGTTCTATTGAAGCTCCGATGAAAAACACCCTTCCAAAAAACTGACTGACCAAAGACACAAGATCTGTTTTAACTACCCTCCATGCCTTCTGGAAAAACAAAGTTGTCATCGCATATGGGCCAGGGGATTTATTCGGATGCATCATAAATAAAGCCGTTTTACCCTCAGCCTCTGTAGCTGAAACTGTTAACCACACATTGTCCTCATCTATAATAACCGGTTTGAACTCTAGTAAGACCTCCTAAAAGTTTTTCGGGTTGATTGAAGTAAACAACTCCTCAAAATAAGATATTGCAGTATTGCATATATCAACATCCTTTGCTGACCAAATATCGTTTTTGTCAAACAGACCAATAATCCGATTGCGGGACCACCTTTGCTTTGTTTAGGCATGAAAATACTTGGAATTTTAATCCCTCACTCGCATATCCATTTATTCTGACTCTTTAGATACCAGTAGACCTTTTCATCCCTACAAGATTCACTTAAGCGATTGTGTAAATCATAGATGATTGATGGAGAAGTTGAATCATCCTCCTGGGCCACCTCCAGCTTCCATTTAATATCCTCAATTGTGTCCCTACCAAATGGTAACTAAGATTTGCGCCAGCGAGAAATCGCCCATCTACAATTCACAATTTTATCCACAAAATTAGTTGGACCCTGCTCTAGGTCCCCGTCCCAGCCTGATGCGATGACGCCCATTAAACCCTCCTTACCAACCCAACGCCGATCAAAAATAAAACTCCTATGCCCCTGCGGCTTCTTCGTACCTATGCTAACTATAAGATGCTCATGGTCAGAAGCGATCATTTGCAAATATTCTCTAACTGTGTCGGAAAACAATTCATGCCAATCCTCATTACCTAAAGCCCTATCCAACCGACATCTGACCGGTTTTTATCCCACCAAGATAAACAATCACCTAGATAGGAGAATTCAAAAAAACCACAATCCTGAATCATTTCGTTAAAAGAAAGAAACGAAGAAGCATGTCGTAGCTTTCCTCGTCTTTTTCATGATTTCCCGTCAATTCATTAAAATCACCGACAACAAACCAAGGAGGGGATCGAGAAGAACCAATCCTTAATAAGCATTCCCAAACCAAATCACGGTTCTTTGGAACTGGGTCACCATATATAAATGTTAAATGGATTGTACGTCCTTTAAAAACCGCTTCGACATCAACTAACCTTTTTGACTCAAATAAAATAGAGACATGCAAATAGATTTGGAGTTCATTGTTAAAAAAGACTGACTAATTGGTTTTTAGCCATTGTAGGGTGATAATCATTTTTAACTCCTACTTAATCCTTCAAATGTAGTTTGGTTTCACACCAAACCATTTTCAGCTTTCGGACAAACAATTAATCTTTTGCAAACCAGAAAACATATCTAAACTCTACATTTTTGAAAAAGATTTGGTCTTAATGTTGGCTTTTATTCTCTTTATTTTTAATATCCCACCCTTGTTCTGTTTTTTCTTTTGCTGTTCTGTTGCTATGGTCGAGAGTCTAATTGGCACAGGAAGAGCTTTGTGAGCAGTTTTGGAGCTAAAAGATTGTGGCTCTGTCACCATGTTGGATATAAATTCAGCATGCTTTGGTAACTGCAAATCTTCTATCGTGCGAACTGCTAGTATGTGTGAATAAACAAGAAAGAAGTTTGAAAGTAGGTAAACTTTGTATTGAATCAAACTTAGCTTTTGCTTATACAAGGTGTTGATACTTATACTACCTAAAGAACATTCTAGGTCCTTGATACAATGTAGGATCTTGTGACATCTGTCAATTATCTAGCCACTTGCTTCTATGGGACCAAAACGGTTTTGATAGTACCATGTTCAGAGAATCCGCAGGTTTGATCAGTTGTTCCTTTTGTGTAACCTGCACATTTGTCTTCTTGTGTAGCAGAGAAGGTTGCAGTGACTTATCGCACTCTTGAGGGGTTTTGAACCGTTGACCTTTGTGTGAGACTTGGGTCGTTTCTTGTTCTTGGACCTGAGCTTGTTGTTGGGCTTGTGGCTTGACATTAACATCCCCCCGCAAACTGAGTGTGGGGGAAGACGCACATTCAGTTTGTGTCGTAAGCGCTGAAAGGATGGTCGTGGAAGGGACTTGGTGATGATATCAGCAAGTTGCAGTTTGGCTGGAATGTGTTGAACCTCAAGGAGACCAAGTGCAACTTGTTCACGGACATAATGATAGTCAACATCAAAGTGTTTGGAATGGTTGTGAAGAACAGGATTTGCAGACAAGTGGACTGCAGAAAGATTATCACAATGGAGAAGAGCAGCATACGATTGAGAGATACCAAGATCACGTAGAACCGAAGCAGTCCAGGTGAGTTCAGAAGCAGTGGAAGCGAGAGACGATACTCAGCTTCGGTGGAGGACCGAGACACTGTAGGTTGACGCTTTGCAGACCAGGACACAATATTAGTGCCCAATAAAACACAGAGCCCATAAGTAGATCGACGAGTATCCTTACACCCCGCATAGTCACTATCATTGTAGGAAACAAGATGTAGAGGACTGTTCTTGTAGAGATGCAAACCCATTTTCGAAGTGCCACAGAGATAGCGAAGAATCCGTTTGAGGAGACTAAAATCTGACTCAGTGGGAGAGTGCATTCGTTGACAAATGAAGTTGACAGCAAACTGAATATCAGGACGAGTAATGGTCAAGTATTGAAGCTTCCCAGCAAGACTTCTGAAGAAAGAGGGCTCAAAAAAGGCTTAGTATCCTTGAAAACATGATCAAGACCGTTGAGGCAGAGGAGTGTGAACAGAGTTACATGTTGACATATGCGCATGGTGAAGGATCTCTTCTGTATATTTTTCCTGATGAAGAAACAAGCCAAGAGGAAGAGCTTGTGCTTGAATACCCAAGAAATATTGAATATTCCCTAGTCTTTCATTGCAAACCGTGAACTAAGCTCAGCAATCAGGGACTTAAATAGTGTAGAATTCGAACCAGTCAACAGTATGTCGTCCACATACAGTAAGAGAACCAGCGTGTCGCCATTCCGACGATAAGTGAACAAAGAGGGATCGCTTTGCTGCACACAAATCCAAATTCCAGGAAATAGTTGCTGAACTTGTCGAACCAGGCCCTGGGAGCCTGTTTTAATCCGTAAAGAGCCTTTCTTAGCGAGCATACATGAGTCGGTTTATAAACATCTTCAAATCCTGGAGGTTGTATCATATATACATTTTCTTGTAAGTCGCCATGTAGAAATGCATTTTTCACATCCAACTGAGTGATATCCCAACTCTTTGATGTGGCAACAGAGAGAACAATTCGAATGTTAGAAGTCCTCACAACACGACTATAGGTCTCAGTAAAATCCACAGCAGCTTCTTGGTTAAAGCCTTTGGCCACAGGACGAGCTTTCAGCTTGTTGACAGTGCCATCAGCATTTAGCTTAACAGTAAAGACCCAGCGACAACCCAATATATTCATTGCTGCAGTCGGAGGAATAAGATCCCAAGTGTGGTTCTCATATATGGAGTTGAGTTCATCTAACATAGCCTGCCTCCAACCAGGGTGTTTTAACGCTTCCGCAACGGTTTGGGGAAGAGACGGGATAGTTTTGCTGGCCACAAGAGCATACCGTGGGTTTGGACAGTGAATACCGGCTTTAGACCTCGTTATCATAGGATGAGCAGACTGAACAGAATCAGTAGTGTCAGGAGCAGAGACGTGATCCGGAGATGCAAGAGCATCATTAGTCACAGTAGACTGATCCGACGAGGGAACCTCACCTGGGGACAGCAAAACATCCGGCTCAGAACTGTGAGATGGAGTAGCATAACAGGGAGCATCTTGAGGATATTCCATAACATATTCAAGCCACTATGAATCCTGATGAGAATTCGTAATGTGTGATGAAAGACTCGGCAGAACACGGGGCGGAATGGACGAATCAGCAGCTTGCCAAGCTCCAAGAGTGCCAGTCTTGTGTTGTGTCACCAATCCCCTGTATCGGTCTGTAAAGGGGAAGCAATTCTCATCAAAAATAACATGGCGGCTGATATAAACACGACCTGTAGGAGGATAGAGACACCTATACCCTTTATATTGTGCATTGTAACCAAGGAAGACACACTGGAGCGATCTTGGCTCAAACTTGTGTTGAGTAAATGAGCGCAGACATGGATAACACGCAGAGCCAAACACACGAAGAAAAGAGTAATCAGGTTTTTGTTTAAGCAAGAGTTCATGAGGACTTTGCGGACCGAGGGATGGAGAGGGAAGCAAGTTGCTGATGAAATTAGCCGAATAAAAAGCTTCAACCCAAAACTTGAGTGGAGTTTTACTCTGAAACAGCATAGACAAACCAAGCTCAGCGAGATGTCTATGTTTCCTTTCAGCCATCATATTTTGCTCAGGAGTCGATGGACAAGAGAGCAAGTGTTGGATTCCATGATCTTGTAGATGAGTTTTGAACCGAGTACTAATAAACTCACCACCACCATCACTTTGAAAAATCTTTATCTTTCTACCCAACTGATTTTCAATTTGCTTTTGAAACCCAATAAAGACATCACAAAAATCAGATTTGGACTTGAGAGGGAACATCCAAGAGTAACGAGAAAACTCATCCAAAATAACTGCATAATATTTGAAATCTTGAACAGATACAACTGGTGATGGACCCCATAGATCACAGTGTAATCGATCAAGTGGTTCCTTAACAAACGAACTAGAAGAAGAAAAAGGAAGCTTAGTGCTCTTTCCCATTTGGCAAGGTTCACAAACGGAAGTAGTGCTGCTCTTATTAACGGTAATTGCCTTGCTAGATTGTAAGAGTTGAAGAATCTGAAAATTTGCATGTCCCAAACGTTGATGCCACACCATATCACTAGCTGCAACCTGACGATTTGAGTAGAAAGCTGCAAATTCCACATTCTTCAACACATAAAGCCCTTCACGACAAGGTCCTTTTGTCACAACCCTCTGAGTTAGTAAATCAATAATATATACACAATTAGAATCAAAGAAAACTCCACATGGATAGTCATCACACAACTTGGATACCGATAACAGAGATTTCTCCATGGTTGGACAAACAAGGACATCATAAAGAGGAATACTACATGATGGGGTTGTGAGTGATGTAGAACCAACATGTGTGATGGGTTGGAAAGTCCCATCAGCCACCATGACATTCTCAGGGCCATTGTATGGCATCGTAGTTTGAAGAGATTCAGCAGCAGTCGTGATATGAGCCGTAGCACCAGAATCAGTAACCCATTCTTTACCACTCGGGTCTGCAAGACGAAGGGCAGCAAGAGCTTGGGGAACCTCATCACTCTAATATGAGTTGTCGAACCGATTCCAGCATTTAAGAGCAATGTGACCTGTACGGCCACAAATCTGGCAAACAGGACGAGGTGAAGAATTACCAGAGTGGTTCCAGCCAGAGGAGCTTACTTGCTGAGAAAAGCCTCTGCCACGAGTAGAATATCCTCCGCGGCCACGACCAGAGCCACGACCCCTCTGTCCTGACCCGGAATATCCCACGCGTTGAGTGTGAAAGGCTAGATGAGGTGAAACATCGGAGGGAGACTCATACGATTGAAGCTTTGAATCATAGCTAGGGATCTCCAAAACGACATCGTTAAACGTCGGGGCCGGAGTGCGAGACATAGAACTTTGGAGAACTATTGTTATTGGGTTGTATTCACGGCCCAACACATTGAGAAAGGTGAAAATCTTCATATTTTCGTCCACCAGTTTACCAATCGAACTCAGGTTATCGCAAACAACTCGAAACTCGCGACAATAATTGGTAAAGGTTTTACCTTTGATGTTCAGAAGTTGGAGTCGACGACGGAGTTCAAACTCGCGAGCAACGGAGCTCTTGTTGCATTTCCCGGCAAGAGACATCCAGACATCTTATAATGTGGCGAGAGCGTGAACCAGACAGAGAACTTCCTCGGTGAGAGTACCAAAGATCCATGACTTGATTAGCTCATCCGTACAGATCCAGGATTCATATGCCGGATTTGGAGTTTCAACAGCTTGATTGGTTGTGTTGGTAACTACAACAGCCGATGGTTTCGGGATTGACCCATTGACAAACCCCAGAAGCTTCTGACACCGAAGCAACGATTCAAATTGGGTTTTCCACAGAAGATAATTACTATCACTCAATTTAATGGTAACTGAGCTTGCAACATGAAGAGTAGAAGGAAATGGGTAGGAGCCAAGATTCTCTGCCATGACAGCACCGGTTAAGGTTTGAAAAGCTCTGATATTATGTGAATAAACAAGAAAGAAGTTTGAAAGTAGGTAAACTTTGTATTGAATCAAACTTAGCTTTTGCTTATACAAGGTGTTGATACTTATACTATGTAAAGAACATTCTAGGTCCTTGATAGGATCTTGTGACATCTGTCAATCATCTAGCCACTTGCTTCAATGGGACCAAAACGGTTTGATAGTACCATGTTCAGAGAATCTGCAGGTTTGATCAGTTGTTCCTTTTGTGTAACCTGCACATTTGTCTTCTTTTGTTGCAGAGAAGGTTGCAGTGACCTGTCGCACTCTTGAGGGGTTTTGAACCGTTGACCTTTGTGTGAGACTTGGGCCGTTTCTTGTTGTTGGACCTGAGCTTGTTGTTGGGCTTGTGGCTTGACATTAACAGTATGTGAATATGACCTACATGGAAACATAGAGAATAGAAACAGCACAAGACAAAGAAAAAAACCATATACACAAATCTAGTTATCCGCATGCAGCACACGGTTTATATATAAGAAAAAACCACTCTCATCATTGCTATTCCCATGAAGGCAATTCTCTGATTTTTCTATGATGGCAAACCAATAAAATTACATAGAAACAATGTTTTCTTAAAAAAAAACATTTATAAAAAGAGTGAACTTCTATTAATTACTTGACAGGGATTCAGTAGAAAGAACTTAAAAGTGGAGGCAAGACGCATACCAAGTGAGGACCCGGTGGATTGCTGCTTACATTTGCTTCTTCTACGTTTGGCAACCCGAGTTGAGGAGGACGGACATAACCCGCTACTAACGGGACACACAGTATCGAGATTACTACTCTTGAACCTGTAATATTGTTAATTTCCAGACGACAAAAGAAATAACATATCATCACTTGGATGCAAATTGTGTTTCTTGCAATTACACAAACAAGAAGAAGAAAATATTACTTACCTTGCTCCTCTGAGAGAGAGAGACATGGCCTCTTTTCCTACCAGCGATCATCCAATTCTCCGAATTTGCATTGACTTCATCCTTGTGTAAATAAAACAACAACAGTTGATCCAAACGGAGAGTTTGGTAAATTAGAAACTGATAGTGATTAATGGTGATAGCAATCAAAACTCTTTACGAAAAAGTGATATCTTGTTTAAATAGAAAGCTGCTCGATCTTGACATCACTTACATGTTGTTATTGTTCTACGGCTTCACTTTCTTTGAGATATTTAAGCCTTTCCCTCTCCACTGCATGGTGATAAGTTTCCCGACCCTAAGCCCATGAGAAGAAAGTGGGAGGAATCCAACTGTGAGGCAAGAATCAAGCACTGGACGTTGCAAAGTGTTGTGAATTTGGATGAACAGAAACAAAATAAGAAAGACTTTGAAAAGAAAAACATAGTGTTCTTGAGGCGAATACCCTTTGTCTAGGGTTTATATTATTAATCTGATGAACAACCTTACAAACCCATAGTCTCCTTATATAGGCCCCAAAAAACCCGATACAATAGGAAATAAAAGATCTTGTTAATCTTCTAGAATCTATTACACCGTACAGGCGGCTGCCTACACCCCCAAAACCCTTACCCTAAGTTGCCTTGAGTCGGTCTCTACAAAAGCCCAATAAAAGCCCAGTAAAAGTCTTGTACGTCTTACACAGTCTTTTACATCTTTGTAGACGTCTTCAGAGATTTCAAGTCACTTTAACAACAAACTCCACCTTGACGACGAAATCTCATTGACTTCAACTTCAAATCCTTGTTAGCTTTTGGGGGAACCATTTTTCTTCATCTAGCAATGAAAGACCTGGAGCAAATCCAAGCAGTGCTTAAACTTCTCCATGGTGACTGGCTTGGTCAACATATCAGCTGCATTCTCAGACGTGTGCACCTTCTGCAGTAAAATCACACCAGAAACTGATAACTCTCTGATCTTGTGATATCTTACCTCAATGTGCTTTGTCCTACCATGATACACTTGATTCTTTGCCAGATATAAAGTACTCTGGCTATCATAGTGTAGCTGAACTCCACCTTGCTCAACACCCAATTCCATTACAAGTCCTCTAACCCATAATGCCTCCTTAGCTGCCTCTCCCATTGCCATGTACTCGGCTTCAGTGGTTGACATTGCAACTACAGACTGCAACACAGACCTCCAACTTATAGGTGCTCCAGCAAGAGTAAATACATACCCGGTTGTAGACCTCATGTTATGAAGATCACCTGCATAATTTGAATCAACGAAACCCACGACTTCTGCCTTGCACTCATGTCCTCCAAACATGAGACCACGATCTGTAGTACCCTTCAAATACCTGAGAATCCATTTCACTGCATTCCAGTGCTCCCTCCCAGGTTTAGACATGTACTTACTGATTTGACTAACAGCTTGAGCCAAATCTGGTCTTGTGCAAACCATCGCATACATCAGACAACCAACTGCACTAGCATAAGGAACTTGTGCCGTGTTTCTGATCTCCTCATCAGAAATAGGGCACTGGCGTGCTGAGAGCTTGAAGTGATTCGTCAGAGGATTAGACACAGGTTTTGCATTCTTCATGTCAAACCTTTCAAGTATCTTCTCTATGTAGCTTATTTGAGATAACCACAATCTCTGAGAACTCCTATCCCTGCGAATCTCCATCCCAAGAATCTTCTTTGCAGCACCAAGATCCTTCATCTCAAAATCTTCTCCCAATAGCCCATTCAACTCAACAATATCATCCATATTGCTTCCAGCAATGAGCATATCATCAACATACAACAGCAGAAATATGCGAGAATTGTTACCAACGTTCTTCATATAAACACAGCAGTCATACTCACATCTCTGGTACTCTATCTGCAACATGTAAGTATCAAAATGTTTGTACCACTGTCTAGGAGCCTGCTTCAGCCCGTATAAAGATCTTTTCAGTCTGCATACAACCTTCTCCTCTCCAGACTTGACAAACCCTTCAGGTTGCTCCATATAGATCTCTTCCTCCAAATTCCCATGGAGAAACGCTGTCTTCACATCCATCTGCTCAAGATGCAAATCCCAGCAAGCTACCTGTCCCAACACAACACGGATGGACGTGTGTCGAACTACAAGGGAGAAAATCTCGTCATAATCAACCTCTGCCCTCTGTGAGCACCCTTTCGCTACTAGTCTCGCCTTGAAAGTCACAACTTCCTTCTCAGAGACTCCTGCTTTCCTCTTGAAGACCCACTTGCAACCAATTGCTTTCTTCCCCTTTGAAAGTGTTGTAAGCTCCCATGTCTGATTCTTGTTCAGACTAACTGTCTCCTCTGTCATAGCAGCAATCCATTCTTCCTTTTTAGGACTGTTAATAGCTTCACGAAAACTTGATGGATCATCTGTACCAATCATCAGAGCATAGCTAGCCA
Source organism: Camelina sativa (assembly GCF_000633955.1). Taxonomy (NCBI): domain Eukaryota; kingdom Viridiplantae; phylum Streptophyta; class Magnoliopsida; order Brassicales; family Brassicaceae; genus Camelina; species Camelina sativa. Next base: position 42,187,988 of record NC_025695.1, read on the forward strand.
TATCTTCATACCCATATCTGACATGTGCCTTCACTACACGCTTTTCCTTGGTTGCAGCCAAACTCCCCTCTGTACGTATCTGATTACCCTTCTTCCCCACCTTAGGAGACTGCTCCACCTCAGGGGTTTGCTCATCTGCTTCTGCTGCTGGTCTAGCTTCACTAGACTCCTCTTCATCCTCCGCTATATCTGAACAAGTATCAGCCTCAATGGTTACAGGAACTCGTTCTGAACTCGCCTGCAGCAGCATGTACTGCTCATCAAACACCACATCTCGGCTGATCACTCTTTTCTTAACCTCAGGATCCCATAACTTGAAACCTTTCACGCCTTTCTCAAAACCCAGAAAAACGCACTTCTTGGACTTAGAATCCAGCTTTGATCTTTCATCGTTGGGAACTAACACATAAGCTGGACATCCAAAGATTCTCAAGTTTGATAGATCAATGTCTACCCCAGTCTAGACTTCTTCAGCAACCTTTCCTTCTAAAGAAACCCTTGGCGATCTATTGATGAGGTAGACCGCCATGTATACTGCTTCAGCCCAGAAGATCTTCGGGAGTCCTGCATTCAACCGCAAACACCTTGCTTTCTCTGCAATAGAACGATTCATCCTTTCACTTACACCGTTCTGTTGTGGTGTTTTCCGCACTGTAAAGTGCCTCTGAATACCATGCTCCTCACACAGCTTCTGAAACTCTCCATTAGTATACTCTGTACCATTATCAGACCTCAAATACTTCATCTTCCTCCCTGTTTGGTTTTCCACTTCAGCCTTCCAAATCTTAAATTTCTCAAAAACTTCAGATTTCTGCCTCATGAAGTAAACCCAAACCTTCTTAGAAAAATCATCTATAAAGATGACATAGTATCTGCTTCCTCCTAATGAATGTTCTTGTGTAGGCCCCCACACATCAGAATGCACATAGTCTAAAAGACTCTTTGTGGTGTGTAGACCTGTCTTGAAAGATGCCTTGGACTGCTTCCCCATCACACAGAACCTACAAAACTCCATCTTACAATTCTTCAAACCATCCAGAAGACCCCTCTTGTGAAGTTCAGACAAACCATGCTCTCCAATATGCCCCAACCGCATATGCCATAGAGCTGTGTTATCTGATTCAGTTACCACGGCTGCAGCTCCACCTACAACCACGTTTCCAAGTAAACGATACACACTCCCTGCTGTGAGCTGACCCTTCATCAACACCATATCTCCTTTGCGCACATTCACACAGTTATCATCATCAGTTTCGAACCTGAATCCGTCCCTGTGAAGTGAACCAAGAGATATCAGATTCTTCTTCACCGTTGGAAGATGCCTCACTTCAGTTAAAATCCTGAAAGTGCCATCATACATCCGAAATTTGATCTGTCCAATACCAACAACGCTGCAGCTTCTATTGTCAGCCATTTGAACAGTTCCAAAATTTCCAGCCTGATACGTGTCAAACCAATGCTTGTTTGAAGTCATGTGGAATGAACAGCCTGTATCCAGTATCCAAGAATCTGTGTGATTGCTTGTAGTCACTGCAAGCAAATCGAACTCGACCTTCACTGCGTCTTCTGCCTGAACCACGTTCACAGAATTAGATGAACCTCCTGTCTCGTTCTGCTCCTTGTTCAGAGGACAATCTCTCTTATAGTGTCCTGGTTTCTGACACTTATAACAGATTATCTTCTTCATCTTGCCATCTCTCTGCTTTCCCTTGTTCTTCTGTACTCCGCTACCTTGACTTATACTCACATATTGTCCATCACCTTGAGGGTTGTCACTGCTACCACCACCATGCTGTTGGCGTTGGTTATGATGCCCAAGCAGCGAGTCTATAGCCGACTGCAGACTTATCGTCTCTTTGTCAGCCAATAGTGCAGTCACCAACGTCTCATATAAAGGAGTTAAAGAACACAACAGCAGCATGGCCTTATCCTCGTCCTCAACTGTAACACCCACACGCCCTAGATCTCCAGTGATCTGATTGAATTGGTTAATATGCTGGACCAGATTTGCTCCTTCAGCCATCTTAAACCAATACAGCCTCTGTTTCAGGTACAGCTTGCTAGATGGGGACTTCGACATGTACATCTTTTCTAGCTTATCCCAGATCTCTTTTGAAGATCTGAGATCTAGAACCTGATGCACGACTTCATCTCCAAGACATGTTCGTATCATTGAACCCGCCTTCTCCCTCATCTCATCCCAGTCATCCTGTGAGATCGCTTCTGGCTTTGTGTCTAACAAAGCTTTCTTCATCCCTTGCTGATTCAGCATGTCCTTCACCCGGGTCTGCCAGAGACAAAAGTTACCTGTTCCATTGAAACGTGGAACCTCAAACTTTACGGAACTCGTCATTGAACCTGGTGCTCTGATACCAGGTGTTGTGAATTCGGATGAACAGAAACAGAATAAGAAAGACTTTGAAAAGAGAAACAGAGTGTTCTTGAGGCGAATACCCTTTGTCTAGGGTTTATATTATTAATCTGATTGACAACCTTACAATCCCCTAGTCTTCTTATATAGGCCTCAAAAAACCCGATACAATAGGAAATAAAAGATCTTGTGAATCTTCTAGAATCTATTACACCGTACAGGCGGCTGCGCCGCCTACACCCCCAAAACCCTAACCCTAAGTTGCCTTGAGTCGGTCTCTACAAAAGCCTAGTAAAAGCCCAGTAAAAGCCTTGTACGCCTTACACAGTCTTGTACATCTTTGTAGACGTCTTCAGAGATTTCAAGTCACTTTAACAACAAACTCCACCTTGACGACAAAATCTCATTGACTTCAACTTCAACTCCTTGTTAGCTTTTGGGGAAACCTTTTGTCTTCATCTAGCAATGAAAGACCTGGAGCAAATCCAAGCAGTGCTTGAACTTCTCCATGGTGACTGGCTTGGTCAACATATCAGCTGCATTCTCAGACGTGTGCACCTTCTGCAGTAAAATCACACCAGAAACTGATAACTCTCTGATCTTGTGATATCTTACCTCAATGTGCTTTGTCCTACCATGATACACTTGATTCTTTGCCAGATATAAAGCACTCTGACTATCACAGTGTAGCTGAACTCCACCTTGCTCAACACCCAATTCCATTACAAGTCCTCTAACCCATAATGCCTCCTTAGCTGCCTCTCCCATTGCCATGTACTCGGCTTCAGTGGTTGACATTGCAACTACAGACTGCAACACAGACCTCCAACTTATAGGTGCTCCAGCAAGAGTAAATACATACCCGGTTGTAGACCTCATGTTATGAAGATCACCTGCATAATTTGAATCAACGAAACCCACGACTTCTGCCTTGCACTCATGTCCTCCAAACATGAGACCACGATCTGTAGTACCCTTCAAATACCTGAGAATCCATTTCACTGCATTCCAGTGCTCCCTCCCAGGTTTAGACATGTACTTACTGACTTGACTAACAGCTTGAGCCAAATCTGGTCTTGTGCAAACCATCGCATACATCAGACAACCAACTGCACTAGCATAAGGAACTTGTGCCGTGTTTCTGATCTCCTCATCAGAAATAGGGCACTGGCGTGCTGAGAGCTTGAAGTGATTCGTCAGAGGATTAGACACAGGTTTTGCATTCTTCATGTCAAACCTTTCAAGTATCTTCTCTATGTAGCTTATTTGAGATAACCACAATCTCTGAGAACTCCTATCCCTGCGAATCTCCATCCCAAGAATCTTCTTTGCAGCACCAAGATCCTTCATCTCAAAATCTTCTCCCAATAGCCCATTCAACTCAACAATATCATCCATATTGCTTCCAGCAATGAGCATATCATCAACATACAACAGCAGAAATATGCGAGAATTGTTACCAACGTTCTTCATATAAACACAGCAGTCATACTCACATCTCTGGTACTCTATCTGCAACATGTAAGTATCAAAATGTTTGTACCACTGTCTAGGAGCCTGCTTCAGCCCGTATAAAGATCTTTTCAGTCTGCATACAACCTTCTCCTCTCCAGACTTGACAAACCCTTCAGGTTGCTCCATATAGATCTCTTCCTCCAAATTCCCATGGAGAAACGCTGTCTTCACATCCATCTGCTCAAGATGCAAATCCCAGCAAGCTACCTGTCCCAACACAACACGGATGGACGTGTGTCGAACTACAAGGGAGAAAATCTCGTCATAATCAACCTCTGCCCTCTGTGAGCACCCTTTCGCTACTAGTCTCGCCTTGAAAGTCACAACTTCCTTCTCAGAGACTCCTGCTTTCCTCTTGAAGACCCACTTGCAACCAATTGCTTTCTTCCCCTTTGAAAGTGTTGTAAGCTCCCATGTCTGATTCTTGTTCAGACTAACTGTCTCCTCTGTCATAGCAGCAATCCATTCTTCCTTTTTAGGACTGTTAATAGCTTCACGAAAACTTGATGGATCATCTGTACCAATCATCAGAGCATAGCTAGCCATATCTTCATACCCATATCTGACATGTGCCTTCACTACACGCTTTTCCTTGGTTGCAGCCAAACTCCCCTCTGTACGTATCTGATTACCCTTCTTCCCCACCTTAGGAGACTGCTCCACCTCAGGGGTTTGCTCATCTGCTTCTGCTGCTGGTCTAGCTTCACTAGACTCCTCTTCATCCTCCGCTATATCTGAACCAGTATCAGCCTCAATGGTTACAGGAACTCGTTCTGAACTCGCCTGCAGCAGCATGTACTGCTCATCAAACACCACATCTCGGCTGATCACTCTTTTCTTAACCTCAGGATCCCATAACTTGAAACCTTTCACGCCTTTCTCAAATCCCAGAAAAATGCACTTCTTGGACTTAGAATCCAGCTTTGATCTTTCGTCGTTGGGAACTAACACATAAGCTGGACATCCAAAGATTCTCAAGTTTGATAGATCAATGTCTACCCCAGTCCATACTTCTTCAGCAACCTTTCCTTCTAAAGAAACCCTTGGCGATCTATTGATGAGGTAGACCGCCATGTATACTGCTTCAGCCCAGAAGATCTTCGGGAGTCCTGCATTCAACCGCAAACACCTTGCTTTCTCTGCAATAGAACGATTCATCCTTTCACTTACACCGTTCAGTTGTGGTGTTTTCCGCACTGTAAAGTGCCTCTGAATACCCTGCTCCTCACACAGCTTTTGAAACTATCCATTAGTATACTCTGTACCATTATCAGACCTCAGATACTTCATCTTCCTCCCTGTTTGGTTTTCCACTTCAGCCTTCCAAATCTTAAATTTCTCAAAAACTTCAGATTTCTGCTTCATGAAGTAAACCCAAACCTTCTTAGAAAAATCATCTATAAAGATGACATAGTATTTGCTTCCTCCTAATGAATGTTCTTGTGTAGCCTCCACACATCAGAATGCACATAGTCTAAAAGACTATTTGTGGTGTGTAGACCTGTCTTGAAAGATGCCTTGGACTGCTTCCCCATCACGCAGAACCTACAAAACTCCATCTTACAATTCTTCAAACTATCCAGAAGACCCCTCTTGTGAAGTTCAGACAAACCATGCTCTCCAATATGCCCCAACCGCATATGCCATAGAGCTGTGTGATTGCTTGTAGTCACTGCAAGCAAATCGAACTCGACCTTCACTGCGTCTTCTGCATGAACCACGTTCACAGAATTAGATGAACCTCCCGTCTTGTTCTGCTCCTTGTTCAGAGGACAATCTCTCTTATAGTGTCCTGGTTTCTGACACTTATAACAGATTATCTTCTTCATCTTGCCATCTCTCTGCTTTCCATTGTTCTTCTGTACTCCGCTACCTTGACTTATACTCACATATAGTCCATCACCTTGAGGGTTGTCACTGCTACCACCACCATGCTGTTGGCGTCGGTTATGATGCCCAAGCAGCGAGTCTGTAGCCGACTGCAGACTTATCGTCTCTTTTTCAACCAATAGTGCAGTCACCAACGACTCATATACAGGATTCGAAGAACACAACAACAGCATGGCCTTATCCTCGTCCTCAACTGTAACACCCACACACCCTAGATCTCCAGTGATCTGGTTGAATTGGTTAATATGCTGGACCAGATTTGCTCCTTCAGCCATCTTAAACCAATACAGCCTCTATTTCAGGTACAACTTGCTAGATGGGGACTTCGACATTTATATCTTTTCTAGCTTATCCCAGATCTCTTTTGAAGATCTGAGCTCTAGAACCTGATGCACGACTTCATCTCCAAGACATGTTCGTATCATTGAACCCGCCTTCTCCCTCATCTTATCCTAGTCATCCTGCGAGATCGCTTCTGGCTTTGTGTCTAACAAAGCTTTCTTCACCCCTTGTTGATTCAGCATGTCCTTCACCCGGGTCCGCCAGAGACAGAAGTTTTCTGTTCCATTGAAACATGGAACCTCAAACTTCACAGAACTCATCATTGAACCTGGCGCTTTGATACCAGTTGTTGTGAATTCGGATGATCAGTAACAGAATAAGAAAGACTTTGAAAAGAAAAACAGAGTGTTCTTGAGGCGAATACCCTTTGTCTAGGGTTTATATTATTAATCTGATGAACAACCTTACAAACCCCTAGTCTCCTTATATAGGCTCCAAAAAACCCGATACAATAGGAAATAAAAGATCTTGTGAATCTTCTAGAATCTATTACACCGTACAGGCGGCTGCGCCGCCTACACCCCCAAAACCCTAACCCTAAGTTGCTTTGAGTCGGTCTCTACAAAAGCCTAGTAAAAGCCTTGTACGTCTTACACAGTCTTTTACATCTTTGTAGACGTCTTCAGAGATTTCAAGTCACTTTAACAACACAAAGCAATAGCACTCTTGAACACGAAATCTCTCCCTTCAGTATCAGTTCCATAGTGATCTGCATCCACTAGCTTGTGTGCCCCAGCTGCTCTATCCCAATGGATTCCCTATTTGATATTCAGAATGCTCTCAGGTAGCTGCAAATCTTTCCCTTTTGTCGTATAAACAATTAGTTAGTTTGCAATCAATAAAACTGATTATATTTCTCTGTTTTCATATGCAAATCTCACTGTCTGAATGGTTATAGCTCACAGAAATAAGATCTGTGCAAAGTTGATAAGCTTACAGAAACGATTTATGGAAGAAGAGAAGATGACAAAGAGTTCAGGGGTTTGACATGTTTTATTAAGTGGATCGTCCTAAGTCCTTATCGAATTCTCTTGCCAAAATCTGTATTAAAATACGTTATGTTTAGAAATCATAAATAGCTACAAATGGCGTTATTAGTTTAAGTGTGTTTGACCAAAGTAAGATATAAACTACAAACCTCAGTCATATTATAATAGGAAACTTATAGCTCAATCATATCTCTATATAAGAGAATGCATATAGTATCATTATGATCATTATGATCGTGAGAGTCTAATTCATAATCACATCTTGTGTTCTTTACCTCTCATCATTCTATTTCATTCTAGCTTGGGCAATCTTAGCACCAGCTTTTGAAGAGAATGGGTATCTTCTCAAGCTTTGAACAAACGAATGGATCCACATAAGTTTTTAGAGAGAGGCAAGAAAGAGAGAGAGAGTAATCGTATACAATACATATGTGGATTTTAAGGATGTATATTATTATTTGAATTATAATTATTAATATACAATACTTTATCACGTACCAACTGTTATTGTTATACAGTTCAATTGTAAGAGTCTAAATCTTTTTAAGTGTCAGCGAACCACATACAGTATATCCCTTGCATACAAATTATTCAATACACTGCAATCCTAACCTCAAAATCAATAAAACAACACGTTTTAATTAATCGGAGCTATACGAAAAATATACTCCTTGAAGTTTTTTTGTTTTATAATATAAAATATTTTCAAATTTTTATGCTATTTTTATATTAATTTAATATTTTATATTATAAAATCTTATTTATAATTGGTTGAATTTTTTTTTAAAATGATCATTTTTTAATCTACTTACTTTCAATTAAATATCTTATATTTTGAAAGTGAGAAAGTATCATTTATTAACTGTAGCTAGGCACACTATGTTCTCGTTATTTTTAGTGTACGTAACTCGATTTACATGTATCTTTCTTATCAGAAGTTTACTTAAAATAATCTACAAAATTATAAGAATAGCTCTCCTCTCATAAAATTGAAAAACAGAGAGCATCCTGGGAACAGAACCACCTTCATTTGATCCTTCCAAGTTCCATGTACAACGACGACTTGGAGGTGACATATACACCCTAAGACTAACAGATGTATGTAGCTAGTCATACAGATCATGGACATAAGAACAAAAATCAAACCAAGTGTTTCAAACTAAGTTAGTCGCATTAACTGAGTCGGTGAAGTTGTTAATTAAGAGTTTGTTTTTTCTTTTATTTTTAAGCTTATCTGCATGCAGACTTGTATATACACTACACAAGTAACACAACCATGTAACATATATCTTTTGATCTATTCATGCTTGCTTGTATGCGTTTTTATACTTACTAGTGTCAGATATATATCACAAACGCAATCACTAGAGTATTTTGTTTCTTCTTTCTTGGAGTGTTTTTCTTACCATGCATGCATGAATGATGATGATCTTCTATTTGGCATTAGATCTCTCACACTTTTATATTGTCAAATTGCATTCCCAGGCTGGTAACTTGTAGAACAGCTGATTCAACAGCAGCATTACTTGCTTCTTTTGAAACAGAACCAGTTTCATTTGATCCTTCCTTGGAGATGAATATACACACTATAACACTAACAGATGTTCGCAACTAGCTAGTCATACAGATAGACATAAGAAGAAAAAAATTCAAACTAAGTTAGTTGCATTAGCAGAGTCGATCGGTGAAGTTGATAAGAGCTTGTTTTCTCTGTTTAAAGCTTATTCAGACATGTATATAAACAATGTAACATATCATTTTATTACAATATATGTAACTTCAGCGAGTCAATACACGACTTTTAAAGTGAAGAGACAAATTCAATATTATGAATCTTAGAAAGTTTGAAAACTTGAACACCAAAAACGACATACATCAAATTAGCTATGATCTGTTACACCAACTACTCGAAAGACAAGCTTTTAACTGTGGATTCATGACTCCGACTCAATTCCAAAGTGCTAGACTGACTATTTTTTGTGGTGGAATATGATAAGGGGCCACAGAAAGTATAATTTACACCTCTAATCGTTGGTTACTAACATCAGTAAAATCTAGAAATTAAGCCTACAGAAATGAGTTATGGAGAACAAATCAAGAGTTGAGGAGTTTGAAATGAATGATTGCTGCTAACTGGATTTAAACATAATGTAGTTGGAAGAGAAATGATATCACAGCACTTATCATCAATGTTACAGAGATTGGATGCTTGAAAGAGAAAAGACTACAGACTCAGATTCAGATTTAAACTACTAGCTAGACTATTTTTTGTGGTGGAATATAGTAAGGCGCCTCGGGCGTACAATTTCGACTAGTGATGTAAGAATGATTAACAGTGCCAGATGCGCTTTCGTCGACATCCAAGACGTTGACGATGTTAGAGCCCATTCCAGGAAAGGAGCTAGCAGGGACACAAAAAGGTTCAGACTTTGAGATGAAAATAGAGAGGTCTCCAATGTCTTGAGTGTAAACTGCGTTGCCTTTTTCGTCAAGCTTGAACACCATTAGACCTTTCGTTTGCATTTTCACGGTACCACTGGCGGTGGCCTTCCTGTACAACTTAACTAAGAACGCTTCACCGGTAGATCCTGACTCCACCAAGTGTTCGCTCGTGCAACACGAATGCAAAAGCTCTCGTTTGGTCTTGGTCAGCTCAGGGAGGTTATGAAATCGTAACCTCTGTAACTTTGGTTTGTTCTTGTGTGTGCGAGGATCCCATGATGCGATGATATGGCCTCCAGATCCGGTAATGCGAAACGTATCATCTTTCTTGGAATACATAACTCGGGAGGAGAAGAAG
>NC_025695.1:42198040-42203706 GCF_000633955.1 Camelina sativa
CAGGGAGGTTATGAAATCGTAACCTCTGTAACTTTGGTTTGTTCTTGTGTGTGCGAGGGTCCCATGATGCGATGATATGGCCTCCAGATCCGGTAATGCGAAACGTATCATCTTTCTTGGAATACATAACTCGGGAGAAGAAGAAGCAGGTGTGTGGGATTCTAATGTTGGTCCACCCGGAGTTACTTTGAGCGGGTCTACAGAAGCTGAGCTGAGGTCCCAAGAACTTGACAGCCACGACACAATCTTCGTCCTCAGGAGAAGGTGTAGACATTGACACGTTGGTGACGATTTGGGTTTGACAACGAGGCAGAGTTACAAGAGGAGGCAGGGGAATGCGTTTCGGGGCTGTATCCGATGCAAAAGGGTTAAGATCATCTTGGAGACGAACCACGCCGTCCTTCAGAGTAGCTACCCAGCCATTGGATGATCCTATCGTTCCCAATTCCCCCATCAACTCCATAGGCACCTTCTTTTCCAAATGAGTGCAGACACGGTCATTAGCATTACTAATGGTGAGTTTTCCGAGATCCGCTCCACAAGGATAAGCGTTGACGATGGAACAAGGAGGGGTTTGCAGCAAAGAAGATGAGAAGCCATTAGAGAGAAGCAGAGGAGAGGATCTTACTAACGAAGGTTTCCCAAGGCAGAGCTTGGACAGCCGGGTGAGAAGCAGAGCCATTAATAAGATGTTCTTAGTGAAGAAGAGCAAGAGAGTTAAAAACAAAACCCTAATATTCATTATTTTGCACCAAAAGCCCTCCATTAATACAATGAATGCCCTTGCCCACCAAGTTTTAGACTTTAAGTCACACAATCTTTTTGGATATTTTGGTGGAGTAAAAATGGAACCTAACAGCAAAACTTTTTGGAAGAAGGATTAATACATTTGTAGTTTATTATTGGTACACGTTGTTCACTTGTGTGTTTAGTGATTTTACTCAGTGTAGTCGGTTTAGAGTTAGTCTTGGTCTGCGAGAATTAACGAACCATAAGTCGGAAGTAAAACCTTAGCAAAAAAGTTGGTTCGTTCGATTTGGTTTATTCACAAACCCAAATAGGGATATCAGAAAGTAAAACCGGTTTTTATTTTCTTTTTTGGGAACATTGAAAATAAAATAGCACAAGACAAGACTTAACCAAATCTTAGTCCTTGCAAATAATAAATAGCTGTAAATGGCACTATTAGTTAAGTGTGTTCGACCAAAACTAATACAAAGCAAAATATCTCAGTCATATTGACCCTTCTTAAGAAAATAAAAGTGGCTAATATAAATCTTACTGATCCAATTCAAATTCTTTAACTTACTCAACAGTTACGAATTTATTTGTAGAGTAAAATTGAAACAAAACTTACTAAAGCTTTAACTCACTTTCTTTATTTCTCTTTTTTCTACTCAATTTACCTTTAGTTTTGATCCTATAATTAAGTTTCTGTATTGCTCATTCTTTGCTTCTAATTCTTTTATTTGAACAGGCTTTTATACTTCTGATCATCAGGACTTTTGATTTACTTTGGAAGGTCCAAATGTTTGACCAAATAGTAGTGTGAGTATCAGTAAAGGGACTCTATATTTTAATCAGCAATACTTCCGCTTTGACCCTATAAATTAAGTTTCTGTGTTGTTCACTAATTCTTTAATTACACTAGAGCATTCTGCAAACAGAACCACTTTCATTTGATCCTTCCATGGCGGACGACGACTTTGGAGATGACATATACATGAGAACAAACATATCATTAGCAGAGTTATAGATGGACATAAGAACAAAAATCAAACTAAGTTAGTTGTATTAGCAGAGTCGATAGGTGAAGTTGATAAGAGCTTGTTTTCTGTGTTTAAAGCTTATATGTAGACATGTATATAAACAATGTAACATATCATTTTATTACGATATGTAACTTCAGCGAGCCAATACCAACAAAACGACTTTTAAAGTGAAGGGGCAAATTCAATATTATGAATTTCAGAAAGTTCAAAACTGGAACAACAAAAGCCACATACATAGATTTAGCTATGATCTGTTACACCAACTACTCGTGAAGATAAGCTTTTAATTGTGGATTCAGGACTCAATTCTCAAAGTAGTAGCTAGCTAGACTATATTTTGAGGTGGAATATGATAAGGGGCCACAGACGTATAATTTACACTTCTGATGGAAGATGAAGAATAATGAAGATTGACAATGGCCCTTTCGTCGACATCCAAGAGTTCGATGCTGTTAGGGCACATGCCCGGAAAGGAACTAGCAGGGACACAAAAAGGTTCACACTTTGAGATGAAAATGCAGAGACCTCCTATGTCTTGAGTGTAAATAGCGTTTCCTTCTTCGTCAAGCTTGAACACCATTAGAGCTCTCGTTTTCATTTTCACCCTACCATTGGCGGTGGCCTTCCTGTACAACTTAACCAAGAACGTTTCACCAGTGGATCGTGACTCCACCAAGTGTTCGCTCGTGCAACACGAATGCAAGCGCTCCTGCTTGCTCCTGGTCAGCTCGGGAAGGTTTTGAAAATGCAACCTCTGAATCTTTGGTTTGTTCGTGTGTTTACCGAGATCCCATGATCCAATCAGGTGTCCTCCAGAACCGAGTAGGCAAAACATCTCATCTCTCTTGGAAAACATGACACGGGAGGGGAAGAAGCAGGGGTTTTCGATTCTAACGTTGGTCCAATCAGATTTACTTTGAGCGGGTCTGCAAAAGCTGAGTTGAGGTCCCAAGAACTTGACAGCCACAACACAGTCTTCATCCTCGGGAGAAGGTGAGGACATGGCTACGTTGGTTACAACTTGGGTTTGGCAACCAGGCCGAGTCACAAGAGGAGGCAGGGGAATGCGTTTAGGATTTATATCCGATGCAAACGGGTTTAAATCATCTTGTAGACGCACCACGCCGTCCTTAAAGGTAGCTACCCAGCCATTAGATGCCCCTATTGTTACAGTTGCATCATTCTCCTCCACTAGCTCCGTAGGCACCTTCTTTTCCAAATCAACGCTGCACAATCCATTAGCATTACAAATCACGAGATTTTTAAGACCCTCTCCACAATAACCAGCGGTGATGATGGTACAAGGTGGCGTTTGCCGCAAGGAAGTTGAGAAACCATTAGACAGAATCAGAAGAGAGTATCTTATCAACCCAGGTTTCCCACGGCAGAGCTTCGGTAGCCGGCTAAGAAGAAGAGACATTATGAAAAACCCTAATTTTAAAATTTGGTACTCTTCCCCACCTAAACAAACCCTACATTAGTTAATACAGAGGAAATGGCCTTGCCCACCAAGTTTTTTGATATTGTGGAGTATTGAAACAAATCTACTTGAATTACCTTAAGTATATACTGTACATAAAAGGTTTATTACCACGTCAGCCAAATTCAGGTTTAAGTAAATGTTTTTTTTGTACTGCCTAAAATAACTTATCTCATGCGTCTATCTACCACTGGTCTCACTTATTTTATCTTGTGAAATTGGTCCTCTTCGCCACACTTACGCTAAAAGAAACATGAAAATAAATACGTACTACCCTATTTTAATTTATGCTTTTGGACGAAATGTACAAAGAAAATCAAAGTGCTCCTGTTGTGATGGTGGCTAAGTACAATATAGAACACTGTCGGATCATCTCCTTTTATAGGCAAATTGTCTTTAACTGCAAATCTTCTATTGTGCAAACTGCTAGTAATGTGAATAGGAAACATTGAGAATAATAACAGCACGAGACAAAAAAAAATCCATATACACATGGACATGNATTGTTACAGTTGCATCATTCTCCTCCACTAGCTCCGTAGGCACCTTCTTTTCCAAATCAACGCTGCACAATCCATTAGCATTACAAATCACGAGATTTTTAAGACCCTCTCCACAATAACCAGCGGTGATGATGGTACAAGGTGGCGTTTGCCGCAAGGAAGTTGAGAAACCATTAGACAGAATCAGAAGAGAGTATCTTATCAACCCAGGTTTCCCACGGCAGAGCTTCGGTAGCCGGCTAAGAAGAAGAGACATTATGAAAAACCCTAATTTTAAAATTTGGTACTCTTCCCCACCTAAACAAACCCTACATTAGTTAATACAGAGGAAATGGCCTTGCCCACCAAGTTTTTTGATATTGTGGAGTATTGAAACAAATCTACTTGAATTACCTTAAGTATATACTGTACATAAAAGGTTTATTACCACGTCAGCCAAATTCAGGTTTAAGTAAATGTTTTTTTTGTACTGCCTAAAATAACTTATCTCATGCGTCTATCTACCACTGGTCTCACTTATTTTATCTTGTGAAATTGGTCCTCTTCGCCACACTTACGCTAAAAGAAACATGAAAATAAATACGTCCTACCCTATTTTAATTTATGCTTTTGGACGAAATGTACAAAGAAAATCAAAGTGCTCCTGTTGTGATGGTGGCTAAGTACAATATAGAACACTGTCGGATCATCTCCTTTTATAGGCAAATTGTCTTTAACTGCAAATCTTCTATTGTGCAAACTGCTAGTAATGTGAATAGGAAACATTGAGAATAATAACAGCACGAGACAAAAAAAAATCCATATACACATGGACATGGATGCCCGAATATTTTAAATACTAAATGCCTTGTTGATCAAAATATAAGCAAAACTCAGTAATCCGCATGCAGTGTACACGGTTTAAATATAAGAAAAAACCACTCTTATCATTGCTATTCCCATGAACTCAATTCTCTGATACTTATATGATCGCAAACCAATAAAATTACATAGAAACAATGTTTTCTTAAAAAAAACATTTATAAAAAGAGCGAGCTTCTATTAATTACTTGACAGGGATGCAGTAGGAAGAACTTAGAAGTGGAGGCAAGACGCATACCAAGTGAGGACCCGGTGGATTGCTGCTTACATTTGCTTCTTCTACGTTTGGCAACCCGAGTTGAGGAGGACGGACATAACCCGCTACTAACGGGACACACAGTATCGAGATTACTACTCTTGAACCTGTAATATTGTTACCAGACGACAAAAGAAGTAACATATCATCACTTGGATGCAAAGTGTTTCTTGCACTAAATCAAGTAAGAAGAAGAAATTATTACTTACCTTGCTCCTCTGAGAGAGAGACATGGCCTCTCTTCCTACCAGCGATCATCCAGTTCTCCGAATTTGCATTGACTTCATACAACACCTCATCCTTGTGTAAATATAACAACAATAGTTGATGAACATGCCGATATTTTAAAGAAAAAGAGCTAACGATTTAAAGGGAAATTCTGGTGAATTAGAAAATGATAGTGATTGATGGTGAGAGCAATCAAAACTCTTACGAAAAAGTAATATTTTATTTAAATAGGAAGCTATATCAGCTAATTCGATCTGGATATCACTTACATGTTCTTGTTCTACGGCTTCACTTTCTTTGAGATCTTTAAGCCTTTCCACTCTCCACTGCATTGTGATAAGTTTCCCGACCCTAAGCCCATCAGAAGAAAGTGGAAGGAATCCAACTGTGAGGCAAGGATCAAGCACTGGACGTTGCAAAACAATAGCACTCTTGAACACCAAATCTCTCCCTTCAGTATCAGTTCCAGAGTTATCTGCATCCACTGGCTTGTGTGCCCCAGCTGCTCTATCTCCATGGATTCCATATTTGATATTCAGAATGCTCTCTGGTAGTTGCAAATCCTT
>NC_025695.1:42204558-42223794 GCF_000633955.1 Camelina sativa
GATATTCAGAATGCTCTCTGGTAGTTGCAAATCCTTCCCTTCTGTCGTATACACAATTAGTTAGTTTGCAGTTAATAAAACTGATTATATTCCTCTGTTTTCATATGCAAATCCCACTGTATGGTTATAGCCACACATAAAAGGCAATCACCCAAATACTAGCATAATTCGATATAAAGCATCCTGATTGTAGGCTCACTATTAAGTGGTTCTTCCTAAGCCCTTATCGAATTCTCTTGCCAAATCTCTATTAGAATACTTTTTGTTCAGAAATCATAAATAGCTGCAAATGGCGTTATTAGCTTAAGTGTGTCTGACCAAAAGTAAGATATAATGTAAAAATCTCAGTCATATTGACCGTTCTTCAGAAGGATATGAATACCTGATGACATAGTCTTGTCTAGGCATAAACTGAACACGACTGCTGCTCTAGATCCTGGAGACACAACAAGCGGAAAAAACGTTGAAGTCGGTCTTCCATCATTTTGTCCATGAACAAATCCATCTTGAAGATCAAGCCAAGCATCAAGAACTATCAAGTTCGCCTTGACTAGGGAGTGTAACATGACCTGTAGATAGAAATTACTTCATTGATAATCTTGGGTGGACGTGAATAAGATTGAGGGAACTGAGAGGTTAAGGATAAGACTTCTAAATTTTGAAAGAGCTATAGTTGGCTACCTGCAAGACCAAAGTACCATCATTGCATTTGTTTGCCACCCTTGTGGTCACATCAAATGGGTCGGTGAAATGTGCAGCTATGGTTCTACTCACTCACATAAGAAAATCAGTAGAAAGTATGATGAGAAAAAGAATGATTCAGTCATGTCAAATCTCTGATGCAAACAATGATCAAGATTTGCCACACCAAGGAAGAAATACCTCTCAAATATCTGGTTATGATGAACCCCAAACTCAAGTTTCAAAGCTACAGTTCTCATTCCNGTATGGTTATAGCCACACATAAAAGGCAATCACCCAAATACTAGCATAATTCGATATAAAGCATCCTGATTGTAGGCTCACTATTAAGTGGTTCTTCCTAAGCCCTTATCGAATTCTCTTGCCAAATCTCTATTAGAATACTTTTTGTTCAGAAATCATAAATAGCTGCAAATGGCGTTATTAGCTTAAGTGTGTCTGACCAAAAGTAAGATATAATGTAAAAATCTCAGTCATATTGACCGTTCTTCAGAAGGATATGAATACCTGATGACATAGTCTTGTCTAGGCATAAACTGAACACGACTGCTGCTCTAGATCCTGGAGACACAACAAGCGGAAAAAACGTTGAAGTCGGTCTTCCATCATTTTGTCCATGAACAAATCCATCTTGAAGATCAAGCCAAGCATCAAGAACTATCAAGTTCGCCTTGACTAGGGAGTGTAGCATGACCTGTAGATAGAAATTACTTCATTGATAATCTTGGGTGGACGTGAATAAGATTGAGGGAACTGAGAGGTTAAGGATAAGACTTCTAAATTTTGAAAGAGCTATAGTTGGCTACCTGCAAGACCAAAGTACCATCATTGCATTTGTTTGCCACCCTTGTGGTCACATCAAATGGGTCGGTGAAATGTGCAGCTATGGTTCTACTCACTCACATAAGAAAATCAGTAGAAAGTATGATGAGAAAAAGAATGATTCAGTCATGTCAAATCTCTGATGTAAACAATGATCAAGATTTGCCACACCAAGGAAGAAATACCTCTCAAATATCTGGTTATGATGAACCCCAAACTCAAGTTTCAAAGCTACAGTTCTCATTCCCTCTAAAATATCTTGTTTCAGCGGATTGACTACACAAAAGAAATATGATCATTGGTCAGAGGATGTGACACAAATATGTAATTATCAGAAAATCATTTTTTACTGCAAACCTGAAGATGACCCTCTAGCAAGCTTCTCACTCAATGCACGAACAGGGACCCATAGAATAGAACTCACATTGCTTGCCCAATCTGAAAACACTATTTTACCATCGCAAAGATTAAGCACCTCTGAATCCCGTATCGGAGGGACAGGACTATCTTCTACAAAAACATCAGATTTTGATGCACTAGCATCACAATCTGTGTCCATGTAACTCTCCATCTCAATGCCATACGAGTCCTCAATCTTTAGCCCTGGACCAGTATCAATGTGCAAGATGGCGCCTTTAAGTGAGTAAGCAATTGGACGTACTATGATACCAATCCATTGGGCTTCATTTATTAGCAGCGCAGAAGATACAGCTGCAGCAAGATCGACCAGAGCTCTTGGTTTGGAAACCTAAAGAACAAGAATTCTATCGTATCAACAAAGGAAACAAGTGTCCATAAGAGTATCACTACTCATGCATGTAATTAATGCTTCTTGTCGCTCCAGAAGCAGTAACTAATATCTTAAAATTGGGAGATCGTGTACCTTCAGGATAGGTCTGGTTGGCTTTTCATAACTCATGAAGTCATCACTATCTGCGGGACCACCCTTTGAAAAGCTGTGAGACCTGAATCTCAAGCGCCCAATCTGGCCAGTGACGACTCCCAAGACATAGGAACCAGGTTTTTGTGGAGGCAAAGCAAAAGTGATAGTATTCCTTCCGGGCTTTAGCACAGTTGCAGCGGAACTCTTTAAAGCCTGAAACCCAGTCCATATACAAAGTTCTTAAGAATGAGAAATTTGATAGAGGAAAAGAACGAGAAATTCATGTCTAATGGAGGCAAACCTGGCCGCCTTCGTCAGTGTTGTTGGTGGCTACCAAAGTAAGACTAAGCGAATCAAGGGTGATATCATCAGGAAAGCCACTCCATACAGTAACAGATAGATTCCCAGGGTCTCCATCACACAGCTGAAGTGGAGGGCCAGTGTTTCCAGAAAACGTGATCAACGATGACACATCTAAGGGAACTGGGTTCTTCATTTCACTGTGTGCAAGAGTAAGAACCTCGGACTGAAAAGCTTGCCGCTCCTTGGACGAGAATAAACCTTTATCCAACGAAAGTAGTCTAACACAAGATGACATGTACCCAGCTTGATCGTTAAGAATCTTTTGACACTCAGCTAAATTAGGTAAGACTTCTGCCAGTAAATCTTGCCATCCTTCACCCGCATAAAGGGCACAAACTTTTTCATAAGAGTTTGCAGCCAAATCATACTTTCCGTGCTTGAAGCAGACAGCTGCAATTTCCCCATCAAGAACGACTCCATGTCTCTTCCACCAAGAACGGTGATAGTTTTCGGCAGCACCTTTAGTTAGGTTAAGATATTTATTCTGCCACAACAAAACTTATACATGAGAAGCTAGAAGAAAGAGCAGCATAAATATCAGAAGCTTCCCTGCCCTCATGTAAATGGTATTAGCATGCTACCTCAAAATCCTGAATAGATGACAATGTCTTCAACAAATCATTATCTGAAATGGTAAGTCGCAGAGCGTGCTCAGCTGCAACAAAAATTTCAGCAAGCCGCATAGGCCTATCTAGGGGACTCTCAAAGTTTCCAGGTGAAGAATTTGTTCTCGACATAGAAGCTGCTTGTACTTTAAGAGATGAAGGTGTTCTCGGAGATGCTTCTAAACCTGATCTGTCGGAATATATAAACATATCATTTTAGTTCCTCAAAGAATAACAAAAGGTGATGATTTGCAATACTTCCAGGAAACTTTGAAGATATATGAGATTTAAGTGTTAAAACACTTGAAAGTACGAACGGCTAAAGAACAGAATTTTATAAATTTCATTACCCTTCGGTAAAACTTGGGCGCCCATCAAATATTTCAGGAATATTTCCAGTAGAAAGAGAAGCCCTTCTTCTGTTAGCCACACGTAAAAGGACAGATGGTTCAAGAGGTAAAGCTTTCTGTTGAATACCAAAGTGCTTGGTCCTTAAAGTTGCTTGGAGAATAGTCTGTACCAAAACAAGGAGATAAGTATTCTAAAAAAATTAACAGATGGTAAATATAGTTACACAGACCTAGATCTCACATATACAACATTTACACACAATACCCTGGTAAAGAAAATTATGCCAGTGTCCACAAGAGGTCATGCAAGTACAATTTAGCACCAATGTAAAACATGAGATTGGCTACAATACGAATGTTATCAAATAGATAACACATCACGCGGCATATGTAGATTATACCTTTTCTTTTTCAAGCACCTCAGAGGAAGCATCTTGTGGAAGAGATGGCCAGACTGCCGGCTTTGGCCAAGGCAGCATACTGAGACAAGCACTGCCCATAAAAATGTGTTGGAGTTACTACTTAACATCATCAGCATAGCCTAATCCCAAAGAGAAAGAAAAATCGACACGCTTTTTGAGCAAACAAAGAAATGCTCTGTTTTTTTAAAGTGAGACATATACTTCCTCACAAATTAGGTAATCCTTTCTCAACGGGAAGTCACTGGAGAATTAATTCTTCTATTTAACAAGTAAATGCACATGCTATAACAAAAATAGACCCGTACCTGTTCAGTGGACTCTTTTCTATGTCTGTTCCATATCCTATCAGATATCCAAGTCTCATGAACTACCATGATCAGAAAGGTATCAGCACTCAAATATAATTTTCATATTAGATTTTATATGCAACCAACAAAACAACTGTTTATGTGCTTGGACATAAAGAAACTAGTATGACATCACATAAGACAATTAGCTAACTGTGACATAGACAAATGGAATATCACTTCAACAGAAATTGAAAGAGGATGTCAGATGGGAAGAGAAACAAGGGGTTTATTCATTATACAAATTTTAAAAGCAAGCAGATTTCTACCTTAACCCGTGAAAGTGAATAGAGATCACCCTGAAGACGGTAGAATTCCTTCTCTATATCAGGTGCAACCACTCCATCATGGTGATGAGAAGCAGTTGCTTCAATCAGCGCTAAACATGCAGTAATTACCCAAACTTCCCGCATACAGAAGGGCAGTACACTCTACAAAAGTGAAAAAAGACGAGAGAAAACAAGGTCGGTCAAATCAACAAATCAGAAGTATGATAATAAGCGTGTTTTTTAGTTACAGTATAGGCTACCTCATGGAGGGTTAAGGCCTTTGCAAAACTAATAACAAAAGAGTATCCCCTCGATGCAACTTCAAAAGGACGATTCAATTTGAACAACAGCTGCAAAGAACCACAAAGGGGTAAGCTAATGAAAAAATTATTAAAGTAAAGCTACAATTGTGAAAGCAGAAAAGGACACTCAATATGATGGCTCTCGTGTTCACCAACCCTAGATTGACAGGCAAAGAGATACTGTCTAAACTCGAATTCTCTAAAAGAATCATCTTGCACAATCTGTGTCAATGGTTTGCTTCCTGGTTTCAACAGCGCAGCTTGGTCATCTTCACTGTCGAATCCTCCAAAATCCCTCTGTTTCCCAGGCATATTCACTGCATTGAAGGTAATGCATGATAGATTATTTGTTAAGAAAAAATATCGGAAAAAGTAATCAGTTTGTTGGATGAATATTGTTCCCAAATGCTTTAAAAGATAAAGATACATGTCAGGTTTGTCAAGAACTAAGAATATAAAACTACATATAATCTATCTTCCTGCTACTAACTTAACAAATGCAAAATAATATATATACCAAATAGACAAAAACATCGATTTTTTATTGCCACGGATCTGCAAGAGAAGGATACAAAGGTAGGAAAAAAACCTGTTTCCAAATAGCAGAGCTCTAGTTCATCATATTCACGTAATGCATCCTCATGAAGATGAGCCATCTCAAATATGAAAGCCAAACTTTCCTGAGATAGCATAGAACAGTAAGACCTTTAAGAAAAACATTGTGACCTTTAAGAAACTGAGAGAAGTTTCATCTCAAATGTGACTGCAAGGACCAAAGGTGATTTCTAGGTTTAACAGATGGGAATTCTTCTCATACTTCTATGGAAACAACAAAAGGGGGACGTAAATCTCCATCATGGACTTACTTAAAACAGTATAAAATCTAACTACAAAATGGAAGAAACAGGATTTTAAACCATTTTGTTCATCTACATAGAAGCCACATTTCACTTTCCTTTCAGAAATTGAGAAGAGAGCTAACCTTCAAGATGAAAAAGTTACAAAAGTTCCATATTGGCATAAACCGCTGCTCACTGAGCTTGCGTATCTCATCCTCGTAGAATTGTGCGCGCCTATCCAAGGTATTCCTGATGCACTCGGTAATCTTTAATTCCAGATCCTCCCAAAAGTTTCCGTCAGGGCCATGTACATCCAGCTTACAGCACCTTAAAAGCATTGCAGAAATTATCATATGAAGACTATGTATGGCATCCATAATTAATTAAAACTGATTAAACTAATCTACTTTTATCAGAACTATAGTAGGAGCAATCAAGTCTCATTAGGAATCTGGCACGGTGTTTTTTTTGTTCTTGCCTACTTGTATCGAAGCAAAAAAAGCATAAAACACAGTCTAATCTACATTGCTTACCTTTCTCTCTTTTTTGAACTGAACTCAACTTCAAGCTTCGCATATACTTTCTTGACAGACTTAGTTGCTTGATCATTACTTGGATGAGCTTTAGATACAAATACAATAAACCATTCCCTCTCATCATTTTGAACAATTAATTTTAGACGTGGTTTGAGAATGTTTTTAAACTCATCAAGATCCTGCAAGGTCAAAAGTATGCTTAGGAAAGCTAGAAGACCAAAATTGTCGAACCACACAAGTGATAAATCTAACCTAGTCCAGAAACCATATACTATACAAACGGTGCCTGCTCTCTAGACATAGGTTCTTATCTCTTATAGCAAAGGAAAGTAGAAACGAATATCATCTTTGCTTCATATTCTGGCAAGTGACTACTCTCCACTTCCAAGAATGATACAGAGAAACGAGGTAAACAAGATATCAACAAGACAAGTACCTCACACGTCACAAGAACTATAGTTGCATATGGTTCTCGAAACCAGAACAAATATTGCTCCTGCGGGAATCGACTACGAAGTCTCGCGTCTGTAGTTAATATGAATTCAACCGGCAAGTTCTCAATAAAAACCGGATTTCGAGTCTTGTTTGTCAAGAACGCTCTTTTTAATGGCTGATGTTCTTCAAATAAACCTTTCACTGTAGGCCACAGATCAGACACATCTTCCACTGTAAAAGAAAATGCAAGCAAATACTATTACAACGAGTAAGATCACTGGCAAAGGGAACAACAAGAAAGAGAAGACATCTTAACACTAACGAACAAGTAGAGTTAAAGGTCAGAACAATATAAATCCTCATGATCAGTTCTCTCTCTTTCCAATTTCAGAGAAATTCAGGAAAGGGTGCTCATTTCTAAGCACTTTTTAGCTTCATATGAGTATACTCAGACCAACCATTTACAAGTTATTGAGTAAATATAATCACAAGTCCACAATTCAAATAATTTAATCATATGAGGGTATATCTTCAACAACGGTACTACAAGCTTCCCTTCTAACTCTCTATAGTATAGAGAAGCTCAAGAAGACTTCAAAATGAAGCAATTAACAACCAACAATATCAAATTGTGAATACAGTACTTCATCGGATTCAGATTCATATCACCTGATTTGATCCTTCAACTACATTGAGAAACTTTCCACTAATATCTAACCAAGACATCGCAAAAATGTGGCAAAAATTAAAGAAAGAAAGATGCGAAGTAAGATCCTAATCGAATGTAGTAAACGTATAGATTTGAAGAAATTGGGGAGAATTGAATTCTACCGGCGGCGACGAGACGATCGGAGGAATTCTTAATCGTCTGGAACTGAGCCAAGTAGTTCGCCATCTGAGTTACCGATCTAGACGGAACATATGAGACTTCAAGCTGCAGACGATGGTACTGAGTCTTATGATAAGGAGGAGGAGGATGATGAAGATTGAAGCGGAGAATCAGGTTATGCCGGTGGTACAATAACTTCCGGTGGTAAGTTCGTCGTATTCGGTAAGTGCCGGCGACGGAGATCTGGTGGTGAAAAGGAGGCGACGGGATTCAGATCTTAAAACATCTCCGATGTATTAAAATTTGAACTACTTAAATCTGAGTCACTGATCTTAGAACGTACTAGTCCTCGATCTAGGCACGACCAAAATCTAATCTTAACCGGTTCATTTATAAACCATAACCGGATTATAATCGGTTCAAAACCGTAACTATTAACCGTAAAAATAGATTAATTACGGTTAAGAATATACTACTAATCATAATCGTCAATATACGGTTAACTGCACAGTTAAACGTACGGTTAAACCTTTTAAAATTTTAATTATTTTATTTAAAAAAATACTATCTTAAATGGTTAATGTGTCCGCTACTAAATCTAATCCACTTTATTACTCATTTTCCATTAATCAAATCAGTTTGATTTTAATTTAACTTTTTGTAAGCTCATGAGTCATGACCATTAATTTTTTTCTTTTTTTTTTGTGTAAGTTTGTTTTAATTAATAAAATTCATGATTGTTTAGTTAATATATTATTTTCCAAAAATACCACCAAAGTAACACTAAATTTCAACATTTAAAAAATTAAATCCTAAATACTAAACCTTATCTTTTAATAACTAAACTATAAAAAAAACTAAAATATGTAATCCAAACCTAAAGCAATCATTTGTGTTGTAGTATTTAAAAGAAAAAGAAGTTAATATTATTCTGAAAAAGGTTTAAAAATGTGATATTTTGTGAATTTACACAGTTACTGATAGTTGCCGATAAAAGAAACAAAAAACAAAATAAAAATATATATATATATATATATTAAAGAAATCGAGAAAACACGGATTTACGAATTTAATTTTCTTGTGCTTTAATTCCATGAATTCTTTTCTACCCATCTACTTTAATTCTAAAGTATTCCTCTTCTTTAATGAAATGATGAAACTATTCCTTTAACAATTTTTAAATAAAAATTAAACATTCTAGTTGTATTAGATGTGCATGGAGCTTGCAACTATTGAATTACTGTGTTTGTTTGTTGAACTTACTACTTTAGTTATATTTAATTTTTAACAATTTTCATTAAGAGTAATATTGTCTTTTTATTATCGAAGGATTTTTGAGAAATTGTTTTGATGGGATATGAGATTGTAGTCCTCTTTAATTATTCTTCTCCGTTAAAAGAGAGAAACCTCTCTGAGACTCTCAATTCGTTTTTTTTACACTTTCCGACGAACAAAACAAATATCTCTTTGAGTAAATCATGAATCCAGATTCCGATCATCCTCAGCTTCCCAACATCAAGATCCATCACCCTTCTTCACCACGTCACTCTCACCACCACCACCACTCCTCTTCCACTCCCTCCTCCGCCGCAACTCCAACTCCAACCGCCGGAGCTCGTCGTAAAATCGGAGTCGCCGTTGATCTCTCCGAAGAAAGTTCTTTCGCCGTTCGCTGGGCTGTAGATCACTACATCCGTCCCGGAGACGCCGTTGTTCTTCTCCACGTTTCTCCAACCTCCGTCCTCTTCGGTGCCGACTGGGGACCTCTCCCTCTCAAAACCCAACCTTCTGTTGAAGATCCAAACGCTCAATCCCAGCCTAGCCAGGAGGATTTTGATGCTTTTACTTCATCCAAAGTTGCGGATCTAGCTAAGCCGTTGAAGGAATTAGGGTTTCCGCATAAGATCCATATAGTGAAAGATCATGATATGAGGGAGAGACTGTGTCTTGAGATCGAGAGGCTTGGTCTTAGTGCTGTCATTATGGGAAGTAGAGGTTTTGGTGCTGAGAAAAGAGGAAGCGATGGCAAGCTTGGATCCGTTAGTGATTACTGTGTTCACCACTGTGTTTGCCCCGTTGTTGTGGTTAGATATCCTGATGATCGTGATGGACCACCTGTCCCTGTTGTTACTGTCAAGTCTGCTGGAGATGATGATGATCAAGATGTTGTTGCTCATCATGAACACATCAAAGGTTAGATGCTTTCGTAGTTTGTTTTCATGGATGTTTTCCGTATATATATGTTAGATTTAGGTTCGATAGTGAGTGTTTTTGTGAATATGTTGTGTGATTAGATTGCCATAGATGATTAGATGGTAATACAGAAAAATTAGATAGCTTAATTAAGATAACTATTTCGATTAAGTGCAAGTAGAGATCCATATGGAGCTGAATAAATCATATCAGTGTTTTAGATTAGAATACTCTTTACAATACTAATCTAGAAGAAAAATCCTTTTGGCCCTTGGAGAATGAATGTTTTTTAGGTACTTTTGTTTCTTTGATTTTTCCCCTGTTGGGTTTAGTTTGAGGCGACATTGATTGTAATTAGCATGTAATGAAAGTATCATATATCTTGATTTA
Organism: Camelina sativa; assembly: GCF_000633955.1. Lineage (NCBI taxonomy): Eukaryota > Viridiplantae > Streptophyta > Magnoliopsida > Brassicales > Brassicaceae > Camelina > Camelina sativa. The sequence goes on from NC_025695.1 coordinate 42,214,846, forward strand.
GAAAAAGACAACAACAAATTACCGTCTTCTAAGCTGCTATTTGTAATCTTGAATTCTTCTCATATTTCTGAATATATTTGCTGAAAATCAAATAGGGACATTGTTCTGATAAAGCTGATATATGTAACTCTTGAATGCACCTCATATTTCTGAAAGGAATCTTCGATGTGGGTAGAAGTTTCTGTTGTTGTTTTTCTCTGATCCGACTAGGAAATATTATTATAACGGGGATGTTTACAGAGAAAAAAAAACTGGAAATGCATGGGGACTCATAGAAAGAATCTGGTTGCGTAATATGGAAAAAAGGTTATCTGTTACGACTAATGTGTATATCTAATGGAGATGTATTACCTTTCTGATGAAAACTTGCTGAGTTCAGTAGATTGCTTCTTCAGTAAAAGGCAATCACTGGTGTTAATACTAGAACATTTGTAAAAAGAATCTGAATGTATACTGATAAGGTAAAAAGGCCATAATCTGAAGGTTACATATGTTATCTTCACCATACTGCATTACGATTTAACAACATATAAGCTGCATGGTTTATTAGTGATTCGTCTCTCTGTGTATCTTCAAACATTGAAATATCTTTTGTGAATAAAGGGTTATTCCAGTAAATATATTATATATCTATGATCTGACCAAATGACAATGTTTCTGTGTACGATGATCTGACCAAATGACAATGTTTCTGTGTTTCTACCACAGATGAGTGATGCTTCGTGGGATCTCGTCAGGTTCACCTCACCCTCTTCGCATCATCAAGGTAAGCTTATATTGTCTACATTAATCTCTGTCAGGTTCACATCAACGATATCTGTAAGCTTATATTGTCTACATTTATCTTGATTATTCTTCTTTCATGTGTTTGGGATTGAAAAGGTACACAAATCAAGCAAGGGTATTAGCGGAATGTCCGGAGGAGTGTTTTGAGTGTGTGTGACTAAGTTGATGGATTTCATTTGGTTATGTAATGCTTTCTACATCAAACATGTAATGCTTTAATAAAGACTGGTAGTTTAGGTTTGTTCTATTGTGTGAGGATGAATGTTGAGTCTGTTTAGATTTTAGTTAATGTTAAAATCAAATAAAGATTTGGTTGAATTATTATGGTTTTGGTTTGACTTTTTGGAATTTAGATAAATTATAAGGATTGAATGAAGTTTTGAAAGATGGATTTCTCCAAAAGTTATATAAAAAAAAAAACACACACACAAAATTTAAACACCAAAAAGTTATTAAGGCTAATTTATTTTGCAAATGTAGAGTAAGTAATTTCTTCCCGTTACGATTTTTTTCCTTTTGTTTAATTTTGGATTCAGAACAGAAACAGCAGGGCATACGAAAACAGATATTGATGTGACATCAATAGATAAATTGGCTGTGCCAATCAAGTTCGGTTTTGGCCAAGGCAGCATACTGAGACAAGCACTGCCCATAAAAATGTGTTGGAGTTACTACTTAACATCATCAGCATAGCCTAATCCCAAAGAGAGAAAAATCGACACGCTTTTTGAGCAAACAAAGAAATGCTCTGTTTTTTTAAAGTGAGACATATACTTCCTCACTAATTAGGTAATCCTTTCTCAACGGGAAGTCACTGGAGAATTAATTCTTCTATTTAACAAGTAAATGCACATGCTATAACAAACTGAGAGAAGTTTCATCAAATGTGACTGCAAGGACCAAAGTTGATTTCTAGGTTTAACAGATGGGAATCCTTCTTCTCTTCTCATACTTCTATGGAAAAAACAAAATGGGGACATAAATCTCCATCAGGGACTTAATTAAAACAGTATAAAGTATAACTACAATAGATATGTGACATCAATAGATAAATTGGCTGTGCCAGTCTAAGTTTGCACCACCAGCATCACAATATGTTTCCGTATATCTCTTTACCTCAAAATGAGTTCTCTGTCTTTAGCCCTGGACCCGTTTCAATATGATTCTTAAAGGCACAGACATTATTAGCAAGGTATAACAAGTGGTGGTACAAAGATTTCACAAACAAGGTACTAACTAAGAAGCAGTTGCTCACAATACAGGCATCCAGAAGAAGAGCGATAGGCTCTTAGGCCAGAAACGAAACAGAGGTAAGATCATAACATTTTCATTACTAACTTGAAAAGAAGTAGGTTTCAACTTGAACAACAGCTGGCACTAAACCACTTAGTACATAAGCTATAAGGGGAAAGTGAATACTTGCTTAGGCCAATTGCAACAGTGGAATCTAGTTGTACTACTACTACTACTACTACTAGTCTATTGCTTGGCGAGATTGAGATGGAACTAATCAAGGGCTTCAAAACCAGGTGGAATATGGTAAGGTGTCCAGAAATGAGCATTTCCAGCAATCATGGAGGAATCATCAGCCAGATCGACAACAACGCTTTCGTCGAAATCCATGAGTTCGATGCGGTTAGAGCACAGATCGGGAAAGGAGCTAGCATGGACACAGAAAGGTTCAGACTTGGAGAGGAAAATGTAGAGATCCCCAATGTCTCGAGTGTAAACAGCGTTTCCTCCTTCTTCGTCTACCTTGAAGACCATCACAGCTGTTGTTTTCAGTCTCACCTTTCCATCTTTCTTCTCGGGGGCAGTTTTCCTGTACCACTTAACCAAGAAGGTTTCACCATCTGGGGACTCCACCAAATGTTCGCTGGTGGAGCACGAATCCAAAAGCTCCCGTTTGGTCTTGGTCAGCTTGGGAAGGTTTCGGAATCGCAAACTCTGAAACTTGGGATTGTCGTGCTTGTGTGTCCATGAACCCATGAGGTGGCCTCCAGATCCGGGAATACGAAACATGTTGTCTTTCTTGGAAAACATGACACGTGAAGAGAAGAAGCAGGGGTTTCGGATTCTGATGTTGGTCCACTCGGGGTGACTTCGAGCGGGTCTGCAAAAGCTGAGCTGAGGTCCCAAGAACTTGACAGCCACAACACAGTCTTCATCATCATCAGGAGAAGAAGAGGACATGGATACGTTGGTGACGATCCGGGTTTGGCAATGAGGCAGAGTAACAAGAGGAGGCAGGGGAATGCTTTTCGGATTTGCATACGACGCATTTGGGTTTAGATCATCTCGGAGACGTAGAAACCTTTCGTCCTTATTATAAGTTGCAACCCAACCATGAGATGCCCCTATTGTTACAGTTGCATAGTTATAAATCAGCTCCATAGGCACCTTCTTATCCAAGTAAATCTCATCATCATCATTAGCATAGAAAATGATGAGGCTTCCAAAATCGTCATAAGCTCGACGACGACGAGCGCCTATTACGACACAAGGAGGGTTTTGCAACGAGGGCGATGAGAAGCCCTTAGAGAGAAGTAGAGAAGAAGACCTCACGGACGCAGGTTTCGAAAAGCACAGCCGTCTGAGAAGCAGCTGAGACATTTTGGGAATTGTTCACAGAAAATAAAAACCCTAATTGAAGAAATGGTTATGTTGACATCTTTTCCACTAACTTTTAAACACCATTACTGTAGGAATAAAATGGCCTTGCCCACCAAGTTTTTGGATTACCATTTTTTGCATCTATCTAGAAAAACGTACAGAGAGAGTCGAAAAACAAACAACCAAACCACAGCCCTACGATTAGTCCATTTACCTATCAAAACCTATATCCAATTGCTTACCCTCCCTTTATATTTTATCTACTGATGATGTTGTACTTACTCGTTAAAATCTCAACCACCCGATCCAAAGTCTCTACTAACAACCAAGGGCCTAGATTAAATCACGTCTCTCATATAGTTTGATCGTTTGAGATGGGGAGAGGAGAACAAGATAAGCTTTTGTTTTTTTTTGTCTGAACAAGTTTTTAGGGTGGGAACAAAATCTGATTTTATTCAACAATTAATATCTAATCAATCTCGATTCCAGCAAATGAATATAAATTTTTCTCAAAACAACATTTGTTCCATTCTTACATACTACTAGTATCTGTTTTGTTATGTATGGCCGTTTACTAAGGAACACAACAACCAACAAAACTGAAAACGAACATATACGTAAATGATAATGGAGAAGCTTGTCAATTTTGTTATATCAATAGTGGGTTTACTTCTTTTCTCGGTTTTGTTATCTTTCATTCTCATATGTTCGTTCGTTCGTTTTAGAGATAACAAAACCGACAAAAGAACTAAACCCACTGTTGATATAACAAAACCGACAACACAAAATGGCAAACGACCAACAAAATGTCGAAGCTTGTCGGAAAATGGCAAACAACAACACACAAAACAAACTCACTTTCGAATCACTTGTTGGATTATGGAGAATGGAGATAGCGAACCAAATCTTTTCTTCTTGCTTTTAATCATCCGAGTTTTGGATCCCTCAAATCTCCGTCTTCTCCCCTCCTTCATCCAGATCGAACATCATTTACTACTTGTGTAATTAACAACAAGTAAACCCACTATCGATATAACAACAGAGAAATAGACCCGTACGTACCTCTTCAGCGGACTTCTTTCTATGTCAGTTTCATATCCTAATCAGATACCCAAGTCTTATGAACTGCCACAATTAGAAAGGCATTTCAATGGGTAAAACCGTATAAGCACTTGACAATGATGATAACATCATACATCATATTCAACCAACAAAACAACTCTTTTTTTAAAGCGCTTGGTCATGCGGAAACTAGTCATTAAGACATCACATAAATAAAACACAGTTAGTAAACTGCCACAATTTAACTTAAAAAGAAAATGTTCAGTTCATTTCTCCCAATATGCATATAGACTCTTTTTTTTTTTTTTTTTTTTAATTAAAATATTTATATACATTAACGGGCCAACCCTTTAACGGGCTGGGCTTTGAGATCTTACAAGGTTCAAACAGTTACAAAAAGAAGCAAACGGTATAACAACTCCGTCACCGGAAAAAGAGATCAGACCCTGCTGACAGACCAATGGTCCAGACCTAAGACAGAAGCTCGAGCACTATCGCCAGTGGTTGCAAGACCAACAACGTTGCGGCGGAAAACCAAATCGAAGCCAATGACAGAAGCAACCAAGATCCACCATCGCTTCTTCTCCGGTGGGCCACCTGACCTATTACAGATCTTCCGGCATGCTCAAGCTTCCGATCTTAGGCTCTACAAAGTAAGGTCCCGTTCCTAGCAACCTTCTTACTCAGGTCTAACACCCCTCTTCTAGTTCCGGCGACCACCGTTTGCTTCAGGGAAAACTCTTCAATCCGGTCCGATGGAGGCAAGAATCATGGCGGTTGACAGAGGATGATGGCTAAATCCATCCTCTATCACCCGTAACCCACGAGAGCCCTAGAAGGTGCCAAACTTCTCGGTTAACCACCGCGGCTAAGCAACAAACCCTCCTGACTCCCACCAACTTCCGCCGCAGACCGCAGCTCCGAATGAGTGGATGGGCCTTGAGAAAGCTCCACCGCGACCAAACGCGACTAGATCAGAAGCTTCTCGACCACCAAACCCTTCGCCACAACCGCATCAAATGGGAGACATACCACACCACTGTTACCGGAGAAGAGAACTCCCCACCACTGTCGTCCCTTTGCAGATCCAAAACCCTCATTAAGATCCGCCCAAACTTACCTGACAAACGACACCACACCTTACTGCGAGGCACCGCCGTGGCTGGTCTGAGAGAGGTAAGATCTGAAGAAGAAAACCGCAAACCCGATCACTGAAGCTCAACGAAGAGAAGCCCCAAACCCTCACCGCTCACCGAAGCCACCAAACCCTCCGGAGACAAAACGACACACGAAGTCGCCAACCGAGATCCACAAGATCTGGCCATGGATTCGACGCCGTCCTCAAACGTCTGCACCAGAGCCTTCACTTTCTTTGAGAGCTCTAAGCCTTTCGACTCTCCACTGCATGGTAATTGGTAATAAGTTTCCCGAACCTACTAATACCATCAGAAGGGAGTGGGAGGAACCCACCACCTGTGGGGCAAGGATCAAGGCACTGTATGCTGCAAAAACAATAGCACTTTTTTTTNTAAGACAGAAGCTCGAGCACTATCGCCAGTGGTTGCAAGACCAACAACGTTGCGGCGGAAAACCAAATCGAAGCCAATGACAGAAGCAACCAAGATCCACCATCGCTTCTTCTCCGGTGGGCCACCTGACCTATTACAGATCTTCCGGCATGCTCAAGCTTCCGATCTTAGGCTCTACAAAGTAAGGTCCCGTTCCTAGCAACCTTCTTACTCAGGTCTAACACCCCTCTTCTAGTTCCGGCGACCACCGTTTGCTTCAGGGAAAACTCTTCAATCCGGTCCGATGGAGGCAAGAATCATGGCGGTTGACAGAGGATGATGGCTAAATCCATCCTCTATCACCCGTAACCCACGAGAGCCCTAGAAGGTGCCAAACTTCTCGGTTAACCACCGCGGCTAAGCAACAAACCCTCCTGACTCCCACCAACTTCCGCCGCAGACCGCAGCTCCGAATGAGTGGATGGGCCTTGAGAAAGCTCCACCGCGACCAAACGCGACTAGATCAGAAGCTTCTCGACCACCAAACCCTTCGCCACAACCGCATCAAATGGGAGACATACCACACCACTGTTACCGGAGAAGAGAACTCCCCACCACTGTCGTCCCTTTGCAGATCCAAAACCCTCATTAAGATCCGCCCAAACTTACCTGACAAACGACACCACACCTTACTGCGAGGCACCGCCGTGGCTGGTCTGAGAGAGGTAAGATCTGAAGAAGAAAACCGCAAACCCGATCACTGAAGCTCAACGAAGAGAAGCCCCAAACCCTCACCGCTCACCGAAGCCACCAAACCCTCCGGAGACAAAACGACACACGAAGTCGCCAACCGAGATCCACAAGATCTGGCCATGGATTCGACGCCGTCCTCAAACGTCTGCACCAGAGCCTTCACTTTCTTTGAGAGCTCTAAGCCTTTCGACTCTCCACTGCATGGTAATTGGTAATAAGTTTCCCGAACCTACTAATACCATCAGAAGGGAGTGGGAGGAACCCACCACCTGTGGGGCAAGGATCAAGGCACTGTATGCTGCAAAAACAATAGCACTTTTTTTTAACACAAAATCTCTGTCTCTGTCTCTCTCTCTCTCTCTCTCCAGTATCAGTTCCAGATCGATCTAATACCCACAACATAAAGGCATAATCTGATTTGATATAAAGCATCTCAACTGACGGTTCACAGAAACTAAGATGTGTACAAACTAGAAAACCCTACAGAAGAGAAAGTGAGCTGTGGAAGAAAAGAATTAGACAGGGTTTCTATCAGGTGGATCTTCCTATTATTTTATGTCCTTGTCGCACTGCACTGTCCTGTAAATCAGACAAAGTTAGCAGATGGGTTTTATAAGTTTAAAGTGAGAGCTTTAACCAAGGGTAAGAAACTGATCAGTCGACTATACGTAAAACGTTCTTCAGGAGGATAGGAATACCTGCTGAGATAGTCTTGTCCAGGCATATATACTGAACACGATTGCTGCTCTAGATCCTGCCTGGAGACAAAACAAGCGGGAAAGAAGGTTAGAAGTCCGGCCATCCATCATTTTGCCCATGAACAAAAAGATCAAGGAACTCTCTCAAGTGTCACATAAACATGTACTCAAGAACTTACTTGATTGATAACCTTGAATAAAAATGAGGGAACCGAGAGAGGTTAAGGATAAGACTTCTCTTCCAATCAACTCAGCTAAGTAAACTTGTTCCCGTTCCAATCAACTCATCAGACCATAAGGGTAAAATCTATCGCTACGGTTCTGCTCACATTAAACAAAATCTTGAGGAAAATAACCGTCTGAGATGAGATCCAGATTTTTGGCCAGTGGACGTGACGAGAGAGAGAGAGACAAAGACAGATTTCTAATGGGAGATTATGAAGAAAGGCTTCGAAGGCTTTAGTACTGATAACCCAAGTCATCAAACATCACTACTCACCCAATCAGAAACTCAGATTTATGCAGACTCGATTCAAACTAGAGAGAGAGAGACAGAGAGACAAAGACATATTTCTAAGTGGAGATATATTTATGAAGAAAAAAGCTTCCATGGCTTAACCCAAATTCTTTTTTCATTAATTAATTAAGATAATCTATCGATTACAAACATATAAAAACCCATCGATTACATATTCTACCTTAACATTAGAACGAGTACATAGATTCGCTTAACAATAAAATTAAAAAGATACTCCATCGATTACATATTCTACCCTTAACATTAAACTCTTAAACCTTTCTCTCTCACTCTTCATCTTCCTCCTCTGCCGTCTCATCCTTCTAGTCTGCCGCCTCCACTTTCTTGTCCGTCGCCTCCTCTTCTTCCTCCGTTACCTCAGCTTCCTCCTCCGTCGCCTCCTCTTCTTCCTCCGTCACCTCAGCTTCCTCCTACGTCACCGGTGTTTCCTCCGGAGTTGTCGGCGACTTGGGATTCTTTCTCCGGTTCTGTCTAGCCAGCTTCTTGTCCTTCTTCTTCTTCTTTGTTGCACTTGTACTTGATTTTGCCCTGTTTAAAAGCCTCTTCATCTATCTCATCCTTTTCACTCTTATTCACCCTATCCTCTTTGCTTTTTGCGTGAGGGCTCGTTGCAAACTTCTCATCCCAAAACTCTTTCTTCAGATCAGAGAACTCTTTGATGAGATGCTTGTCTCTTCCATGATCACCACCACCAACATAGTGAAACTTGCTCGTTTCATCTAAGTAAACTCGTTCCCGTTCCAATCAACTCATTAGACCATAAGGGTAAAAGCTTTTTGTGAAAAGAATGAAATTGGTACCTGGTTTCTTCAGCTGGTGAAGTAGAGTACTTATTCTTCTTTCGCGAGTTGATTCATGATCTCTGAAAGTCAGTATGTGACCTTGGTTGAACCAGCAACGGCACATGCATTGAATATGATGGCATCTACTCTATCTTGCTGCAACAGAATATACAAAAAAAAAAAAAAAAAAAAAAAAAAAAAAAAAAAAA
>NC_025695.1:42223986-42259627 GCF_000633955.1 Camelina sativa
AAAAAACAGAATGAAGCTGATAGTGGAACAACTCACTAATGGTTAACAATAAAAGAAATGAAGACAAAAAAAAAACAAGAAGCAAAGGCTACAAGCTGGTAATTCACGTACCCACACCAACATGAAAAAAAAAGACGTAACCCAAAGATTATTTTCTTAGTTTAACTCTATCAGTATGTTTGGGTTTTTTTTTTAAAAGCCTTCTTCTTCTGTTCCCTAGAAACGAAACTCTACGTTCTACCGTCCTTGGCGACGGACCAAAATAGTTAAAAACTTAAAATTATCTCCTTTAATTTAGGACCAATTTGGATGTTAACACCTAGTACAAGTCTAGTAAAGCATGAACGAGACATTCAAATACTAACATGTCCGGTTATACTATCGACCTCCTTGATTAGATAACCTGTTATAGAGCGAGATATATTTATACTTGAAAGTTGTTTCCATGTGTTATATAATTATTTAGAGTAAAACAATTATTTATGTTTTTTAAGCAGACTAACAAATAATATTTTATTTGGTTTTAAGAAAGAATATTTTTACATGTGTTTAACGAAAACAAAATCATTAAAAACTATCAAAATTAGCTGCAGAAAAAAAAATTGAACTGTAAGAACTGTATCAGTTGTCTTGTTTTTGGGGCTACGTCAGTCTCCTTCGTAAGAACTGTATCAGTTGTCTTGTTTCTATATGTAGTTTGATCAATCGGGGCTTCTGATTCTCGTTAACATGTCCGTTATAAAACATAGTTACTCCCACTAATGATAATTATAATGTAATTGGAGAAATATCTCAAAATACCACACTTGCAAAGTTTGTTTCCAAAAAAAAAACACGAGTAGTAAGTATTATGTTTGCATATACCACCAAAAAAAATTAGTTACCATAAACACAAAAATTGATTGTTAAATGTTTTAGATTTTGTTTTTGTTCTTTTTGAGGTTTGAGTTAACTGTTTTAGATTTAAGATATAGTTAGTGTTTAGGATTTAGTTTGAAGATTTTAATTTTAATTTTAGTTTTGAAGAAGAAAAAAAAAACTTATGTTATTGGTATTTATGAGAATTGGCCATGTAAATAGTGAATTTTATTGGTTTGTTTTTTTTTTTACTTTAAAGTTTAAACATTTAAAAGAAGAAGAAGAAAAAAAAACGGAAAATGTGAGACTAATTACTAAATTAGCAAACTTTAGTAGACTAGGATGGGCGATTCGCCAGATTTCATATGGTTGGAGTGTATATATGGTAAAATTGGTAAATCATCACAATGATGATGAGTTTGAGTTTTCAATTCGATATAAATTAAATCATTAAACCAAGATCAAAATGGCATTGGTTTAGTGTCAAGCTAAACAGGTATATGATTCTTAACGGTGTATAGAGTCAAAAACGGTGACGAGTAAAAATAATATTACATTATGAGTTTGATTTCAAGTTATTGATTTGAGTTAGTTAGGAAGGGTGGGGAAATTGAGAAATAAAAACCGGTTTACGTTCAATAGGTCAAAGTCAACTTTTTAAACCGGTAGGACGTCAAATGTTGAGAGTTTGCTTTGGTTGGAAGTTGGAACATAATAAGATTCCAATTTGGAGCTTGTGGTTTTTGTGGGTTGTTGACTTGGTTAAATTCGGTTTATATAACAATTTAGGAAGACATGATTAATAAAGCTAGCTATCATTTTAAATTCTTATTTATTACAGAGTACTATGTGAGTATTCGTCGGGATGTAAATCTATAATTTACGAAGGAATAAATTTATTTAGGATACTTTGACCAGTTAAATAAAATGGAATAAAATCTATGGGATACCGGCGGATACTATAAACGATGCACATAAAGAAAATAAGGTGTGTATAGAGATTAATAATATTTCAAGGGGTAAATAAAAATGTACATAAAGAAAAGAAAGACACCGCTGACGTGGCTTGGTGTTAAGGTGAAAAAAGACCGTTAGCGCCTGGGTGCGACATCTTACGTGGAACGTGTAAGCCCTTTTTGAAAGAGAAAAAATAGAAAACGGTGCGTTTGGTGTGCTATGTTTTAATTTCATCATCACCACTCAAACTCGCCAATAAGGTGTATATTGGTTCCTATTGGTAACCATTAGAACAATAGAGAAAGAAAAGAAACAAAAAAAAATAATGCAGAATGTAACAAAAAAGAATAATGCAGAATGTAATAAACAATTTTCGATGAATAAAAAAAAAATCTGTAGAAAATAAACTAAATAGTAAATGGTAACCAAACAATAAAAAAATCTTTTTAAATATATTAAATATTAAATAAATCAAATTCAATAATAATACTAATACTACGTCTAATGTATATACAATGATTTTTTTTTGTTTTTAAATTGTAAATTAAATTTTAGATATGTCATATTAAATATTAATATTTAATATTAACCTACAATTAAAATTTTAAGGTAATTTAAAATATTTTTAATTTTTATTTACAATACAAACATGAGTCTCTTAAATTTATTTTACTATTCATATATAGTTTTCAAATAGCATTAAGATTAGTTTAACATGAAATTCATATCAAAATTATTTTTTCTGTCAAAACATTATGAAAATTATTACTATCAAATGGTAAAAAAAATTTGGAATAAAGAGGAATATCATATTCCTCCTCATTCTTTTCCTTTGAGTTTCTCCCTCACCAAATTGCAAGAAATTCAAATTCGCTCTCTCCACTTCTTCTTCATTCTACTTAGAATCTGGGTAAGTTCAAATTCAGTTCACTTGGTATGATTTTTTATGTCTTACCTTCAGGGCTGGCCCACCCATAAAGCAGCCAAAACATTTGCTTTAGACCCCCACGAGCAGCTGCGTTTGAAGATCTGAATCTATCACCCGTTTTGCTGAAGGGCTTATATCTCAACATGAGATTCGCAAGTCCAAGCAACATACAAGCAGTGTGTTTGTCCTTGATCATGACACCGCCTTAAAAGCATCTTGTCTCTCTAGCATACGATGGTTCGAGAATAATATAATGCTTTGTGCTCGGAATGCTCAGCCGAATCAGTCCAGAAATCTTTGCGACTCAAGCTTTATACATATGTCCCAACCCACAAAAGGCTAACGAGGTATGCTTTTCCTTTTTCTTCTTTTACTCATCTCGACTCTAGTTTTTGTTGGCTGATTTCATTTCATCTCTCAAATTATGAATTTACTTCAGAACATGGGATGCTTTATTGGTATTGTCGCTGAGCTTGCTGTGAGAAGAAGTGTGCGTGCATCAGTCTCTGCACATGTTGTTCTTGGGACTGCTATCTCCATCAAAAGGCTAATTTCCTACGAGCACATTCTCTGCCTCAAAGCCATGAGGATTGTGTATTTTGATCAAGGAGATTCTAGCTTTGCTGTGGTAATGACTCTTTCCATTATTTCTTTCCAATACAAAATGTACAAGCTTTTTGAGATTTAGAGAGTAGCTTTGCTGTGTGGCTATGCAGGATTGGGGTATAGCTTTGAAAGAAGTTGGCAAAAATGCAAGGTCAAACTCTAAACCGATTCTAACCAAACTTTAGCCAGTCAATCAAATATCAAAATTGCAATTTTGATGTCAAACTAAACCGGTCAATAATCATGTCCGCTATTTCTTATCGGTTATAAATAAAGTCAAACAATTGACCAACAACAAAAATACGCTAACTAGGTAATATAATTTTACAAACTTGAACTACAACATGTTAATTTTTCATACTTGCGATCGCCAACATGGCAACATTATACTTTAGTCTTTCAAACAATTTTATTCTTTTAGGCTTTTCTATTTTTACTTTTAAGAAACTCAACAAGACAACAACTTGGAAATCATTTTCAACGGCAACACCACATTTTCAACTTATTAGTTATACATTGTGACCCTTGTTTTAAAAATCCCCCCTAGCACCGATTACACCCCGCAAAATCGCTAGGCCCACCCTCTCCGCCTCGATTAATGAATAATCCCCGCCTAGCATCGATTATCCAATTATATATGTCTAATTTGATTATAACCGTCTAATCCGATTACTAACCGCATAATTTGGTATATAATTATTACTTTTAGAGCCAAATATAAATCAAATATGTATTTTTTTGTTATTTAGACATTTAAATTAAGAGTTTATAATGTTTTACAATAACTAATGTACAAACTTTTAATGAAAATCATAAATTTTCTTTTAAAATTACATTTTTATGTGTTTACCGTAATTTTAAAGACAATAATATAGTTTTATATTTTATTTAATATTTTTATTTTAACATAAACAGAATTATACATAGATTTAATACTATATATTTTTATTTTATTATTAATTTAATAAAATAACCCTAAAACTAGTCCCCGATTAATCCCCGTTTAATCTCTGATTTTCTCGCTAGGCGCTAGGCCCATCCCGACCGCCCGACTAGCGCCTAGCGATTTCTAAAACAGGGATTGTGACTGTAATCTTTTATTAATAAATTTTTTCTATACAAAATGGATGTGATTTTTTTTTGGAAACTTTTAATACTTTAATTCACTATAGTCTAATTTGGGAGATATATATGTATGTAGCTTTAAAGACTTAAATTTTATAACGTTTACACAATTTTAAACCTTTTTAGCTTCGCCTTAAGCCCTTAACCACACACAAACAAGATCTTTCCAAGATGTAAGAGACACAAACAAATACAACTCTTTAAACAAAATTAATCAATCAAGTCAGAGCTGGTATCATATGTGAAAAAATAGACAAATCTCACTATCAAGGTTAAAACTAAATTATTAATACTAACACCACTATTTTTTTGGATATAGAAAGATAAAATAAGCTGTATATTACAGTAAAACCTCTATAAATTAATAATTTCGGAACCGTGAAATTTTATTAATTTATAAAGGTTTTAATTTATCAATAAATTAATAAAAATATTAAATTACGAAGAGATTTGTCTATTTATCTATTTGAAATTTTTATATTTAAAAATAATTTTTGTTATAGTTCATATATTCTAGAGTTTTCTTTATAGTTTCTTATACTTTAATAATTTATTCTTGTTTATAATTTTTTTTTGTTAGAGGTGAACTTTAGTAAGAATGCAAATTTAAGAATAAGCAAACAAAATTTTATTAGATATATATATATATATTATAATTTATATAAATATAATTTTTGATATTGATGGGGCCATAGATTTACATAAAATTTCTAAAAAAAGTAATATCTTATTATTTTATCGAATTATGTCCTTTTTACAATGGTCAAATTAGGGACCAAAAGAATTTATTAATTTCTAGCGATTATTTATAAACAACCTGACCTTTTTTTTTAAAACCCTAATATTTAGTGATTCAATACTCAATAGCAATCTAGCCTCAATAAACAATAACTGATAACATAAATCAATTCCAATAATCCAATAACCAATAAAAACAATAACCAAAGATTCAACAATAACATGACATTATAGAACCAACAACCTAACACAATCATACAGTAACAACATAATCGTATGTTTCAAAATTTAAGTTTTATAAAATGTTTAAAAATTTAAACAAAATATATTTTACTAAAAATATTATAATTTTCAAAATATTTTGTTTTTGTTTTTAAGAGCTCCAAATGGTTTCTAGCATTGGAGACATATAATTTAATTAATCTTTAAGAGATTCTTAACTTAGAAAGTTTCAAACTTTACAATTAAAATAATACTAAAATTCCATGAGAGTTTCTTTGCATTGGAGGTGGTCTTTTATCCAAATCGAAAAGTCTTATAGTTATCCTTAATCTCTAACATAGTATCTGAAGCCGGCTTAAACGATCGTTGTTTGACTGGAAAGACGCAATCAGAACCACATGATTTTTTTAGTTAATTAAAATGAATAAACTAATTTAGTTAGACCGACGCTCACCGCCCACTTCTCCAAGTGACCATGAATTAAATTCTTATTTAAAATGTTAATTCGTTTTTACCGTTTACGAGTAATTCATTATCATTGTATGGTAGGAGGAGGAGACATCAAACACTTGGATCATGGTAGTTTTTTTTATATATTTTCATAGACAAAGACACGATAGGATCAAAGCTCTTGACGAATAAAACTAATAAAACTTTTAAAGAGAGGGAGAGGACTCAAATGAAATAAATATCTTCTAACGACTATGTAAGCTCCATGTGTTGCCAATCAATATCACATATATTTTCGAATATAATTTGTAAAAATGACATAATTATTGAATTATAGTTTGTGGTTGGTAATCCTTGTAATATTTCACACAAAAAGAAAAGATTCATGTTGGCAAAGTAGACCTGATTTGTCTTGCTTAATATTATACTAGGTACTATTTCGTCCAAAACCGCGGACTAAACTTTTTTTTATAAAAATTTATAATAATTTATTTTGTTATTATATTATTTATAATTGTTGTGATTAAAAATTTATTGTTTATATTATAATTTTTATATTTTAAAAATGTTTATTGAAAACCTGTCAATAAAACATTTGCATTTAATGAATAAAATTATTTAAACCTTTTTGAAATTTTTGCTATAGCTGTGAAGTAAGTAAAAAAAATATAATTAACATGTAAAAAAAAATAATCAACATGTAAAAAAAAATCTTATTTATTAGTATTTTCAAGTACAGATTAGTTTTGATTCTAACAAATTTTTTTTTTCTTTTCTACCATTTATTTTATTTGATGTTTCTCCTATTTTCGTTATTTAATTAGAAATATTTATTTAATTAATTAATTAATCTTAATTAAGTTTTTCTAATAGTAATTAAATGTAATTTTTTCATATTTTAAGATTAGTTTTATATTTATACTTCCAATTAATATAGTAGGATGATCACAATCACATATTTCTTTCATGTTATCTAAATTCTAAACTTCACATACGAATATATATTATTATATGTTAACATAACAGCTTCAAAACAAATAACAAAAGCAATAATAGTCATACAAAGCTTCAAACCAGCTAAGAAATTAAGCTTCAAAGTGCAAACGAATGATTTTTTTAAAACTAACTCAACTCACTAAAACAAGTATTGTTAGTAAAAACGAACGGTGAGGGTTAATAATCTAAATCAACCATACAAAAATCAGCATCATTCATTCTTAACCGTTAGATTTCCTCCTTCCTCCTTCTAATCTCAAAACGGAGTTCATCACAACCGTTGATTTAGACGAAGCTTCTTCATCGTCTCTGTAAGGCTAATCGTTTCAGTGGTCGAGATGACTCGTTCTCCTCCTGCATTTTTTTTCAAAACAAAAAAAACTCTTTTAAGTTTAGCAAATTTCAATAACAAACAAAACACAGATTAGCTTAATAATAATGAAAGAGAAAGATTCATACATCATCAACGGAAGAGCAGTTCAGATCTAGATCATGTCTCGTCCTTTTCATACTAACCGAAGACGACGAACTCACCACCGGAAGTTCTTGTCCCGCCGCCGTCGCCGGCACAACCTGATTCTCCGCTTCTTCTTCTTCTTCTTCCTCATCTTCATCTTCCTCATCCTCATCATAAGACTCAGCACCGTCTTCACTACTAAACCGATCGCAACAAGCGATGGTCGTCTTCTTGTTCGTCTTCTTACGAGCTAAACAACAAGACTCGCAGAGAGAAACAGTTGGGCCGAGACGAAGCCCCGAGGCTTTCCAAGGCGTTAGCGACTGACAGACGCTACAGAGAAGGCATCGCGTGTGTTTCGCCACAAGAAAATTAGCTCCGTGAACCTTACCGTCGCAATCCCAACACAAACTCGCTTGATCTGACTCACAATACATTCTCGCTACACCACTACATAACTCACACTTCTTCTTCCCCATCATCATTATTAATGATCTCTCTCTATCTCTGTTGATACAAAATGAAGTATTATTCTTTGGTAAATAAAGGTCTTTGCTTCTCTGTCTCTCTCTCTCTCTCTCTCTCGTTTCTTCTGCGGACACAAATAAGGGGAGAAAGCAAAAAATCTCGAGAATTTCGTGGCGCGTTTTGTGTGATTTAATTCTTTTTAAAAGGTATATTCGTCTTTTTATTTACCTATAAACGATTTTTCGCGTTTTTAATAAAAATGTATTGGGCTAAATTTATTAGAATAAGATTAAGGATTCGTTCAAACTTTAAAATTTTTTATGGTGGGGATAATTATTGTATTTAGTTTTTGGAAAAATTATTTTAAGAGGCTTCTGCGGTTGAGTATTATTCTCGATTACTTAAATTTAGGAGAAATTAATAATTTTGTTTATGTTTTATTTTTTTACTTGGTCCTGAAATCATGTACCAGGGGGGACAAGGCTCCTCTTACGTGGCGAGATATGATTCGTTTTATGTTAAAAAAGAAAGAGATATTTATGCGGCAGATTTTTTTAGTTGATGACGTGGAGAGATCTCAGCCTCGTAAAGAGGAGAAGGAAGATTCTGAGTTTATCCGACGTGGACGAATCGGGTTCTGTAATAGAGTTTATAGCCACGTGATCCCCACCTGGGAGTTGTCTCGACCTTACAAAACACGTCTAGTGGGGTCCACTTCTTCTTTTTTTTTTTTTCCTTCTTAAATATTCCTCACTCTCGTCTTGGTCCAAGTATTTTTGTGTGAATAAGGTTTTGTTTCTGATTTTAAAAATTCAGTATCGTTTGTGGTGTTAGTGGTGACGATGTCAAAAAAATTTATACTGATTTAAATTATGCGATTGGGTTGGGAAATTTTTGGTGTTGGTGTCCATCCATGTATCAACGTGGTTGCTGGCAATTTGGTATATAAATTATCGAATTTAATATGTGTGTTCTGATTGATATATGTCAGTTCATAGAAATATCTGTAAACCATTCTTATCAAATATCAACCACTATTGTACTTGTTATTTTGCTAATGGTTAAAAAAATGTGTAACTGAGAAATATTAAACCCCGATAAAAAGGCATGACCGGGTTTATTCCCCATTAATTAACCAATTTGATCAAGCTTTTAAATTTCAAAAAAAAAAAAAAAGGTTGATCCAAGGCAAGAAGCTGAGATTCGTTTCCAAAACTTGTTTTAAGTAATAGATATTGACATATTGTCATTTAAATTAAAGTTTTTACATGTGGTTGAAAGAATATCACAACGGTTTTTGACTTTTTGTAGATGGTCGATTTCGAAATGTGGTTTGATCCACATAACAACAAAATCATCTATTCACCGAAAAAGACTACTTGATTAATTTATGTTCTTGGTTAAGCGATTTATTTTAAAATAATTAGAGAAATTGATCTCCTTTGTTAGTCGTCCACTAAATGATAAGTCTCCAACTGAAATGAATGAAAGTTAGCAGTAAAATGAATAAACATGCAAGTGTTGGTACTTGGTATAATCGTCTGCTAATTGGTTAGATCGATTCTGGTATGTAAGATTTAGGCATTTAGCAGTTTAAGACTCGGATTTGAGCTACACTCGGACGAAATTGTTTTCTTAGACTATCACCGTAAGTTTATTTATATAGGACAAATATAACTCCTAATCTAACTGTGAGGATTTAAGAACACTTAGTGAGATCTTAAATCTTGTAACTCAGGATTAGCTCTCTCAACTCTCTTGTTCTGTTCTCTTGTTTGTAAGTAAAAGCTTGAAAGTAATAAGACAGTAAAGAACACACAGCAAATTTATCCAGTTCACGACCCATTCTGGGTCACTACATCTGGCCGAGTGATAGAACCGGATTTGGTTTTATCAAGGAAGTAACAGAATTGAGATGAGAAACAGAAGAAGAAGGTGAGAAATCAGAAGAAATGGAAGGAGAAAGAAGAAGAACAAGAGAGAACAAGAGTTTGATTCTTTGATGATTTTTTTGGATAAAGGTTCACAAACGATTGAGAGTGATACTTAAACACAACACAATAAAGATAAAAGGCCTAATAACAAGAGCCCAACAAGAGCCCAATTGCCATCTTAACAATACTCCTTCGTTTAGAACCACTATGTCCTCATGGTGGCAGGAACTGAAACACCATGAAGTTGATCATTGCCTTGTTTACTTGAGCTTGTGCGTCTCCACCTGCAAAACTAGTCTTGCTATAGAGACTCCCATTAAATACCTTTTTAATGAACAAAGACTGTTTCAATTTTCTCTCCACAGCTGGTACTTCCGAGTGGATTGATTTCCTGATAACGCAACCAACCTTGAAACAATCTTCTCCATTAAATTGCAACACTTTAGAACAGTAACCTGCAATCTTGTGGGAGCTGCAACCATAAACACATTCTGTCTTCCACTTGTCTTAGATCCATCAGATAGACGACCTCCCATCTCTTTCACCACACACTTATCCGGTGGCTTGGGAGAATGAGAAACTTCATGAGTGAGGATTACCCGTTTAGCTAGGCCTGATTTGGTCTCAGTGTTCTCCAAGCTTGTTCCAACAACCCCAAAGCATAGCAAGTCCCCTATTGGTGCAAGCTGAATCTGATCCAAGTAAGTACTGATCAGCCTGCTTCCTTTGACAATTACTTTCAATTCCCACTCCCCTTCGATGAACTTGTCTACTCTGAACCTTGGAGCCTTTTCATGATCTTTTGCACTTAGCTTCATCTCTTCACTTTCGCGACTCATAAAAAGTTTTTGTTTTGTGACATCGACACTTTCTCCACTAGTAGTGATTCTCACCCCTTTAAAAACTATATTGTCCTCAAGATAGTAAACATCCCTTAAACCGTTGCGTATGAGCCCATCTTTGATTCTTTCTTGCTCATTCTCACTCCTCATCTTAACCTTTCTAGTACTTCGCTTCAGCTCTCCATCCTTATCAAAACAAGAAATCCCGTCTTTAATTTCTTGTCTTCGCATTAGCCTTGTAGTTGCATCAGAGTTGTGAATCGTCTCGAACCATTCCCATTGGATACAGTTAGATGGTAACAGGATCTAACCCGGCTCCCACACTCGCTTTGCTAGAGCAAATCCAGAGTGTCGTTCCCTAGTCTTGTTAGCAGATGTTCCCCTTATATGCCCACTCTTTGTCTGCATATTCTGGCCTACAACCAATATCTCTATAACATAAGCCTTGCATCTGACCAATTCCACAAAGAGAATTTCCAGCTGATGACTTCCCATAAAGCTTTTCAAACAATGACGGTTCCTTCATCTCTAAACCATGATGTTTGAGCAGCAGCTTCTGTTCCTTAGCACTATGGAACGCCGTGACATACAATTCTAGTTGGGCTTACAACTTACTATTAAGAACCCTGAAAAAGATCAATTCTATCCACTCATCATTCCTTCTATCCCTATCAAATTTCCAACATCAAACCCTCAGAACTTCTATCCCCAAGAACCCACCTGGTTCCCAATAATAGTTAGCATATACAAGATTGTGACACAACCTCTCGTGAGTACTAGCCTGAATCACTAAGATCAGAACCTCAACATAGTGACACAGTCGATCCTGGAATGGCACTTGAAATTCCTTGGCCGTACTTAAATTTCTTTGAAAATTGCTTTCCTGAGACCTCAGTCGCTGCTTTAACATTTTATCACCGCCATTAAATCTCACTAACCCTTCTAGAAGAACTTGTTCAGCTATGATTTCTCCAGGATCCCAAACTTGGCCTAAAACATATGAGTCAAAAAACTTCTCTTCAATCTTATGAAGCTTCAGCCTCAATCTTAACTCTTCAGAGACTTTGTAATCCTTCTCTAGCCAATACCACATACATTGTCTAAACTCCGAACCACCACACTCCCATATACGATTAGCTTCTTTAAAATCGATGAGTTGTTTAACCAACCATCCCCCAGGTTCCCAAACTTGATGTTTGATAATAGACACAAATTGCCTATTTTCATTCCCGAAAACTCTAGCAATCATAGAAGAGCCAGTGATTTGCTTCTCACAAGTACCCAGTATCTTCCTCAAATGCTTGGCCAGAGGGCACACCAAAGATTGTTCTCCACTGATGAATTTTGCAACAGTGTGAGAAATCACCCCATCAACACAATGAGACAAATAGTCCTGAGGAGGATACCAAAACAACTTCACCACTGTTCTCTTCTCTTGAGAAGGAATTCCATGACCTTTTTTCTGCAGTTTTTTGAAACAATTTCTAGCTTCAGAAGAACAAGAACCAAAACGCATACAGTAATTTGCCAAACATGTTGCTAACGTTGTGTTCTTCTTTCTAGAACCTTTCGCGGAGATGAATCTTCGTTTCATCCCACTTGCGCTTACCTTTAAAACCAGCTTTGGAGATCTCGCGTAAGTTTTAGAATCCGGTGTTGATGAAGAATTGAGGTCATCAAAAGTCACATTCAATTGCTTCAAAGGTGGGAACGAGAACGTATGATACCTGTTTCTCACCTTTTTCTTAGCAACCACCCAAGAGTAATGCTTCGATCTGAATGATGCTACCACAACTTGATATCTCTCCTTCCACCTTCTTTTCTGATACTGGTGGAATCGATGCTTGAAAAGAGCTCTTCGAGTTCCTCTTTGTTGCTTTTCCTTTGCCATAAGTACCACCGTGGAACTGAACCTATCATCTCCAAGATACAATTGATTTCTTGGAGAATTAACTCGGAAAGCTAGATGTAATGATTGAGAACGGTGATCTTTCTTCATTCTTCGTTTTCGAGCCTTGTGGTAACTCTGTTTGACAGGAACCCTTGCACGCAGAATCTTAGAAACCCCAAAATCATAAGAAACTTTATGGGTTGAGATGCACACCACTTGTTTGACAGAATTTCCGAGAGAGTTTTTTTGTGTTCTTCAAAGTGTTGTGTTCAAATTTTGAGCTCTGGATGTCTTCCTTGTGACCGATCATTGACATCATCTGATCCACACGAGCTAACATTTGTTGCAAAAGATCGTAACTCTCCTGAGTGAAATTCATTTTACAAGTCACCTTGAGTTCGTAAAATCTCTCAATGAAAGCACCAATTGATAGAACCGGATTTTGTTTTATCAAGGAAGTAACAGAATTGAGATGAGAAACAGAAGAAGAAGGTGAGAAATCAGAAGAAATGGAAGGAGAAAGGAGAAGAACAAGAGAGAACAAGAGTTTGATTCTTTGATGATCTTTTTCGATAAAGATTCACAAACGATTGAGAGTGATACTTAAACACAACACAATAAAGATAAAATGCCTACTAACAAGAGCCCAACAAGAGCCCAATTGCCATCTTAACACCGAGATGTTCTCGGAAATCCACTAAAACTTTGCTCAAACTTGAGCCTTTAGATTAGGGTTTCTTTTTAGTTCAATCAGATTGTGCTTTTGGGAGTCTTGGGGAAGCGGTCGAGCATTTCAGATTTGTTTGGTTCGTGGTCTATGCAAGGAGGATGGTACCGGATCTGATATCTACAGAGACAAACCATTGTTTTTTGCCTGTTCACAACCCAAATTTGTTTTCTCGCTCTTGTGCTTCTTGCTGTTTTGATGCCGCTAGTTTGACTTGTGTGTGTTATGTAAGAAGACTTCACTAGCCTTTGTTTTTCCGCTCACCTTTAGCCTGGTTCTACCTATTACTTTCCCATTTAGTTCGTCTCCTTTCTAAGAAGAGGTTTTTTTTTGTGTGAAGTGTATGCTTGGCTTTCTGCTTCAGATCCTTCTATTCTTAGGTGGAAGTTGATGGTGATGGTAACCTATGTAGATGAGTGTCGATTCTGGAATTTGAAGCTCATCAAAGTGGTTGTGTTTCGCTCCTTGTATTAAGCGTTTCCGAATCTGGAGGATGTCGGTTTGCTTTTTTTATGGCTTCTATCAAGGCGCTCTTTGACGCATCAGTAGTCTCGCCGCATCTGGAAGTGTATTAAGGTTCTGAATTAGGTATTTACTTGTCAGGTTATGAAGTCCGGTTAGGAGAGATCATCTCTCATTGTGATGATAGGAGGAGGCAGTTGTTGATCGATGTTTTGGCCAAGGGCAGCATTTATACAGCTCATTCACAGAAACTTCAGAAGATAAGTTTGATTTGTTTGTTTAGACATAGCATTTGCTTTAGTTATCATTGTTAGTATGCCTCTGTTTTTAGCTGTTGGTTTCGTTCTCTTTCGATTTCGGTTTGTAACTTTTTTTTTAGTTGTTTTCGGAGATTTATCTTTTGTTCGCAGAATTAGACTCTCTCTTTTGAACTTTAGAGTCTGAAGATATCTCTATTTTCGGTCGAATTATGTATTTTTCAATGTCAACTTTCAAGAAGTATAATAACATCATATGACTAAAAAAATATGTAAAGTTATTATGAAAAACAAATAATACGTATATAAAAATGGGAAAAAGAAAAGTAGAGCGAGCTAGGCCTACTTAAACAAGCTTGAGAAAAAATTTACGTGTCGAAGATTAGTGGTGTGAAGCAGGGGTGAAGTGTGAACTTTGAAGAATCAAAGAAACACGAGATGTCTTCATTTGAGAGCCACATGCCTTAAAAGGAGTTGATGAGTGGAGGCGTTTGGAGTTTAGAGGGTTTTGTTTTTTACTTTTAAAATGTGTGTGGATGAGAACTTTTGAACAACTTCGAAAGAAGCCTCAAGTTCCATACACATATATACATCACGAATTACTCCTTATTTTCCTTGTTTTCCATTTATGTTTTCTTTTTCAAGTCTTTTTTTAAGATTTATTGAAAGAGATGTTAATTACAATGAAAGTTGATTAAGCAGTTCGATACATCCCTCTTCATCAGGGTGAAGCAAAAATATGAGTGATCAACAAATTGTGATAACAAAAAAAAGTTTGATGACTTTGATCATATGTTTTTTTAGTTTTTGAACCGAATTTCTCTAACTAATCAATAATCATATATACCTGCATTATCATTCAATCATATATATATATATAGTTACTAAGATTGGTTTCTTCCAAACATATTCCAAATGCAAATTTCAGATTTCAGATATTTTGGATTTGTGATTCGCCAAGTGAGTTTTTCCAATTTAGTTGGTCTATGTGAGTATATCATCAAACTAATTAAGACCATGAATGTTTTTTACTAAGACCATGAATGTTTTTTACTAAGACCATGAATGTTTGTAGGTCTTAAAGATTTCAGATATTTTGGATTTGTGATTCCCCAAGTGAGTTTTTCCAATTTAGTTGGTCTATGTGAGTATATCATCAAACTAATTAAGGCCATGAATGTTTGTAGTTCTTAAAATAGTTTTTGACTTTTGGCTTTTAGTTGTTTTTAACTCTCTTTTTTTTTTGGTGTTGATTTAAGTTTCTTTACAAAAAAAATAAGAAGATAAAATTTGATCGATTGTCTTTGAGGGAGATAAAATTGGATTTTTTTTTTTTGTTTTCTGTTTTTTTGAAAAAAAAATTCAGAACACTCTCACAAACTAGATAACTTGCTGGCAGATTGTATTTTCTTTACGTACAAAAAAAAAGAAAGAGAAAACGAAAAAAAAGAAAAGATAAGTTGTTTTTTGAAAATTTTAACGAATGCAAAATAGATTTTTTGGAAGATTAAAGCTAAAACTATCGCAGAAAACCATTAATGGCCTAAATGTTTATAAAGATCCCAACCGGCTACGAACTAAAACAAGCACATAACACCATCTAATAATTGCTTTGTTTCGTTTGAACTTTGAACTAGTTAAATTAATTACATCTAGTTATTTTTGAAGAACTTAACATCAAATTTTGAAGAACTTAACATCAAATGTCACTCTATATATCAATCTTAAAGATATGTAAGACCATTTTTACTGAGGGGTACTCTCTTGATTTTTCTTGAGTTTGAGGCCCAATTCATGAATAAACAATCCATTTAAAGTCCATTTACATGAGAATCGATACTTGCTGAAGCACTTTGAGCAATCCTTAGACCATTTTTACTGAGGAGTACTCTCTTCGTTTCTTTTGGGTTTAGGCCCCAATTCATGAATAAACAATCTATTTAAAGTCCATTTACATGAGAATCTATACTTGCCGAAGCACTTTGAGCAACCATTAAGAACGGCGACGTGGTTCATTGTGAATGGCTGATCAAAAAATATAAAATCAATTTTTTTTTTCTTTTCATTTTTGCTTCTTCTTCCCCGAGTCTCTCTTCTCATCACACACAAAACGGCAAATCGCCACCTATTGATACAGCAAACCGGAAAATCACCGCGAATCCTTTGATTTATCCGGCTAAAAGTGGAGGGTTGGTGGTTGAGGAAGACGATGGCCACTCCGATAGACTTAAGCGTGAGATGTGACGCTTCGGTTCTCACGACGACCAACCTCCTTCTGCGGTTACTTCTGATGGCTCTTATGTGAACGACGAGGTCCACCGGGAGACGAATCAGACAGAGAAGGTTTGTATTCTCATCACTTAATTATTGATCTCGTTGTTAATGTTAGGGTTTAGGTAAAATTCTCTTTGATTGTGAGAGTGGGTACTGTTTGATGTTTAATTGGTTTGTGATTTGTATGGAGGGTTTACGGGTTGGGGCTTAAATCGATTGTTTGTCTGATTTACGACAGATTTCCTTGTGTTGTGTGAGGTTGAAGCTTTGTGTTTTAGATTGTAAAGGATGAACTGTCTTTGTGTTTTAGATTGTATAGGTAATCATGCTTAAACTCTCCTAATAGAACAAACAATAACACTTTCCGATTTATGGTGCTTTACAAGACAGTGAACTTTTGTTGTATAGGTTTAACCGTTTGTTGTCTTGTTTGATTGTTGTTCATTGTTCTATGATCAGAAGGTATGAACTTCTCATGTCTGTTTAGTAGTATAGGGTTTAACCGTTTTTTGTCTTGTTTGATTGTGAGAATGTTAGATGTTTTTTGATTGTGACCCGTGTGTTGTTGTTAGGAGTACAGTTGAGTTTTTGCTTGATGTTTTGTTAATGTTATAGTGTGATTAACATTCACTCTTTTGCCATATTTTGTACGAGGTTTATATCAACTGGACAATGGGGTTTAATTGTGAAGAGGGGTGTTCATCAGCTTGACATTGGGAGTGGATTCTCGTAGTTGAAAAGGTTTGATCTTCGTCACTTACCCCAGAATCAGCTTGACAATGGGGTTTATGTACTCTTCATCACTTACCCCAAAATCTTGGTTTTAATGAATTCTTTTGATCATAAGATAAACAATGTGGGAGCTATTCGGTCAAAGCCGACGGTGGACTATACAGCAGAGAATTTCTCGTTTCATATTTCGACCAACTTAGAATCTGCTTATCATCTGAGCCAGCTTGCGCATCCTCTGCTTAAGACTTCCGGAAGTGGGAACATCGTGTTCATGTCTTCTATTGCTGGGGTTGTATAGCTTTCTTTTGGTTCCATCTACTCTGCAACAAAAGGTAATATACTAAATTATGGAAGAACACAAAAAAAACCTCTCTGTTTCTTTTTATCTTACAATAGTTTTCACATGTAAATATAACAAAGCCATAAAAAAGAAACCTTTATTTTGAATTTTGTAAAATATGTTTAATATTTCAAAGTTTGTAAAATATGTTTAATATTCCAAAGTTTTATGTAATATAAAAATTTTAATAATTGTTTTGTCATTTTAGATTATTAAAGTTTGATAATTACTAAACATAAATTAAAAAATTATTATTTAAAAGATTGAGCAATCTTCTTTGGGTTCTCTAGTAAAGGAATGATTTTGCAAAAATATTCTTAAGGTTGCTTTACTTAAATTAGTATTAATTATATGATTAATTAATTTATGAATAACTTAGGAGAGGTACTCGACTAATGATGCTCTAATGTAGACGTACGTGACAAATATAAACGTGTATAATAAATATACAATTTCGGTTTAAGTGGGGTTTGAATATGTGACACTGTCGTCATCTATCTAGTAGTATAATATAACACCGAAAAGTGTTCCACATCAATTTCGTTAGTTAGAGTTAATTTATACTAAGTGTGTCAAATTATGTAATTTAACATCAACAATACGATTTGATATTATCAACAAATTATATGATATCGCACATCATTGTCCAGCAGACCTTATTTACTTAATAAACAGGAAACTAGATAGTTTTAGCACCGAAAAATATTTGCGAAAATTTTACGATAATTTATTAATTATAAAATAATATTAGAAATTCTATTTGATTTATTATATACATTTTATGATATTTTACATTTAAATTTATTTAGTTTCATACTCTAATTTTAACCCGTCTTTGGTACATGATACAATGTTTAAATCCGTGAATTATACAAATTTAGTAAAATCCAGAAAATATAATGAAACCCGTAGTGAAGCGGTCGTGTTTAGAAATCTTGATTTAACTTTTTAATTTATCTATTTTAGTTGTATATATTATATTAAATAAAATATAATATTTGTGATTTCTTTCGATTTGCAGTGCGAGAAAATATTTAATAAATTAGATATAATATTTTTATATTTCTAAAATATAAGCAATGTTGTTTCTTAGTTTTAAAATATATTTGTCATTATTAAACGATTTAGGATTGCAAATATTTAATCTTAGTTTTATAAATAAGATTAATTTTTATAATCATTCTAAATAGTTTGTTATTTTTCCTAATATATCTGAAACAATAAATAGATTTGTAAAATAATTTCATTAAATAATTTTGAAATATTGTTTTATTATTTTATAAAGCAATATAAACTTTTATTTTGTTAGTTATTAAATAAATTAAAATGTAATGTCATTTTTTGTAATATGCCACATGTTTGTAGGGTTAAACTTTAATAACATTGCTTAAATAAGTATATAGAGAATAGAGATTAATCGAAGCAAATTAATTTTGGTCTTTTTTAACTTCAAAGTCCTCAAAATAAAAAATAAAATAAAACAATGTTACGTTGATCTACGAAATTTAATTCACAGATTCCATCATTAGCTCTTAATATCAAATTATATATAACGTGCCCCCAAACATTAATGGCCCAACATTAACTACATGTAACCTATTGTTCTATCTCCTTATTTACGGTAAATTTTCCTTTTTTCCATTTAGCTGCAAATTTCCTTTTCTAAAATTTATTTATTAACACTAACAAAAAAAGGTAATCATCAAAACACGGTTCAACACGATTACCTAAACAGAAATATTTTAGCCTCGCCTCGCTATACAATACAAATCGAATTTGCTTTTGAATTAGGGTTCATCGACTCGTACTTCTGCCAAACTAGTGTTTAACTTTCTAGTGATGTCGTCAAAAGGTACAACCTCAACTCAATCAATCCAGGAAAGATCGGTTGTTAAAGCGAGGAAATCAAATTAGGGTTTTATCCGATTTCGAGAGAGATTCATCAAGGAAGTTTAAGATTAATGGGTATTGTTTTTTTTTTGAAAAAGAGATTAATGGGTATTGTTGGTTCCAAGGGAGATTATAATACTCCATTGTTGAATCTGTGTGAGGAGAGGAAGGATTTGATCAGAGCAGCGAGAGATGCTAGGTATCACTTAGCGACATCTCATCTTCATTACTTTACATCTCTTGTAGAATTCACTAGAGGTCTTAACCAGTTTGTTCATAAGGAATTGGTTGTGATTCCGTATTCGGATGATGATTCGTCAAGTAGCGATCTGGTTTGTTCTGGATCAGAATCAGACTCGGATTCTGATTCTGATTCTGATTGTTTTGTATGTGATCAGTCTCAAACAGCTCCGTTGAGCAACAATGACGATCAGAATCCGGGAGTAAAGGTGGTTGGAGATGGAACTTGTGGTTCAAGTAACAATGGTCAAGAGGGTTTGGAGAAGTCAAGTGAAGAAGGTTTAGGGTCTGAGGGGGCAAAGTGCGTGAATGATCCAAATGAAGATGAGAGGAAAGATTCGAAAAACGTTTCTTCTGCTGATGAACAGAACCCTTTCCTAGGTTATCATGATATATTTGGTTTGTACGGTTCCCCCGAGGATATAACACAATATGATGTCACAGTACCGGATCAAAGAGATGATGAGGTTGAGAGTGATGGATTTAGAGAAATTAGGGAGAGAGAAGGGATTCCTGATTTGGAACCTGAAAGTGATGATGGTAGTACTCTTATAAGAAAGAATCAAAAGAAGAAGAAGAAGAAGGAGAAGAATGCTGAAGCAAGCTCTTCAGTTGCTAGTGGAGTTGATAAGATAGATGTCGAAGCAAACACTTGTAATGGTCAAGTTTCAGGTGAGGTTGATGACTCTAATGAAACTTGCGTGCGTGAGACCGAAGAAGCAACTCCAGAGAGTGTTACTGAAGAAGTGACAAGATCAGATGAGGAGGATGGTTTTGATGAAGCGTATGAGTCGTCTTCTTCTTCTTTTTCGGAAACATCTGGTTTGTCCTTGACTGATCTTAGGAATGTAGTAGAAAGGATCAATCGTATAAGCGAGAAACTTGTGGGTGATAGTGAAGTTTCTGAGTTGCTTGAAGTAAGCAGAGTTGTTAACCATCAACCTTTGGGGTCACAGTTCAAGGGATTTGCTTCAAAGGTATTTGGTAGTTCCGGGAATTCGACTCGTGATTTGCCGTTGACACGCCGTTTTCGCTTTGATGATATTCCTGTTACACTCTCCATGACATTAGAGAAGCTTTGTATGTGGGAAAATAAGCTTCATGAAGAAGTTAAAGTTGAAGAAAAGCTTAGGGTTGCTTATGACAAAGCGTACAAGATTGTTCAGACTCTTGATAACAACGGAGCAGAATCGAGCGACATTGACGAAGCCGAGACTGTGCTTAAACGCCTGTTATCCAAGATTAATGACTCGGTTAGAGCAGTTGAATCGATTTCGATGAGAATTCATAAGATAAGAGACGAAGAGCTTTCGGTTCAGGTGATTGAGATCATCAACGGATTCCAAAAGATGTGGAGATTCTTGGCGAAATGTCACCACAAGCAGTTTCGAGTGATCACTAGAAGCAAGTCTTGTGTTCATATTGTTGAAAAAGGATCGAGCTCGAGGAAAGCTACGCAGAAGGTTGAAGAACAAATTAGAAGATACAGAGAATCTTTGAGAGGTTACATCGATGAACAAAGAGGTTTCGTTAACCTCTTGAACAGGTGGCTTAACCGAAACATCATGGAGGACGAAGATGAAACGGAGACCGAGGCTCCTAAGATATTTAAGGTTTGCAGCGAGTGGTTAAGAGAGATTGAGAATGTTGATGAGATGAAAGTGTTGAGTGCTGTTGAAGAAATGAGATCGAGATTTCAAGGGTTAGGGTTTAAGCAAGCAGAGGAAGAGAAACAGAGGATGAGAACAGAGAGATTGTCTAAGGAGTTAGAGAGGAAGACGAAAGAAGTGGCGGAGATTTGGGGAACCGCGGTTGTTTTTCCGGAAACTAATTCTGGTCGGACGGCAAACATGATGCTTGGACCGGAGTTGCTGTCTTTGAGAGAGAGTATGACGCAAGAAACAGAAAAGCATGGGAGAATGATAAGAGAGTTAAACGACACCGTGTCGGTGAGTTTGCAAGAGTGTTTGGTTCCCATCTTTGAGGGTTTGGAGGAATTTTGTTTCGCTAATTTTAAAGCATATAAGAACATTAGAGTCGTTTCCACAGAAACTTTATAATTGCGTCAATCATAGAGAAATAAAGATGTAAAGATAACAAAATAAAGACTTTCATATGTTGATAATTTTCATCAGATTTCGTATATAATATATTGACTTTGAATGTGTATGCTTCATTAATTATACAAGTCATGTTATTTTATTTACCCTAATTAAGTGTTTGATACATAATTTTGAAGAAAAAGAAACCATCTCATTATTGAGTAAGATTATGGATAACGATAGTGATTAAATTATCCAATGAGGAAGAGATTTGGTTGGAGTAATCAATAATAGTAAAACAAAGGCATGCGATAGAACGGGCAGACCAAGTGGAATATTCTGTCTACCACAACGAAGTTTCAATCAAGATGTGAAGAGATTAATGTCTTCCAATCAACGACCAAAAAAACTCGATTTCTTAATTTACTAGCTGTTGATCCGCGCTACACGCGAAAAGTTTATGAGATTGTTTTTTTTTGGTTGTTTTGTTAGTTTGATATTTTGTATGTTTTTACCCGTCTTTCGTTGTGGTTATGGTTTTTTGTATATTGTTCTTTGTTCTTTTGTTGTTTTTTTATTGCTATTTATTTCCAAGTTTGTATTTTCTTGTTCTATTTTACAAATCTTGGACTTATTTAAGTACTGTTATTTTTTCTTTTGGATTAATAAAATATGGAATTTGAAGTTTAGTTTTGTATAGTTATAGTTTGTTTTATTGGTTTAGCCTTTCTTTTTTTATTATTAAATTTATTTCTCATTTTTGGTTTCCATTAGGTTATTGGTTATCTGTGTTGTTGTTGTAGGTAATATTTTTTGTTGCTTAAGTCAAAATAACTAACCTTTCGTTGTTGTAATTTTTCAAAATGCTTTTGTTTTTGGAGGAATCTGTTTGTGGTTTTTGATGACAAATGTTTTAGGGATTTCAATTACTTGATTAAATGTAATTTTAATTTCGTTTTATTTTTCTGTTTGATATTGGGCCTTAATTTCTTTAATATACTTAAGAATTATGTTGGGCCGTATGGTTGTTATTGGGTTTCCTTTCATGTAATTGTGTTTCTTCTCTTTGAAAATACGATTTTGTCTGAACGGATAGCGGAGTAATTATTTTCCCGATCTACAGTATTGGTTGAGGTTTGAATGAATTTCCTTCATCCTGCAAATCCTTCTTCATTCGTCCTGTTCAGTCATGTATAATTTTTTTTTTGTCTGCGCTTCGCATCTGTACGGGGTAATTGGCTCTTCTCTGCTGGTTTTGTTCCGTTTAAGTTTTTGTTCGTCTTCAAATCTGGGCTTTATTGATTTTGCTTCTTGGGTTTCATGTCAGATTTAATTTCTGAATTGTTTTGCGGTTTTTTTTTTTTGTTTTAATTTTGTTTCGTTTGATCTCCAGAATGTGGGTTTCGATCTGATGTGAATTGTGTGTTGTCAAATTAAAAGTTTTCCTCTCTTGCGGTTTGTCCCCTAAAAATTGTGAGGTGTAGTATTATGTTCGCTGGTTTAGCTATTCAATGAATTTAGGTCTTCTGTGTAGATAATCTCGAACTTGAATATTAGCATCTTTCTCTTCACATAATTGTCTGTTTTGGTTGATTTATTTTCCCCGGCTTCGTAATTTCTTTGTATATATTAGTCTGAGTCATGTTAATTTAATTGTTAGCTGTGTTTCCCTTATTCTATGTACGTGTTTTTAGTTTTCAGGTTGAGTTGTTTTATCAATTTTTTAAAAGGAGGCTTGTTTTACGAATGAGAGTTTTTAAATTCTACAAGTGTTGCTGAATCTGAAGACCTGTTTCCATACGTTTATGCTAATATTCATAGAGATCGTATTTGAGTTGTTATAGAGATCCTTTGTTCTAGCTCTTCCTAAATTTGTTGATCTTCTTTGTTGTTTTGTGTTTTAATGGTAACTGGTGGGATTATTTATCATTTTCTCTCTATCTTTTCTATTCTTTGTATTTTTTTCACTTACTTAATCTTCTTCTCTTGTTTCTTTTTTTTTTTTGGAGGCGTTTTCTTTGTTTAACGTTTAGGAAAACTACGACTTTATTATGAAGTTTGGGAAATTGTAGAGGTTGACAACATTGGTTAGGCTTATTGTTTTGCCTTAAGCTAGCAGAAAAAGACAAACTTGATCATTTGTTTGAAGTAGTAGCATTGTTCGCATCTATTCTCCATATCATTGAGGGTGCAAATGATTGTTGGACGGACTTCTGCCAATGTAGTGTAGTAACACTCGAGTTTTTGGACATTGACTCTGTGTAACGATTTCTTGATATTTTTCCAGCATTGATCACTCTTTGCCTTGTTTTCTTTCCAGCCTAGCTTGTCTAGCCAAAATTTCCCTTCTTCTGTCTCACCCCTGCACAACTGGACAATTCCATAAAGGTAAATACCGTTCTCCTAACTACTTCTGCTGCCTTTTTCAAGTGTGCCAATCCTTCTTCTGTGTTGTTTTTGTGGAAATACTCTTGGATCCCTTTGATGTAGTGTGCCTCCACATTTCCACTTGCAATGGTTTTTTGCATGAGGTCTTGGTATTTCTTGAGTGCTGCTAGGGGATTGATTGCTAGTGGGCTTAGGTTGATATGCTTGTAAACTCGGTGATCTTGTGCTGCTTTGGTTAGATGTGGTGATGCTTGCATAACATGCCTGACGTCTGTGCGTGACCTCCGTGCAACTCGAGAGATAATTTCTCCCAGCACATCGTATGGTAGTTCTTCAATTGAGTATGCCGTGTTTGTTTGCATTTTTGGCGACTTGTATGTGACTTATAGTTTAGACTTTGCGTTGATTTATTTATAGGCTGGTGGTGAGTTGGAGATTCGTTTGATTGAGAAATCTAGTTGAGATGAGAAAAACCTTATCATCAATGAGTAGGAAGTCCACTCCCATTAGTTAGCCTCCTTTTTTAACGTTTGGGGCAGGCCAGTGACGAAGCATCCTTCCAACGATCTGTTGGTGTAGGCGACCGGCTTTCAGATTTTCGAATGAAACAGCAGTGGAATCCATATTAGTAAGAAGCAATTTCAGAGAGAGAAGGAATGGTAAGAGGAATGCAATCGGAGAAAATGGGTTTATGGCATTATATAGCAATTCAAGTAACACCAATTGAAGGGAAAGTAGTGGGACTTCAATTGGAAGGAAAAGCATTGAAAGACTGTAATAACGGTTTCAGAGGAAAACGAACCGATAGAGATGGAAGTCAAGAATGCTGAAGAGGCGTGGCGTTTGAGGTCGACGAACGGCGGACGAAGGAGAAGCGATTCCGGGGAAGGGTTTTATGTCTACAACATGTTATAGGAATAATAATAGTTTGGGCCCTAAAAGAAATTTTAAAATGGGCTTCCAAAGACTCTAGAAAACTAAACATACGAATATGGGGTTTCTGAAGTACTATGGGCTTATTAAACATATAGATATGCTGAGGTGGCAGCACCAATAATGAGTAAAGTGTACTTTATATATATAGATTATCGCACCCAAACGTCACTATGAACTCGTGAACGTGTTATTTTGGAGACTTTTCTCACCTAACTACATTTACATCAAGAAAAATAATTTACATACCTTCTCTTCTGTTTTTGAATAAATGCAAAATTTATTCAACTAAATAACTCTGTATACATTTAATACCTCTAGGAAAAAATCTTAAAAAGATTGAAAAATAAGTCAAAGAAAAAGATTAGACTTGTCATGAGCCTAACCAACAACACTTGAGAGTTTCCGTTAGTGCATTTCCTTTATGGTTGACATTAGACTTGAGAGTCGATTCCTATATACCATTTGATCGATAGTTTGAGTGAGCATTGTCGGGGGTTTTTGGCTGTTCACCAAAAAGTCTTGCTATTGGCGAATATTTAATGAACATTTTCTCAATTGTGTTGTTTCAATTATAACAAAATACTAGAACAGAACGTTCCTTAATCAATGGAATCTACTAAAACAGATTCTTTTTTTTTTTGACCTTTTCCTCAATAAATGGAATCTAAAGTCAGTTGCCTAAGAAAGTCGCAGAAACTTCACATTCAAAATGTAACTTTTGTTTCCATATAAAGAAGGAACAGACTACTTTTATTTTTTCTTCTTTTAGCTTTTCACACTACGCACCGCCCGTGGGAACAATCACATCCATACTGAAAAAGACATTTATAACCTTACGTGAGCTTCCAAGAAGAAACCAAGAATTTGAAGATCTTTTTTCTCTCTTACCTATAGCTTAGTTGGCTTCAAGTTCCATGGATGTTCCTTCTTGGAAATACCAAATTATCTTCCTTTATACTATATAAAACTTACTCACAAACACAAACAAAACCCATCAATTATTTCTCATAAACTATAACACTTTTTCTCAATCCTCTCTTCTCTAATGGCATCACCCAAATCCTCAACAAGACCAAGCCAACAAGATCAAGAACCCACTAAGTTCCACGATTTCTTCCCAACAATGGCTGGAAAACTCGGTGGAGAAGGTCTAATCGAAGAGCTATGCAAAGGGTTCGAGCTTCTTATGGATAAAGACAAAGGAGTCATCACATTCGAGAGTTTACGAAGAAACGCATCCACGGTTCTTGGACTCGGAGATCTAACGGACGAAGATGTTCGATGTATGATCAACGAAGGAGATTTCGATCGAGACGGTGCGTTGAATCAGATGGAGTTTTGTGTTCTCATGTTTAGACTTAGTCCTGAACTGATGGAAGCGTCACGGTGTGTTGTGACGGAGGTGATTGAGGAAGAGTTTTCCGATTGTAGTCACCGGCAATGATAGAGAGAACCTTCTTTCTCTGTCAGAGTCTTTTAACTAATTTCTTACAAAATTAAAAGAAGACAATTCACAATATAATAATAAATTAATAATGTTGTTTTTATTCTCTCTTTGATTTTCCATTTTCCACTATTGTTACAGCTCATAGAAACTGTTTGATTAATACGATATGGAAAAACTATCGAGAAACAAAATAGCAAAGGATAATTTTATCAAAACTTTTTAGTTTAGGCTTCGTTTGTAATCATTGACCGAAAAAAATGATAAATAAATATATCTTTAGAGTGAAAATATAAATGTCACAAAATTTTGGCGATTTTGTTTTACAAAAAAAATCACTAAGATTTGGCCTAGAATGAACAAAAAGACTTTAACCCAAAAATTGAACCAAACTAAACCTAAATTATGTGGTTTAGTTTGGTTTCAGTTTACTCTTACAACCTATTTGATTAGAATTTTTGAAAGTTTTTTTATAAAAAAGTTTATTAGAAAGCTATCAGTTGCTTGCTGGCGAAATTACATGTCGAAACTTTCTTGGAGAGAGGTTCAACAGATCCATGGTTTAACCATTTAAAAACTATAAAAATCTAAATGTACAACAAACAATTAAAATTCTTCGAAACATTAATGTGTAATACTAAACTAATTTAAAAACAAATCGACAAAAATTAGATTAAAGAACTTTTAAAACATACGATCGATTAAACTAAATTGAAACTAAATAAACAATCCATGCCATAATATTTCCCACAAGCACGGCCAGAAAGAAGTCTTATTCGCCTCTATGTGTGGGAAGCCTCCAAACGAGCGTCATAAATTTCTTTGCTATTTCATTTGCATTTTCTTGCATGTTTTTAGTATCAACATAACACATCATAGTAGTAGAAATCCTACTGCATAAAAGAGTTACATGGATCATTTTCTATATAAAGAGACTTTTTGATTCATCATTAGTATTCAGTCATTCGAAAATTATTCTACAAATTTGATATAGATAGTGCGTAAGTTGATAATGTTTCTCATTTGAATTTTTTTAATGCAAATTTGGAGAACTCAATATTATATTCTAACTTATATATATATATATATATTGTATATTTTTCTGCCAAGATAGTGTCTAATCAATTTGACCGAGTCCTGTTATATAGGATGTGAGATGGACTCAAGACATCAGTATATTAGGTTTTGATTAAAAGGTATTTGTTTTCTCGACTTGGTCAGACTATCGATCGATATGCAGCTTAATGGCTAAGACATCAATACAGTTATGTGGCTAAAGCATCAAGTGTCGGGATAAATCGTTGGCAACTTTGGTGCTTTGGTTATTGGAGCTGCTTTGCATCAAAAAGATGACAAGATGGTAAAATGTGAGTTATGTGGTGCCCCTTGAACCAAAGGACTTCAGAATCAGATCATCCCGTTAAAATCGCTCACAAAAGGACGAATTCAGAATATCAATTTGTTATAAACAAAATTTTATAAAGATAGCAAAATGATTTTTTGACATTACAAAAATGTTGTAGGAATTAAGTGATATTCAAGTTTCTAGAGATTGTATTGGAAAGGAAATAATCAAAGCAGACATTACCACAACAAATATATTATATGCCTTATCAAAGCAAACCATCTTTGAGGCAAGGAATATGCTTGTAGGAGATGAGTCTTTTAACGGATATAGTGGTGCCAATAACAAAATGTGGAGAGACATTCGGAAATGAATTGAAGAGTCTATGTGAATTGCATAATGCATGTAAACATATCAATTGTTAAAAATAATTTTTAATCGACGCGATTAACATAGTGATATGGAGGGTATTCGTTATGCTTACATATTTATATGAATTTGTAACTTTATAATCAATAGGTTTTCTGTTTCTCATTGATGTGCTTTTAGGTTTGAAAACCTAAAGAAATTTTAAAAAGCATTATATGTAGAGATGAAAATTATTCGAATGATATCCAATCAAAAAAATTTGTTGATGATCATGAAGACTCCTCACAGTCATTTTCTTTCTTAGGATGTGTGCATGATTCCTTTAATCACTCAATCTAATCTCATATAATTAGCTCAAGTTCCGTCTAAGTACAAAAAAAACAAAATCAGAAAAAAAGCAAAGAGAAAATAGAAGTAAAAACAACTAAAAAAATTTGGACGGAGATGAATTTTTGAAGACTGCTATTAGAAAAAATATAAGGTGCAAGTAGAGATATACTCCATAATTAATAACGATTACATTATCAAAAATTGGAAGGAAGTTTTTGGTTGCTTTTTGATAGTATATTTTAAAAAAAAAAATACACATTAACTATGATATAGTATAATTTTTTAAAAAATTGAAACGTCTCGTCGTCGTCGTCGGTACTTGTGTCCACCGTGTGAGGAAACGCCGTGCGAGAGACATCTTAGAGCCAACGTTACCAAACATGAAGAGTTTGTGTAAGAGAGAGAGCGAGAGAGAGTGTCCGAGAGAGTGTGACAGAGTGAGAGAGAGTGGATTGTATATATAGTCATGAAAAAACTTGGTCGGCAAGTCTAAAGAACAGTGGATAAAGAACCCGGTTTACTTACTGGTTCCTTGTAATTAGTTGGTTAGATAGAATGGTTAACTGACGTGTATATAAGGGAACAGTAGAATTGGTTTCGTGTTGCAGTGCGTGAAAATATTTACAAATATAATATAATATGTAATAAAATAGGAATATATGAAAATATTGTAAAGAATTACATTTGTAAAAAATATATATCTACAATGTATTTTTGATGAACCAACCAATAAGAAATTGCATTTATAAAAAGTACACATTCAAAATGTATATTTAGACAGACCAATCCCTAAAAAATTACATTTATAAAAATGTGTATTTGTAAAAACACACTCACAATATATATTTTGACTAACCAACCCGTAAAGATTGCATTCGTGAAAATATAAATCATAACCCGCTCTACCATATGATTGTGGGTTTCGAAAACCAACTCTTGTACACTTCAAAATTCATGATAGTAGATTTGATTAAATTTTTTAAAAATATGTTATAAAGAAGTAAATTTTAGAATATTACACATATTGTAAAGTCTTATAATATAAGATTATAATACAATAGAACTTTAAATCCAAAAACCATATCAACTAATACTTTCAGATCATTTTTTGTATTAATCTAGAATTCTTACATATACATGGTCGTTGTTTGTAGTTTAAGTTGTAAAATACAAATATAGTTTGAGAATAAAAATTCTGAGTTAAAATTTCATTTAGTTAATATTTGAAATAGTTTAGTTTCTGAATAAAATTTGTATGTAAAATAATCAAAATTTGTTTTATTCATGTAACTTCTCACATTTTAAATTTAGTGAAAAATGTGGTTTCTTTCTAGTTTGGAATAGTTTTATATTGGTTTGTGGTTAAAATATGCAGCTAAAATTTTAAACTGAAGCTTCAGTATAAAATTATTTATGCTAAATCCCTTGGATTATATTGCATTTTTGTACATATTGCATTTGTTTTTGGCTATGTACTTTAAAATGCAAGTTCTGAAATAATAATCTTTACCTTAATTGTAGTTGTTATATGTCTAAAATATCAAACAAATTTAGTCATCAAAAACTGAATTAGTTTAATACAGTAAAACTTCTATAAATTAATAAGGTCGGGACCATGAAATGTTATTAATTTATAGTGGTATTATTAATTTATCTTTGTTATTTTCATAATTTTGAAAATTTTCTATTATGAAATAAGATACTTTTGTTTTCATTCATATTTTTATAAAATTTTCTTATTTTATAATTTTGGCTATCATAATATGATTGATGTCAATAGTCTACCAGATTATCCAAGTAAAAATGATAAATGTTAGAAGTTTAGAGTTTAGAAGAAATTGATGTTATTATCCTTCATGGTAATGATGAAGTCGAAAAAGATATTGCGGTACCTTTAAAACCAGTTAAATGTAAAGAAGCAATTATTGCATCTAGAACCCTCCACAATTTTTGGATATGATTTGAGAAGACAACACCAAAATTGGTACTATATGATTGTTAAGTTTTAAACCATGTTCTTGCGGACAAAGATTTCTCTAGATTTTCATCGGTATTATCGGTCCAACATAAAATTTTAATATATTTTTAATTTATCAGCTTAAAATGTGCAATTTTGTGTGAAATCTGAATTTAAGATATCAGTTATGAAGATTAAAAAAAAACTCTTAACAGAGCAATCACTGCCCTTAAAAAAGAAGGTATACATTTGTTGCACAAGTTTTATTTTAGTTATGTATATATGATGTATATGTAGTATAATATAATAAATCGAGCTGGAATATATATTGGCATGCAAATGAAATAAATAATGGTTCATACAAAGCTTATGAGTTACAAAAAAGTTGAAACCAAGTAGCTACATTTATACAAAGCTTATGAGTTACACAAAAATCGAAACATAGTAGCGAAGCCATTTGGAAAACTTAATCGAGAAATGAAGCAAATAAAATGTGGAAGGTATAATAACTAACATATATTTATAGGTAGATTTACATGTTCCTCGATTAGGGTAGATTTTAAGGTATATTCTTCTAATTTTTTAAATATTAACCATAATTAATTTGGTAATCAAATCTTAGAAGGAAATATTTTTGGATTTTGTTAATTTAAGATAGTAATTAATGAGATTTCGATTTCGCAATCAATTAGGTGACTAAAATTAGGTACAGTTTGAGAGAAAATATATTTGTAACTATTTTTCTAACTCAAAATTACGTACTAAATGTTCCAAAAATGTTTAGTAAATTGTATTTCTGCTAGGATTGTACCTGCGCTACAGCGCGAGAGAATATTTATATACGTAAATATGATTTGTAGTAGAATTGGAATATACATAAAATCTTATAGAAGATTGCATTTGTAAAAATACACATTTTCTGTTTTACATATATGATTTAAAACAGATTTTTTTTATATATAACAAATGTTAAGTAATCAAACTGTTAGGCCTAACTTATTTATTCCTAGTAAACGAGACCATACTAGTTCGTTGATTCTGTCTATATAGTTCGAAGTTAATTTTGGATCTCATGATATGTGATAAGAAATGGTTGGACCTAAAAAGGAAATGAGGGAAGTCAAAAAAAAAGAGTCGTTACTCGATCGTTTGCTATATTTTTAAGACTTCTTAGTTTATATATAAGCCCTTAATTTATCGATAGTTATTCAAGGTGAAAAAAGACTTCCGAGGTGGCTTGCTTTCCTGGGGCTGCTAGTCTTTCCAAATTATTAACTGATACATATAAAAATCAGGGTTACGCAAAAAAGAATAACCAAACATCTGCATGTATATATAATTTAACGTCTCTTAATTTTTTATCCATCACAAGATAAATTACACATCACTAGTATATTTTTTAAAAAAATTACACATTAACTATGACTCGCATGTCCTATGTGAACATTTTCCCGACTTGCGCAATCAATTTAATGATGTTTCAAAAAAAAAAAAATTCAATGATGATTATGTTCATGTTTATCACTGTCCTATTTTGGCAATTAATTAAGTACTATACTCTAAATAATTAATCAGTCAGGGGATTACATTATGTAGTGTTACATTTAATACTCCAAAACCAATTTTAATCTCATTTGTAGAAATCGTGCTATCATAATGTGTTATTAATGCATTTTTCTTTTGTAGTGAAATCTCATTCATTGTATTTGATTAAATTGAAGTTATTTTCTTATTTAATTTTAAAATTTACTTTTTTTTTTATTATAGTCACAAAGGTAGTGACATAATTTATGACCAAACTAACTGAAATAGTGACTAATTATAACGAGTAGTTACAAAACATTTATAACTAGTAATGACGTAAATTTAGTCACAGAACTCTGATAGTTTAGTTACCATATTTGGTCACAAATCCGTATTTATATTTGTGACTATATATTTTGTAACAAATTTGACATAAATAGTGACATAAGTTAGATACCTTTAATTTAGTCATAATATTATGACTAAACGGTAACGTATCTATGCCAGTCATAATATTACGGCTAAAAATGGTAACGCATTTATGATCATGTTAATATGTCACAATTTTGTATGTAAATTGTTATAATATTCAGACCAAAAGAATAGTCACATTATTCTGGTCACAATATTCACTTTTTTTGTAATGCAAGTGTATGTGAAGTAGGGATGTTCAGTTTGTTTGACGAAATTATTCGATTGAGATGTAGAGAGTCTATATATCCTTCTTTGTCGAAGATTTTTTTGTTTGTTTTAAGTCTAAGATATTCAAAATGTGATATGGCCTATGACTATATATTTGAGCCTCTTTGATTTTTGCAAATGTGTTGCTCTTTTCCTCCTATAGAGCGAGAAAAAATAACATAAACATATAATATTTAAACATTTGGATCTTCATGTTATATATAAACAAGATTTGTCTTTGAATAAAGTAGATCTTGTGGTTTTACAGTTGGGTTTTTGTTTTTGGAGAGCTAAGTAAAATTCTAAAAAAAATTAAATGGCCAACTAAAATAAAATAAAATTTTCCTTTCACATATAAAGAAAATGGAGAGGCTATAAAAATATTTATAACAAACGTCTTAACACATCATCACTCATCAAAGTCCACATTTAATTATTAGATCTGTGAGTATAGTTTCAACTTTCAACCCACCTGATCATATTTCTACTTTTCATTGGTCAATTTTCTTTTATAAAGCAAAATATAGGTTGCACATTGCGAGTGTATATATATCATCATGTAGGTAGGCTAATGCGTGTAGCCATGCAGTTCATGAGATCCTGCAAGAGAAGACCAAATCATGCATGTACGTATCTTAAGCGACACTTCATTTGGTCAATAAAGTTATATAAAGCCGATCACTTTGTTTCCACGACATATCCAGCAGAATAAGGGGTGAACTGATCATTATAAAAGAAATGGGGTGTAAAAGCGAAGCATCCTTGAATCGCAGGCCAACTTTGGCATTTTTATCATTTTCTTTTTATCTTAATTTGTTTATACATCATATTATCTTCTGGTTAATACTTTTATTAAAACTTAAAAATAGTAATTCGAAGATTATATGTTACAAATCTACAATATACATATACAGGTGGATCCAATCCTTCCAAGAGTAATGAGTGAACACATAGTAAATATTTTTCTATTTTCGAATACTTAATTAGTTCCACAATAAGGTTGATTATCTTATTTCAAAAACTAATTCTACTTAAACTTAAGAAAACAAAGATAAGAGAGTGCTTCTCCTTTTCTTTTTTTCTTGCGCTTCCTCTTTTGTCTGAAAGTATGAAACAACAACCATGGATTGTAATTATAACTAGTGACCAATAAATATTTTACATATAGACTCAAGAACCAATAATAACTTGGCACATCGAACTTAAACACCAGTAAAAACTAGAAATGCATTATTACCTTAAATAACAATATGAAATGACATGATGCTTCTCATATCTATGTCGACGTTTTCCTAGTAGTTAGAAATGAAATACTCAAGTGCTGACACCATGATTATGCAAACGAAGAAAAAACAATAACGCATTCGATACTCATTTGATAGGATGACCCGTCAAAATCACGTCCACATTCATTTATTTGATCTCGTATCACACAACTATTACTATATATAGTATATATCTATCGTCAAACAACGTATAGTTGTAATTTTATACTGTGTTATATATTAACTTATTATTGGTTGGAAAATTAGATGCATAGTCGTAGTTTTATGCTTAGATGTAGAAAATTAAAAGTCAAAAAAAGAACAAATAATAATAATGACGAGAGCGATGATGCAAGAGCTTGAAATCGGAATATGAATTGAATCAAAGAGCCGTCGAGAACGAGATCCAATGGCTAGAATCTAGATTGTCTTCATCGGAGATCGGACGGACAATATTTGTTGGACCCTACCCTCCGGTCAATTTAACACCTACTCGGTGTTGTCTTCATGGGGCTCGGACCATATTCGTTGACTTGTTTCACTTTCTCAATTTCTCAATCCTTCTCCATAAATATCTTATCCATATTTTCTTATAACTTATGATTCAAATTAGTGGTGAATTATGTGCTGGCTATGCATTAGGTGTAACTAAAATGAGGTTGAATGATTGGTGTGGTAAATAAAAAATAAAATAAAAATTGAATTCCAGAAATTTGTGATTTTACGACGACTTTAGTTTGATTAAAAAATTTTTGCTCAAAAAAAAAGTTTTATTAAAATATATAATCTTCCATTTTGTATTGCAAATATTTTAGTTTTAGAACTATGACATGTTGGTTACTAACATCTAGTGTCAATATTGTGTTAAGATTGATTAGTTATTTAATCATGGAATTTTTGAATAGATAAACACCATAATTTCAGGTTTTGAAAAGACATCTTCTAGAGAAAACAAGTATAAGCTGAAAGCTCTGTTTTTTTTATTTTTTTTTTTATGTACAGAAATTAAAAACAATATTGAGGGAAAACGAACATGATGATGATGAGCGTGACAGCAATATATCATCATTATTATGTTATTTTTATCATTTATTTATTTTTAAAATAAAACCAAGGTTTTTCATTTCCCGCACCAACCCCACTTTTCTTTATTTTTCCATCCAATGCAAAGACCAGGTGCCAAACGACTGCGTTTTTATTTGACCACGTCTACCCCCTACTATTAATCGATTTTTCAAAACCCCCCCGTTAGTTTTGTTTCTTAATTTGTTAGCTAATTAAGTATAAACAAAACAAAAAACATGACATCATGCGATTAGTTTTTTTTTTTTTTTTTTTTTTTTTNCGATTAGTATTAATGTTCCTTTTCTACCAAAAAATATAATAATGAAAATTCGTGAATTCTATTTAATATTTAAAGATAAGGCGTAACATTTTGTTTCTTCAAACTGATGTTTTTTTTTATATAAAATTTTACTAAACAAATGTTATGTTTGATTTTGTATTTTGACCAAAGTTTAATTGCCA
This sequence comes from Camelina sativa, assembly GCF_000633955.1. Classification (NCBI taxonomy): domain Eukaryota; kingdom Viridiplantae; phylum Streptophyta; class Magnoliopsida; order Brassicales; family Brassicaceae; genus Camelina; species Camelina sativa. The sequence goes on from NC_025695.1 coordinate 42,259,189, forward strand.
ATATATTTGCCCAAAAATAAAAAAGGGAAATTAATATAAATTAGAAACTATGGGGTGTATATTCAAACATAATATTTGTTATTTTTATTTTGTACACACACAATGACACAAGTCACTTAAAGTTGAACAAATAGTTTTTTGGGGGTTGAATTTGACGAAATCAAATCAAGAGTACCGGGAAAGAAATTAAGAAAAGTATTTGGAAAAAAAAAAGGAAAAAAAAAAGGATAGAGAAGAAGAAGAACACAGAGATCATCTTCTCCCACTCTATAAATACGCTTTCTCCATTTTCGGATCGTTGAACAATCAATCAATCTCTCTAAAACGTATTTTAGTATCTTCTTCATAGATTCTCGAGAAGAACGAGCGACGTACTACGATGGCGACTAAAGTATATATCGTGTATGTTAAAGTTTCACTTTTTTTTTTTTTTTTTTAA
>NC_025695.1:42259999-42278739 GCF_000633955.1 Camelina sativa
CGCTTTCTGATTCACTTCACTGAATTTGATTTGATCTTATATAACTCAATTTTTCAATTGTTTTGTTTGATTTATGTGAATATTTCTTACTTTGTGATGGTTTGATTTATGATTTTGGCTGCTTGAAACTCCACTTTTATTGATAAAGTAATTTGCTTTATATGTTGTTTCGTTGGTATTTTTTTTAATTCAATTTTGGATCTTTGATACTGAATTTTTATGGATCCTGATTTAGCTCCACTTGTTGGTTTGATCTTAAGTGGCTTTGGTGGGTTTGATCTCAAGTTTAGTCAATTGACATTTGCAGGTACTATTCTATGTATGGTCATGTGGAGAAATTGGCTGAAGAGATAAGGAAAGGAGCTGCCTCTGTTGAAGGTGTTGAAGCCAAGCTATGGCAGGTGAGAAGAAGGGCTTTAACTACTTTGTTTCTGTTGATGAAGTACTCTTGCTTAGTTACCAAGCCAAGCTAAGGCTATGAAGTGTCTTTAATACTATGATTTGAGTCTTTAAAGTAGTTTGGGCCATTTCCATTTTCAAGTTCCTCAATTTTGGATTCTTGACTGATCATCTGCTTTGCAATTTCTAGACTCATAGAGAGATTCATTACTTTTCCATGCCTTGTTTACTTGCTATATGGCATCACTCTTCTCTGCGTTGTTTAGTTTCTATATGGCATTACTCTTCTCTGCCTGTTTACTTGGTATATGGCATTAAGTGTTCTGCTTCACTGACTTGATTTGACTAAGAGGACATGTTTCTTTTTTGGACTCTGCTTATCCAGGTTTTGGATTTCCTCATTCTTGCTGCAACTCTTTTACAATAACATGTGTTGTTGCATATTCTAAGTTATATAAATCTATGTGAATCATTGGAATTGATGAATTGTTGTTGGCCATAGGTACCTGAGACGCTACCAGAAGAAGCACTTTCTAAGATGAGCGCACCACCAAAGAGTGAATCCCCAATCATCACTCCCAACGAGCTAACTGAAGCTGATGGGTTTGTCTTTGGCTTCCCAACAAGATTTGGTATGATGGCTGCTCAGTTCAAAGCCTTCTTAGATGCAACTGGTGGACTCTGGAGGACTCAGTCACTCGCTGGTAAACCAGCTGGTATCTTCTACAGCACTGGCTCTCAAGGTGGTGGCCAGGAAACCACCGCGTAAGTTCTCATCAAGAACAAACACTTGGCATCATCTCTTACAATCTATATATATACTTATCGAAAACGTTTTCTGTAATCTATAGATTGACGGCCATAACTCAGCTGGTCCACCACGGGATGTTATTTGTCCCAATTGGTTACACATTTGGCGCGGGAATGTTTGAGATGGAGTATGTGAAAGGTGGAAGCCCATATGGAGCTGGAACATTTGCAGGAGACGGTTCGAGGCAGCCAACAGAGCTGGAGCTCCAACAAGCATTTCACCAAGGCAAGTACATTGCCACTATCACCAAGAAGCTCAAGGGATCTACTGCTTAGAGCTCAGGACGATTATGGTATCAATAAGAACAGTTTGGTTCTTGTTTTTATAAATCATATAATTCTTTATCTTTGAATTTGGGGACTTTTGTGATTTTTCGGGTTTAATTATTATCTTAAAATACATGATATTATTTCACAGCAATAATTCTTGTCTTTGTTTCTACGTATAGATATGTATGATTTGTACTTGTGTTACACTCCAAACAAAAGATGCGTCGTCATTGTTCTTATAGTTAACTTTTGTTATACTTGAATTTTTTGGTTTCATTAACTTATTTCTCGTTTTACACTTTTATCATATAATGTTGAACTTCTTACTAACAAAAATTACATCAGAAATATAATGATATATTTTGTAAAAAAAAAAAATATTAAAACTTTAAGCAACTTATCATAAAAAAACAACAAAGAAAGATGCAAAGTGAGAGAGCAATATTTATTGAATCCCAGTAAAGTCCCATTACTAGCAAATGTGGCCCAAAAAAAAACCAATGTTGGATTGTAATGTAGAAAAAAACTAGTGTTGACATTACTTGCAATTACTAAAACTCTACAGCGAAAATGAAGACTTGAAATGGTTTCAAGTACTAAATGTTTCATTAGTCACTCAGAACAATGACAAAGAGATCCCCATAAGCCAAGTGGCTATGACGACTGACTGGGTAGCTAAACACCAGGAGTTCGATGCAATTCCTCTTCCCCTTGTGGGTGTCATAAGGCCAGTGAGCCGTGCCGTGAAAAGAAAAAAACATAGTCACTCATAACAATGATTCCTAACTCTTTTTTAAGTTAATAGTTTATTGGTTATAAACAAAAACAAAATAAAAAAAAGAAAAAACTCTCCCAGACATGATTTCCAAGGAGTTCCTTTTAACCAACCCTTCCGACGCCGGTGGAGCTGCTGCTCGCCGGCGTCGAGATTTCACCGGCACATTTCTTTTTTGTCTTCGTTCTATTTATCTTAGTGTTCTTTTGTGCAAGTTTCCCCCCCCCCCCCTTTTTTNTTTTTATCTTTTCTTAACCCTTCTCTGACTCCTTTCGCTTCTGCCTCCGACCCAAAACCCAATCAGTGTACGTTCCGGCTGATCTATCTTTCACCGGAGAAGCTCCACTACAACTCTCCCTCACCTTGGCGTTTGTTGGAGAAACTAGGATTTTTCCCAGTGGACCTAATTTCCCAAATTGATTCAATTCACGGCCAATGTCTAGTTCCGCTGATCCCTCAAGCACATGAGAAGATTCATGCATCGCAAATCTCTCTGACAAGTTCGGGCAGACATCTCCTTCAATCCTCATTTTGGCAAGCAATTATGAATCTAGGGTTTTCTCCAGTGGACCTAGGTTCCAACCTTGAATCAAACCATGACCACCGGCTATTCCTTTCGATCTGTCACTCAACAGAGGAGTTCCCTGCCCCATAAAGCTCTCTGCCTTGTACGGTCAGCCGCCGCATTCATCTTTCTCCCTGGTATCCGTTTGTGAAACTAGGGTTTACTTGGGTGGGTCTTATCTCATCTTTCGGCCCGTTAAGCTTTTCAAACGCAAAGCCCTCAACCTATAAACCCAGGTACAAAAATTCGGAACTTCGTTTAAACCCGACTTCAAGGTTCTTTAGAGATGGGTGTAAGAATGTTCGACATAAATTACATCTTCTATCGATACCACTATCTTGGGTCAACTATTTTCAACTGCAAATCCTGGTCCGGATTAAGTCCTCGACGAATCATGTTCATCAAAGCTCAAAGCTTTCGGGACCTCCGGTTCTAGTCTCTAACCACACCAAAGGAAACGGTGGTTACCGACACCTCCACAACCCCCTTTCTCCATGTCCCGTGATCATCGAGCCTTATCATGCCCAATTTATTAGCCTCGGGAATACCCTCCACTCAACTGCTGCTCCATATCTAAATCCATGTAAGTCCATATATGATCCCTTGTTTCATGTGTTAAAGCCATATTTTAGCCAATGGTGTGATCAAGATTACACATTCTATGGACTCCATTTGAGGAGTAATTCATCATTGTTGCTTTGGCCTCGCTTTAATTCTCTAAGAATCATGGCATTTGTATCTCGTTTGGCTTTGTCGTTTGAACCCTCTTGCTGGATGTTGGCTGACATATGGATCTTGATTAGTGGCCTCTTTGGCTACGGCTTTGCTTCCAAGGCCAGTCTTCATCCTGTGACAACTTTTGCATCTACCTGCAAGCTCCAGAGAACTACCAACTAGGGGTGTCAAGTTGGGTAAACCAACCCAAACCAACCCATAACCATAGAGATTTAGTATTAAATGGATAATGAGTCAACTCAACTCATTAAGCAAATGGTTAGGATCAACCCACAAACTCATTTAGCTTAATGGATTAATGGGCTAAATGAGTTGATCCATATTATATCATAATCAGAAATTTAGTCTTTGTGTAATTTTATAAAATCATCAAAGCTTATGTAATTTTATACATAAACTGTTTATCATAAACATGATATATGTCTCCAATACTGCAATACATGTCAATACAAAAAACTATAAATTTTAAAACAAAGTTTCAAGTAAGCTAAATGAGCTAACACCTTGACTGCTCTGGACACCTTGGACTCCTCTGGACACCTTGGACTCCTGCACATGCTCCACACGCACATGAATCCTCTTCCTTATGATCCTCATAAAAACATCATAAAAACTAATCTGCGGTTTTATGTAACTTTCACCTCTGAATGATGGCGGTTTTAAGTCTCTGGTCTTGTAGGGCAGGAAGAATCCACAGAATTTGGATCCGATCGAATAATAACAGTCTCGCCATTGTCATCTACAATTTATAAGAGAAAATTTAAGTAATTCAAACTAATCCAAGTAAAGCAAACTGATAAACTATAGTATTTCTTACCTTCTCCATCCACCTTGTAACCATGTATCCAAGAACGAGTGCATAAAAAAGCTTGCACATTACTGGGAGCATTTAGTGAGCATTTTTCATAATGTCTTTTCAAATTAGATGTTCCACTAGTAGGCTGCCACAAATAACTCTTTGGACATTTCTTACAATAAGCCCTTTCTTCACCATCATCAGATTTTTCTATTACAAAGTAATTCCACATTAATGACCTCTTACTTCTTTTTTCATGATGAGAAGAACTTACTAGTGTTCTAGATTGTGATGCACTTGATGATGATGATTGTCCAACAAGACCACTAGGGGGTTCTTCTTCATCATTCAATTCATCAATCATTTGTTCTGCAAACCAAAACACAAAAAATCGTATTTCATATCAGCCCAAAACGAGACAATATAGCAAATAACTAGCACATAACTGCTAGAACAACAACACCAAGCTAAAACCCTTAAACCATTAGAGACACCACATCCACTTAAACCACAGCTAGAACAACAACACCAAGCTAAAACCCTTAAACCATTAGAGACAAACACTTAATCGAATCAAGCTAAACACTTAATCGAATCAAGCTAAACACGGAATCAATCGAATCGAATCAAGCTAAACACGGAATCAATCGAATCGAATCAAGCTAAACACTTAATCGAATCAAGCTAAACACGGAATCAATCGAATCCACAAAAGAAACAAATCAAAAAAATATGAAGCATGAGAACATAATTTAAATGGGTTTAAGTGGGAGACAAGATTTAGATCATACCCATGTATCCGAAGTCTGAGTCGATCGAAGAAGACGAAGTGGGAGAGAGAGCGAAATCGAAATCGAAAGTATTGATATCTTCGTAAGAAATGAAATAAGAAATATCTTCGTAAGAAATGAAATATGGGTTTTGTTCAGAAAGAAAAATTGGTTTAATCTAGTATTCAAAATTAATCAAATGGTTTGGTTTTGGTCAACCCTTAAACTCATTTTAATCCAATCTATTTCAACCCAATCCACTAAACTCATAAACCAATTTGACTCATTAACCCATTAATACTCAAATTATCAACTCAATAAGTTTTTGGATTGGTTTGGTTTGAGTCAATCCATTAATTTTGACCCATTTTGACATCCCTACTACCAACCAATCTCGACCTATCATCAAGCCCCTTCTCCGTGTACTCCAACCGGTAAGAAGCCAAGCTTTGATACCTTCTAAACGCCAAATTGTCTTATGACCGTGGCTTTCTCCTCATCCACTGATTTGTTCATGAAAGAGCCTGTCAGCAATCTTGACCTCAAATGTATCAAGCTCCTCCAAGAACTTGGCTCAAAGCTCTCAAAAATCTCTTGTCGATTAATTCTATCTCTGCTTTATCTTATTGTTGTTTTGGCATTGGAAAATGCCCTTCTATATTGTAGCCTAAACAATGCTTGTAGAGTCCTTAACTCTTTTTGAATAATGAAATCGCAAGTGGTCTGACAAAAAAAAAGTTATTGGTTATAAAAATAAAAAAAAGTGTTGCTTGACGTTTACAATCAGCGTTTTAAACTTGTTTTATATCGGCCAGGCCCTTTTATACTGTTAATCATGTGATCTTTTACAAACTAGAAATAGCTCGCTCTTGATAAATTTTTATTATTCCTTTGCTTTTCCAAACTCAGTGAGTTTTTTTTGTATCACAAAAAGAGAAAATTATTTTCTTAATCCACACACGCATAATATTATACTCAAATGTACAGTATACCTAATACCTTACAATGTTCAGCAATTCTTTACTTATTTCATTCATTATCAACCGTACCCCGGACTCCCGGAGTTACTACAGGAACATTTTGATATTAGTTTAATCTTAATTATAAGGGTTCGTTTAAGCTTGAGCATCATGGATTCGAATATGCTCCAACACGAGGATTACTGAAGGATTCTTAGACGATAGTGTAGATATAGATTAGTACGTACAATTAATTCCTCGACTCACACACACACAAACAATCTAATAGAAAAGAAAAACTTGGATATATTAAAATGGTCAGTAGACTCATGACTAATAAATCCATAAGAATAATATTTCATAAACTTTCCAAAAAGACATTTACGTATGAACTACATAAATAAAGTTAAGCTAGACAAAAACAGCATTATTTATCTATATATATTGTGATATATAGAAGAAAAAGGATCATAATTAGTTCATGGATGGAATTATCTATATTTTCATGGATATGCTCTACCAATTTACTACGGTTGTGGATTGATATAGTATTATTGGATCTGAAAGACTTTATGATAAGGAAGAGACCAGTAAATGCCTGTTCTTTTTAATGTCGCTCGATGAGCGATATAGTCTTTAGATCTGAAATAGTCTTCAAACTAATATATTAAACGTGAGGGTCACTATGGTTTCTTCGCTTAGAATTTAGATTTATTTAAACATTGCACAAAGTGACAGAAACCTAAGCGATACATATGTTTCCTTATATAATCAAGCTATACTGTGTAACATTTTTCGTAGGCATGAACAGAGATGTAGCCTTAAATACAATAAGAAAGAGTTAATATAATAACAAAGATCACGGAAAATCGGTATTTTCATATCCCAGCTAAGGGGTATGTTGAATTCTTACCCCAGCTTTAACAATGAGCAAATCCATACATTAACTTAAATAAAATTCAAATTCACTACCTCAACTTGTAAAACTGTGTTGAATCATACACAAGCCGTAACGGTGTTAAAAAATCGTTAATGGTTGCTTACGTGGAAGCCACATAAGAAACGACGTCGTTTTGAGAAACAAAAGAAACAGCTTCTTTTTCTCAAAACGACGACGTTTAATGCTTCTTCTTCCTTTATGCTTCTTCTCAAAACGACCCCCACTGTCTCCGTCTGCTCATCGGCGTTTCCTCCAGCTCTCGTATAAGAAGAAAGCCATTTAGATCGCATGTACTTAGCTTTCCTCCAAGGAGGAAAATGCATCCCTTTCTTCTTCAAGCTCTGTTTCGCCGCTTCCAATATCAAAAACACGATCAAACTCAACCGATCTGATTTTCCGACAAAAATGAACGATAGAGATTGGAGCAGAGACTTGTAACCACTCGTCTGTCTCGCTATATCGAACTCTGATCGGAAATCTACATCGTTTATTAACTTTTCTTCTCCGATTATCACATCTATGTACTCATATTCACCTGCACAAAAATTAAATTCATTAGTCAGTCAGTCACACAAAAGTTGTTGAAGAAGAAGAAGAAGGTGTTAATACCAGCTGGGAAGGAAGGAGATTTATCCCATTTAGATTTGTAGATTGAAGAATCGTAGTTAAGAGATAAGAGTCCTTCGTTGACGATCTTCTTCATATCGTCTTTTCGTTTCACTGATACGATCTTCTACAATCTTCGTCGCGTCGGCTAACAGATTCCTCTTGGCGACGGTTATGCACGGGATCAAAGTCTGAATTTCAGAATCGAGGAATTAACAAAATTAGGTAAGAGAAATCGAAGAAGAAGAAGAAGGAACAACAAGTGATAGATTTGTTGTGATTGTTTACCTTGAGATGATCAGAAGCGTCGCAACCGTCGATTGAACCACCGAACAGATCTGATTCATCATCGGAGGAGGTATCGTTGTTGCCGTTAAAGCAATTGCAGCTATTACGTCCACATTTAGCTTAAAGAGGGAACAAGCGGTGAATCACCATACCGGTTATATTCAACGACACCGGTTTGATCTTCTATATATTCAACTGGTGATCTCCAATCGAACTGATGCACTAAGTTAGCCAACACCAGCTAGAGGAAACGCCGATGAGCAGACGGAGATGGTAGGGGTCGTTTTGAGAAGAAGCATAAAAGAAGAAGAAGCATTAAACGTCGTCGTTTTGAGAAAAAGAAGTTGTTTCTTTTGTTTCTCAAAACGACGTCGTTTCTTACGTGGCTTCCACGTAAGCAGCCGTTAACGGTTTTTTACCACCGTTACGGCTTGTGTATGATTCAACACAGTTTTACAAGTTGGGGTAGTGAATTTGAGTTTTATTTAAGTTAATGTATGGATTTGCTCATTGTTAAAGCTGGGGTAGAAATTCAATATACCCCTTCACTGAGTATGAAAATATCGATTTTCCCAAAGATCACATCCCAATTTCAATAGTTTGCTGCATGAACGAGTGGCAACACAATGTTAGGTATAAGTTGATTCATGTACATGACCCAGAAAAAAAGTATCATGTCGTTCGTTGAATCATGGTATCTACTAAGATATAATTTCCAATGACGATGCCATTTCTTATTCTTTTTTTTAGTTTTTGTTTTCTTCCAAATATTGCTTATTTATTTTTGTGGGTCCTTGTAGTTCTAGTTTTCGGTAAGATGAAGATATAGGTCTTAAGAAAATTATAGTACATGAAGTAGCAGAAAAAATACCAAAATCTACAGAATAAACAGATAACAACAAAACAGTTAAATATGAAACGTAAACCAAAGCAAAAACAGAAGAAACACTGATTCCAAGGTGCCAAACTTAAAAATTTGCATGATTTCCATAACTCCGAAAAGCTGGAGTCCCATCCTAGTTGCCACGAACAAACCCTAATAGAGGCCAGCCTTCAAAACCTCCTAAGACGCCTACAGCTTCTCCTGCAAACTAACACAAAAACGCAATGACAACAATGGACTTATTTACAAATCCGACTGTTACAGGAGCATCTATGGGCAACTAGAGAAACCACCTCCAGTCACCATTCCCATCGCAAACGACAAGAACCATCTCCCACGGATAAGCAAAGCCATGTAGACCAAAGCGCCGCCTCTATTCTTCTCCTGAAGATTCCACCCGGGTCTGACGCTACTTCTAAAACTGTTACACGAAATGACAAATACCAACAACGAACCACCGGAACAGAGAAAAAGGGAACCCGACGCATAACCACAAACTAGCAGCTAAGAAAGACGCCACTGTCACCAACGTCTTCCCACAAAGCAGAGGAGACTCGCCGTTAACCGGAGAACCGAGAACCCAACCACGGCAAGCCTAACAGCCGCAAGAACAACCAAAAGCAACAAATGTAAAGCAAATTAACGCTGAGGAAGCCTCCACTTGTGCCACAGATCCAAAGTCCTTCACTCTATAGGACCAGAAGCAGGAGAAAACCGTTGAAGGAGAGACCGAGAACGACACGAAGAAACAGAAGCTCCGTGGTAAGGCCAAGGACTGGAACAACACCAACACTGAAAAGGGAGAAAAGCGAGAAGAGTCCGGCTAGCTACACCGGAATCCATACCCACCACGAGCACAACCATCAAAGGAGACTGAGCTGATCCCACGCCGAAACAAACCATCAAAGAGTCCGGCTAGCTATAGGACATGAATTGTTTAGCTAAGTTTTCTTAAATCGAAAAAGACTGACAAATCATGAAATCTTCAATTACTAGTGATTTCAGCATAAGTAGATAACTTGTACGTCCCATATTGAAATCGAAATTACACCACCATCAACACTTCATGGTAACTATATCTTGTTTTTACTCTGGTATAAACGATGGTAACTATATCTTGTTTTTTTTTTCTGGTCAAACGATGGTAAACTATCTAATTCAATTTACACTTGTATAATTTGTTACTTCTCTTTACAGCTTTCACCCATTAAAAAAAAAATTGTTCACATTATGTCAGTATAGGAGAAAAGGAAATTAGGAAAATAAAATAATGTTATAGGCAGTGGGTTAACCAATTTGGTTAGGAAAATGAATGAAAATTACGTGAAAGAAGATGTACATTATGATGATGATATTGGCAATAAAGGTCAGGAGACATACAAACATTGCATTAGAGTAATGTTTGTGGTTTGTGTGTCACTGTATGTCAGTATGTGTATGTGTTTATGTCAGTATACAATACGTTTAGTACATCTATATTTTACCAAAAATGTATACTATAAATACACGTTCCACTGTCAACGGCCCATGATGAGTATGTTTGTAGTTATACTATTCGGATCAATAATTGTTTATACTTATCATGATATTGTTCTGATGTGGCATAAACTAACACTTAAATTCTTTATTATTCGAATAAGCATATACAATTTCATGTTAGCAGAGAAATTTCAGCATAAAATATGAAACAAAATTAAGTAATAAAATGAAAAACATTTTTAGAAAATTATTTGTCATACAAAAAAAAACCGAGGCACTGTTGTGTTATCTATTTAAAAGAAACTGAATTTAAAATATTAATTTAAAACAGGGAGACAGGAAAATTCGAAATCCGGAACACATCATAATACACTGTCGTTTTTACTGCTACAGAAACACTGGGCCAAGAATATAATGAGCCTACACTGTAAGCCCAGATAGGGAACAAAGTTTTAATTGCGCTGCACGTGCGGTGTACCTTAAGTGGTCTCTCGGGGAAAAAGGTCAACAAACAAATTTTTTTAGCCACACGTGTAAGTATGTCTTTGAGTGATTGTCTGAATGGCCACGTGACAAATCCAGCAAATAACCGACACTCGGTTTTGTGCCATACCAAAATCATTGAAAGTTTATGTCATTCTCTTTGTAGTCCATGATAATGATTGTGAACAAAAATTGGTTTCAATATTAGGTAAGAGTATAAAAAATGTTGGTGAATGGTGATACCAATAATCAAAACAAATATATGTCTTTAATCTCTGTTTTTGCCTCTTAAAAATGAAAAGAAAAATATCATCGTAATCTAAACTTACTACATTCAATTTTAAAAAATAAAAATAAACTTACTACATTCATTAAATAGTCAACTGTTTATGGAGATCTTGGTTATCTTAAAATCTTACAATAGTTTCTAGCTGCTAATTATGACTATACTTAGAAAAAAATAATATAAGAATCGGTTGCATGTACATATTAATTTGTCACTTTCTACTTGAGTAATTTCAAACTAAAACATCTTTCTCTGAATTAAGTCAGAAGCCATTGTGTGTAATGTGTATTGCAACCGCAACACGTAGATAAAATATTAAAATCTGAAAACGAAAACAATAATGTTAGATAATTTGTATATACATTATACAACGTCTTTGTCTGTCTTTGTTCGTTCGATTACAAAAAAAGATTTTTTGCCATTTTTTTGAGGTGTAAATTGTTTTCTTTACTTTTAAGTTGAGTTGAGTAATGTAAGCATTTTCAAGCCAGTATTGTGGTCTCTGATGGACACAGGGAACAGTTGTTCTCACAACTTGGCAAAATTTCGTCATATTTTTTTGCTACTTCCAAGATGATGTATATAATTTATATAGTATCTTTATATATGTTGTAAACTGTTAGAATGCAAAAAGAGTTAGATAATAGCCATGTATGAAGATGCTGAATATTATTAACACATGAAAACTTGAAAATGTATCATCTACATGCTCTCTATTATTTAATCAACTAATTATATTCCTTGAAGCCTAAAAATAATCTCTTTTTCGATCCTTGAACCTTTTGATGATTCTTGTTCATTTCTCGATGGTCTATAGAAAACTATAGTAGTGTAATTTACTAAAAACGCATAACAATCAGAGAGAATTATGGCTTTATGATGATTTTGCCTTTTGAAGCAAGTACCAAAACAAGTAAAGTTCTCATCGTATGCGTAATGTAATGTATGTTATAATAATGATAATTTTTTACTTTTAACCCTGTCTAATTGCAAGAACAGTAAAACTGGATTAAAACTTCTGAAAGGCTGGAGAACTTAAAAGAGTCAACAAGAGATAACATACACCGGCTATGTACATATGACTAGGAGCTAAACATATTTTATAACGAAAACAGTAGAGCAAAATTAAAATAAAGATTAAAATTAGACACACAAGACATGATATATAATTAATCAGCTTTCATCGATATTCATTTGATTACAAAAACAGTTCAAATGGGACTAGAACTCATAGAGACTCTTCTTCCTCAAAGTTTCTTCTTTAGTTACTCCCCCATTGCTTGTGACCAGGGACCCATTTAGGACACTTGGGGCTGAAGTAATTATCAACAACCCTAGAGTTTAACAGCTCAATGATCGGAGCAAACTTCACACACCTTGGTGTCTTGTACTGATTGATCGAAGCCCCTAAGCTTATTGCATAATCCATGAGCTTATCGAAAGTCCCTGACTCGACAATCTTGATCTCCAACGGTCCAATGGACTTATCACTGACCCTTCCTTGTCTATACACACTGTTAAGTGATTCCTCTATGGTTAAGCAGCAATCCTCGAAGACCGAGGGAGGAATTGGCGTGTTACCATTCAAGCAGAGCTCCCAGAACAAGACGTAGTGGCCCGGGATAGATGATGTGTCCGCATAGCTAGTGTACTCGGAGAGGGAAGCTTCAAACGGAACAAGGTGTGTTACCGCATTTTTAACTGCATTTTGAAGCTCAACCTCATCAGTTTTGTCTGCGTCAATGCTTAGGACCACGTTCTTGCGGCATATGAAGCTGAACTGAGGCGCATTGTTCTTGAAACCAGTCACGCTTATGACATCACCTACTCTGTATCTGTAAAGTCCTATAAAGATCACAAAACAAGAAAAGGTTCAACAATAATTCAATCTTATATGAGTAGATGAAAACTAAAGATTCCATATAAATCAAATCAATCAAAGATGATCAGATTTAGTTCAAATCAATGAAAGGTGGTTGGTTTTCTTACCAGCATATGTGGTGACTACAAGCTCGTACTCCTGACCAAGCTTGACATCAACAAGATCAACAAGCTCTTGCTGTTCTTTCTCAGTGAGCGCTTTTGGAAGACTGATTGAGCTAGTGACTCCACTGTTCCGATGAACAGGCAAGAACTCGAAATAGGCCATGTTCGGTATGAGAGTGTAAGAGACTTCGCTTGGTTTGCAGAGCGGCCTGAGATTCACACCAAAGTAACACTCGGAAGAAGCATACATTGTGCAGACTAGAGGCAAACCATTGCTGTAATAATCCAGAGTTGGAATATACTGTGACATTGTTCCAGTCACAATCACATCCACATACTTGGTGTTTGGCCAAATCCTAGTGATGATCCCTTGCCAAGAGGTCTTCCTGCATTCCGATTCGACGAAATCAGCAAGCTTAGGATCCGGTTTAAGAATCTCCCCAACGGCCTCACGAACAGAAAGATCAGTTATCTCGGAGCTGAGAGTACCGGTTCTAATGTCACGGGCAAGCTCAGGCCAATGTTTCTCAAGAAACTTGATGGCTCTAATGAAACCAGAGGCAAAGACAGCTCCAACACGAAGAACCTCTTTGTGTTGGCATAAACCACAAAGCATTTGAGAGTACATGCTCTGGTAAGAGTCAGGACAAAGGATGGTTTGGTTGGGACTTGTGTAGTTGGTGTAAGGATCAAAAGGTCTTTTCTTGAAGTGAGAGGATTTGTAGTAACTGGTTAAAACAGGACGAGCAGGGAGACCACCAGGTGTCTTGGACTCGGATTTGATGAAGAGAAAATACATTCCTTTGCCTTTGTCAAGACCAGGAACAAACTGGTTCATCACAGGCATCAAAAGACTGTAGAGTAGTGATCTTCTGTCTAGCTCCTCTTCTATTGTTGGCATCAGTTTCCTCTCTCCACCAGATGTCCCAGAACTGTTTACACACAAATCAACATAAACCACACCATGTTAGGCATATTTTTTTTTCCAATGATTTCGACAAAAGTAGACCCATCAGAAAAAAGTTGTGGTTTTTTTTTCTTTTTGGATAAAGGTTTTTTTGAGTACCCCATTAGAGATTCGAATCTTAAAACTTAGCCTAAGTGATGAAACAGAACACAAAACAGAGAGAAGCATGAACAGAGGATCTTTATAAAACGTAAAGAATCAAGAAAATGTAAGAGAGGAACAAAGAGATCAAATGGTCAAACCTTGTGAGGAACTCAGAGATGTGGTTAGAACAGAGGATTTGGGATTTATCACCATTAGCGATTCTGTTGATCTCAGGTTGAATGTCTTCGTAAGTAACGACAGGCATGACGTGTTTGAATGTCTCACGGTCGGTTCGTCCTCCGAGCCCGTGTCGTTTGAGGTACTCCACGTCAGCATTACGTGAAAGGATCTCTTCAAGAACTCGTCTCTGGACATCATCCGCGTTAGTTGTCACGTCCTCGATGAATTGGAGCTTGTTCTTATTCTTCTCCGCGAGGCTCTGATCAGAAACCTCAAAAGAAGATACGATCTTTGGTGCCTCAGGTATCGTTTTAGGTTTTTTTTTTTTTTTTGTGTGTTACAAGATTCGAAATGAGAGAACTTAAGAAAAAAGAAGAAAGCTTAAAGAAGAGTGATATGGTATCGGTGAAGAAGCTTGATCTGGTTTTGTTGAAGCTTGAAGGGTGTGAGGAAGAATGGAAGAGAAAGGGTTAATATATATAGAGGGAAGAAGGAAGAAGGAAGAAGGAAGAAGGAAGAAGGAAGAAGGTGAAGAAGAAAGATATCGAAGGGTGTAAATGTACTTTCGCATTATGTTAAATCCAGGATTTAAGTGAACGGCTTACTATTCGTGTTTAATTGAAATTTTAATTCTTTTATTTCGTTTTCATTACAAAAAAAAGTGGTATTTATATATTTTATTTATTCGACGAAATTTTATTTTATTTGATTTTACCGTATTGGCTTAGAGAAAAGGTTCTTTAAAGTTTAAGGACATTCAAACTTGTATATATACTACTCTCGAATTCGCCCACTTTATTTTTTAGTTAATAAAAATATAAAGTATGGTTGAATATTTTTTTCTGCCCACTGATTTTACTTAAATTATTCCCTTAAATGAAATGATCATGTGCTGTAAAAAAAAAAGGGTCATGGAATGATCATGCAACATGCAACATATAATAGCTAGCCTAATGTCATTGGTCCATATTAAAACTTACTAGAATGTTATATTGTTGATGAAAATGATCATGTTGCATAAGTTCAAGAACGACACAACTCGAAGTGAAACGAAATCACATACTAGGAACTATAATAATTTTTATACTAATTAATGAGACAAGATACAAAAGCAAACATGAGCTTATGAGAGATACAAAAGGGCATATATATCAAGGCACAGATTTTATAACGGGATATTTTTACCCGGTTGACCAGGACCGTGAAACGGGCAATACCCCGGTGAATCCGCAGTAGTTTCTAACGGAGTTGTCCCACAAAATACCGGCAGCAAAGCTCCTCTCCTCCCACGAGAGACTTTTCTAAAACCCTAAGCTAACACAACACAACACACCATCTTCCGTTTCCCGGTACACACACAAATAACGGCGTTCGCTTTCGAGTTTCTCACGCTATGGTCAATGTATCGCACTAGGGACCATTACAGCTGGACTCCATAGTGATTGGTTGACACGTGTACTTTGTGTTTACTACTACTAGTTTGGTGCCTTCACGTAGTTTATTTTCATGCGACTTTTTTTTTTGCTTGATTTGTTATCATTTTGGTCATCCATGAAAATCAAATGAGTTTATATTTTCAACATTTTGTTCGGTGTGAACACATTTTCAAAATAATTTTATAACATTTTAATAAAACAAACACAGCAAAAATGAAAATTAAATTTTCGAATTTGTTTAAAAGTTTGTTAATTACTACTGAATTATCACATCGGGGATAGTAATATTTGAGCTCAAAGTCTAGTCTTGGTATTAACTAGAATGAGATACGAGAACAAGGTGGTAATATATAGCAAAGATATTATTCCCGTCAAAGTGTGTCATTTGCTTTCCAATTTATATTCTTGTCTATCTAGTTAACTTCTCATTTCTCAGTACTGTTTGTTTTGGAATGTTCTACTATATAGTGCAAGCAAATTCTAGAAGAAGATGCTAACGAATTGAAAGACGCTATACATAAAGATATATAGTCTGCTAATAATGGATTTTATTTTAACCTTTAAAAGAAGTATACTGTAAATTAAAATTATAGCTATAGACAATTTATCCGACCAAATACAGGATTAATGAAAATCTGCAAGTGTTCACAAAGACAAACGAAATTTCTCTCATACTATCAGTTTTGTGATGAGCCGTTTTATTTGAAAAGAAAAATAATATCTATAATATATTAATATTATATGTCCATATGTATTTAATTATAAAACACTTAGAAATTAGAATTACTTGTCCTATCAGAGAAAGAATATATATTCTTTCGTTGACAATTAAGTCAAAAATTTATTCGACAAGCAACAATGTTTAATCGAAGAATATCTTTCAAAACTCAACATCAATCAAAGCTACTGATAAAATATAAAATAAAACCAATATATTAAAACTAAACATACGATCAAACAACGTTTAGAAAATCCGTAGAGAAAACGTAAATCAGTATAAAAGAAGTAATAATCAAATTTATGTGTTAGATTTTTTTTTAAAAAAAAACATATGATCAAGGCTAAATCAAGTACTAGACATGCAGTATTAATTAATGGAGAGGTGCACATAGCTAGAAAGTGACTGATATATATTTTAGGTTATAAATCGGTGCCTAACAAATAACGTATATGCGTAGACGTTCATATAGCGTAACAATCTTTAATTCGTGTTTAAATATGTACTATTTCTTTCCATGTTATTGAAAAGTCAGATACTTAGGTACAGTTTTTGACTTACCAAAAAAGTTAAGTTCTCCAAAGTAGTCACGCTTTTTGTTAATTAAGGTCAAACTTCGTACTAGTATTCCTGAATTATTTTTTCCTATGCATATATGATTTGGTTTTAAAAGGATTCTTAGCATTTTTATATGTAAAATTCGCAATGGAAAGTTTCGTAAAAAACATCACAATATGACAACACAATCCAGCCCGTATTTTTGTACCCTTTTGTTGATATTTAGGCTCGCAATATCCGTTATTTCCGGGGATGATCCATAAATGTTAAATCCAATAGGAAATTTCAAGAAAAAAGTAGCTAGACCAAGCTTATACAATATCTGAATAATGACAACAAAAATTAAATACACTGGAGAAGAGGTTTGATCGTTTTAAGAATTTTGTTTCCGACACGGAACATCCGGTCAAGCCACGTGGGAGCTCCCCACATGATAGGCTGAAAATCAGGTGGAAGCGGGTGCACCGAGAGGGAAGGTAGGACCGCACCCTTTCATTATCTCTAACTAAGTTAGTGCAGGGAGTTTTCTGGACCTTTTATTTTATGTACTTGGTGATTCTGACTCTCTATACGTTTCATCACAAAGCAACACAAGAGTTTTTGTTGTGCTATACGGAAAGGGCTATATGGGAGGCACCGACAGATCGTTGCATATCTTTGACCAGTGACTCCCTTTGTTTTTTTCTCTTAAGATGTCATTTTTTTTTTCTTTTAAAATTTTGTAAACCTAAATTATCAAGTAGCCCACTCGCAGAGTTTAGGCTTATAGTGAATTTACTTACGCCATGGGTCCTAGCCAGACCACGCACCACTGTATCGCCATACGTGGATGAGTCAGTATCATAGTAAATATCTTTGACACATTAGAAACAACTACAAAAAGAGTTGAGATTAAGTAAATAATGACCCTACGATAGTGAAGGATATCAAATCGCCCAAACCAAGTGAAATATGATGTGCATTTAATTATTTTGTAACATTTTTTTTTGTTGGTGAAAGTAAGTTTCTTGTAACTTGTTTGTGGAGGATGGAAAAAAAAGTTCTTGCAGTTGAAGTGTTTAGAGTTAAGAAAATATTAGTTTCGTCCATGCATGTAACATTCGACCTAAACCTATAAATCATATGCGTCGCACGTGATATATTTTTCGTAAAGCAAGAAAAACTAGTACGTAATGACAATAATATATCTGAGTTTTGTATCTTTTTCATACCTACGTAGTACGTACAGCTACGTACATGCAAATCAATATTCCTGAAAACTGAAAAAGGAACGAGAACAGATAATATAATTAAAGCTGATAATCTATGCTATTATTTAATTGCTGAATTTTCGAATAACTTATAATGATGGTGTCACAACGTGCATGTGGATGGTTGAATGTTTAAAGATGGCTTTATGATTTACTTCCAGGGAACAGCACATAGGATATCTGCGTTATTTAATAATTTACTGTTTAAGTATACTTATATACTACTACTGCTTATGAAGTAGTTTAATTTGATTAATAGTACTATCACATTAGTTCGTGGAAATCAATGATGTGGTCCCTAATTGTTTCTTGTTTACCGATCCCGTGAGATGTAGTCAAAACTCAAAACCCTAGCTAGCTAGTTGTGACTTATACACACTAATTTTCTTAAATCACCATTAACTACTGGGTTCCTCTATCATTTGTTGGGAGTTAAAAGTAGTCAAGTTTTTCGATAAACTTTTTGTTCGCATGTCAATATTGTTGGACAAATTATTGAACCATCCAAAACCAAAGA
>NC_025695.1:42279044-42323809 GCF_000633955.1 Camelina sativa
AAAAAAAAAAAAAAAAAAACCAAAGAGAAATGTAAAAATATGACACTATCAAGTATCAACTAACCAGGAGCCATCCACTGGACATGTAAAAATATGATCTGCCGGACCTTTTGTGGAATTATCTCATAACACTCACTCTGATTTCCCAATACATTTGTCTCAAACCAGGTCTCGCATAGTCGCATTCTATATCGTATATTAAGATGATCTATCAATCTCGTCATAAAGTTATATATCCATCTTTAAGAAGAAAAAAAAAAGTTTATATTTCCATGGAAAGACCTGAATAAATTCTCATACCAGTCCATACGGATAAATACAAATACAAATAAAACTTACCTCAATACCTCATGCATTTGAAAGCTACGCATAATCTATCAATTTAATATTTACATTTTTTGGTCAAAAAACTATAATACATTAGTGTACTGTAACGTGAAGGTAGG
Source organism: Camelina sativa (assembly GCF_000633955.1). NCBI lineage: Eukaryota > Viridiplantae > Streptophyta > Magnoliopsida > Brassicales > Brassicaceae > Camelina > Camelina sativa. The sequence continues at coordinate 42,279,491 of NC_025695.1, forward strand.
ACCGTGTCTGATGAAGAGGTTAAAATTATATAAATAATTAAGGGAAGTAAGCAAGATTATAAATTTAGATTTAAAGTGGAGACGACTGAAACTAATTCTAATTGGGTAGGGAAGATTCAAAAAACCACATGAGAAAGTGGTTTCTCTTTGACAGTCGAAAAGGGCTTTGGAGATTGTGTTTTAAAACTCCATTTCTCATCTTTTCATGTAGATAGGAGGAATCTATAATAGTGACATAAATCATGGAGTTTTCTTCTTTTTACTCGATTCATATGTGTGATATGTTTATAAAGGAACGCAATACATATAATATAGGTCATAAAAAAGATTTTGTAAAATTTTCTCATAAATCATTCACTGATTTCAGCACCAAATTTGGGGCTCTACATTGTAAATATTATTAAATGGAATAAACCAATTACTTGGCTTATTTACTGTTTTATTTGTTTTAAATATTGTCTTAAAAAATATCATTAATTTTTCGTTAAATATTGAATTCAACTTTTAGGTTAAGCGGCATATATAATTGCTTTTCGGCCATACAAATTTGGCAGATCAGTAAGGATTTTTTTAGCTTTCTCCATTTAACCACCATGCATCTAGACTTTTGATTTGTATGTCCGTTACAACATGTTTAAATTAGAAACCTCAAAGGGAGGTGAATCGTAATTGGAAAGAAGGGGTTTCAATGTGAATATGTTCTTGACTATTTTGTACGAGAAGATCGTACGGTCTCAGCAGAAAGACAATGGCACAAATATATATATATATATAAACGAGTGAGAAATGAAATGACAAAATATTCAACAAAGCTTTCAAATGATAAAAGCAGAACATCAATTTGTCTTTTGAACATTTGGTAACGAGGGGAAGGACAATATTACAGGACGGAAAGGTAAAAACAAAATCACGAACAAATAAATAAAGGTTTGATTTGATTTTTAAAACTTTCTTTAAAAGCATGATTCCAATGCGATGCGTCACTTCGTCATCCATTATCATCACAAGGTGCCATTTTATTTTTTCTTCTAAATATTATCATTTCATTTACTGATAACTTAACCCGTAAACACGATATAATTCCATACTTTTACATATTTATACCAATTATACACTAGATTTAGAAAACAAAAAAGAGAGAGGTAAACTTTAGCACCTTCTTATACGACAAAAGTTTAAGTAGTTTTACAATTTGAATATCTTATTGACCCGGACCGGTAGTAATAACATTGCTGTGTTTAGCTCTAAAGTCTCTAGTTTTATCTGGTGTTAAAGTTTAAATATAACTACAAGAAATGAGATATATGGATCGGATAAATATTTGATCTTATGGCCAGTCTATATTGTAAGGGCACACAGCATCTTCATATATATTTACAAAAAAAGAAGGATGATTTATAAACGACTAAACTAGTAAATGTCCAATTCTCTTTGTTCTTACAATCAATTTTAATATATAAATATGACTAGTTTGAACAATTTTTTTATCATCATTATAATGCATGCACCAATAATTTATTCCAAGTTATGTGACATCTCTTTACCATCCAGTATTTTGATGATATCATCATCCGGATTGTACCTACCACAGTTAACATATTTACCACACTTATACCTACCACACCACTTCTAGCATCGTCCCCATCGAAAGCTTAATGTCTACATCTTAGTTCTATCTCTTGTCGTGACAATTATTGATCTTGAAATCGATCGGTCGTGCATACATCAAAATTATATAGAAGTACTGTTGACTTTATCCTTATCCTTGACTTTATTGAGAGGTAACTATTAAAAGAAACCACTAATTGAAACTAGGGCTTGCGATTGAAAGAAGCCTTGACAAATTGAGTTTCATGTCTTCTCTATTTGCACCTTTTTAAAGACAAAAACATTTCTTCTAGGGTACGATGCATGTATTTTGAAATAGTGTTGTTGTTGGTCTTTATATCTTTATCTATCAAAATGTTTCATCCTCTTCATTTGGGTAAGTAAGATAGTTCATCAAAAGATCAAATATTGGGATTAAAATTTTCAGCATTATTCCAGCTTTCACCACATGCATTTGTTTACACATATATAATTAATAAAAGACTTTTCTTCCCTTCATTTATTACCATTAAAAGTTGAAACCACACATGCTTTCGATTACCAGTTTTCTTTGGGAATTTGTCTCTCAAGTGTCCTCTTTTTACATCTGTATACGAATGTAGGCTACTAAATAATTTGAGGGTAACAATTTATTAATTGATCATTTAGACCAACTCTCTATCTATATATATCAATAGTTTGCTTAATATTATTTTGAAGTCTTTTAATGAAACAATATGAATTCCTATTAGAGAGAACTTGGAAAGCAAGATGTTCCGAAGTAGTAATGTTTCACCAAACATAACGTGACCCTCATTGTATCTATTAATTTGGCATCGTTTATTCGGATTCAAAATTTCTCATGACATAGGTTGAGAAATTTTAATAATATGCGCATATAATTGGCTATTGTGTAATCCGCATGATAGATATGCATATGCCAAAATTTTAGTTTAGACATAGTTTACCGAAGAAAGAAGGAAATTAATTGACTCCCAATAATTTGCTTAAATTTTCCAAGGTGGGTTAGCTCGCTTACGGCTTATAGTCAACACAATGGTCTATGTAGACTACAAATATATAACAAACTTGCTATTTTCTATATATAGGAATTTACAATATTACAGCAAAGACCGAATGATTCAAAATACACTTTAAGACGTACCAAAGTTGATAACACAAGGAACTAAATGAAGAATAAATGGATGGTATGGACTCCAATCACATGCAACAACAATATAAAAAATGAGTGTGTCGGTTTTACCTTTTCAATATTTCGTTTCAGTCAAATGTTATAATATTTGAAATTAATGTTAGTAGTTTTCATTTTATATTATATATTCTCACACTGACTACTATCATGAGTTTGAGACTTAGGCTTAGATTTGAGATAAATGGCACGATGTAAAGCACGCGTGATTAGCAATTTTGGAAAGGATAAACATTCATATGTATCCAAGAAAGATTGACAAGATGGGACGAAAAAAAAAGAGGCACACTTTAAACTCTAAAGATAGATCTTACAATCTCATAGTGACCCAACAATGCTAATTAGTTTATCTAGGCATAAATAAGTCTTCTGAGTAGCAGCTTAGGGTGTTAACATGATAATAACAATTTGTAAATAGATTACCATCAAAACCTCGCTAAATGGAATGAGATTCCATTCTTTTATTAAACAAAAAGGTATTAATTAGCTTAAAGTTTTTTTTTTGTTATTTATAGACATATATTATGCAAAAAGCTGATTTTTTTTTTTACCAACTTCTTTATTAAAACTGCCCTACGATAGATTTACTGTAATTCGATTTTGTTTTTATTGTAATACTAGCAGACACACGCTAGTTCATTTAACATCAATTGATTTAGATTTCATAACCTATGAAACTTAACATGGTATTTAAACCCTAACATATACCAATCCAACTCTAGCGAAAATTCATATTTAACCTAAAATTGACCGAGTTGGTCAAAAATTGATCATATAATCATTCAAAATAAATGGCTAAAACCCCATCATTTTGGGAGAAAAGGTTGTGAAAATACCATATCAAAAATAAGATAGAGCCTGATATATCTGTCATCAACTGAATTTGAGGTAAAATTAAAAATTACATTAAAGCGTGGTAAGTTTTGTAATGGAATAAGCTATAGTTAATAGGTCTGGTTACGGTTGGTCAATATAAGAGTAGAATATTATTAAGAATGAAACATGATGTGTGGTAGTACCGTAGTAGTAGTAATTAAAAGTTAAAACGTCTAAATCTTTTATGATGTTTTACGCTTTACGACTTGGAAGTCTTAAAAAGTGGAGCTGTTGTAAAGCTTTTAAAATAAATATATTTATTTTTCTATTAGGCAGGGTGGTGCATTTTTGTGTAAGGTAGGGACATGTCCTCATGGTTAAGCGAAAGACTGAAGAGTGAAGAATCGATTTTGGGATACAAATAAGTCAAATAACAAAGCAACTTGGTATTTAATTAGTCTCCCAAATAAGTAAATACTAATTAAGAATGCATCAAAATGTCTTCAGACCATGAAGTTAAGCTCCAATGAGAAGCGATTAAATTAATTAAGTTTTTTTTTAAGTCGTAAGAACTTTAAGCCCATCGGTTCATGTCTCCGATTACCATAACCGGTGGGTCCATTAACCAAGTACTCTTTATATCATTTTCCTTGAAAAACATTTAGATCTTTTAGTTTATATCATATGAACGAGTGTCACATTAAAACACTAATTTCATGTCATTCACTTCAATTTACATCGGTTTGTTTTGCATCATTCTATATTTTCGCTTATCCATTAACATAGTTATTCACCTAAGGTTGTAGGCTTGTAGCTGTATGTATTTCTTATTTCTTTTTTGGGCGACTCCGTGACGGCGTGACTGTAAATTTTTGTAAAATCACGGTCTTTTTAATAAACTTGATTAATTTTAATTTAAAGAATAATTTTAGTTAGACAGTTGATAAATACATTCGTTTTGACTCTAAAATAGTTAAAAGTATGGAAATCTCTTAAAATAATGTTTAGTTGACTTACCATATACAAAAAAATAAAAATAAATAAAGATATGTTTTGAATAAGTTCTAAATAATTTACTTTTTTACTCATCTCAGTCAATTAAATCCATTGTAATATTATTGTGATACATAGGTTTATGATATTAGATTATAGAGATTCAACTCAAAATCAATTGAAAATGAATAGAGAATTTTAAATATCTTATAAGGCGAGATCTTTTTCTAATTTTTGATGTGGGCGAAAAGACTCAACTGTTGTTAGTCATTCCGGCCGAAGTGTTTACCCTTGAACCTCAACTAAAAGCATTTGAAACTTCTCGTACTGAAAAAAACAAAAATAGAATTATATATTTGTCAGGATACTCGTTCAAGTTTTTGTATCATATTGTTATCCCTAATATATGAGATGTCTCGAGGATTAAATACTATTGATCTAAACCTCAACAATTGATCATCTTCCACTGATATTTTTGTTCACATTATTTTCATGATGAACAATTTTATCTGTTAACAAAAATATGAAAAACGATTGATTAACCACGACTAAACTAACAAGTGTATTTCGAAAAGATCATTCTAAGAAAAAACTTTCTTTGGCTTTGGGTGCTGATGTGGTAAAGGTTAAAAAAGGGCGATTAGGGTTTCTTGCTTTCTGGCCATGGATGTCGCCGTCAGCGACTGCTCCGAGCCGTTCTAGGGCCGTTCTGGCTGAGGAAAAACTCAGTGCAGTTGGTGTTGGTTCTATGGAGAGAGTTGAAGGAGTATCGGCAGATTTGGCAGTGGAAATCTCTTCGTCGGCTCAGTCTGTGACAGAAGATCAGCCTAAGAAGCGTTCGTTTCTGTAAGTTGCTACGAAGCAGGTTCTAACTCACCAGAAGTTTGTAATCTCGGAGATTGATGGACAACCAAAGGTTTTTGTACCGCGGGACGTTTTCGTTGATGCCAAGCCGCTTTGGGAAGACTTTGTGATTGGTAGGTTTCTCAACACTAAAGCCCCTCATATTGGTAAAATTCACATGATTGTGAATAAAATTTGGCGTTTGGGAAATCGATCCTCTCTGATTGATGTGTTTGAGGTAAATGAGACCACAGTTAAGTTCCGTATTCGGCAAGAAGGCATGCGACATCGTGTGCTGAACAGGGGAATGTGGAATATCATGGACATCCCTATGATAGTCTCTAAATGGACTCCTTTTGTAGAGGAAACTCAGCCAGCAATGAAGTCCATTCCATTGTGGATTAAGTTAACCAATCTTCCACCTACAATGTTCACGGATAAGGGGCTAGGTTTTTTGGCAAGTGCAGTGGGCAAGCCTATCAGTCTTCACCCCAAAACAGAGGCCTGTGAAAGTTTTAATGAAGCAAGGATTTTGGTCGAGGCTGACCTAACCAAGGAATTACCGAAAGAGTTTATTTCAACGGGTGAGGAGGAAGGGGAGATTGATTCCACTGTCACGTATTCATATCCTTGGTTACCGCCTCGGTGTAGTTGCTATAAGAAGTGGGGGAATCTTAGCACAACATGTTTGGTAGGATCAGCGGAAGGTTTGGAGGAATAGAGTTTATCAGTCTCGGTGTCAGGTAAAGTGACTGCTCCTGCGGTTGCAACACAACAGGGTGTTCCTGAGGAGGGTAATGATCGGGGTGTGCTTAGCTCTACTGGCTTGGAGGTTGCTGGAGAGGGAGAGGAGAGTTGGATCACTCCAAAATCTGGTCGTAGTAGTCCGGGGAAACGCCCTGCAGATTTAACCTCTGCGTCGGTTTCTCTTCTTTCAAATTCATACTTTGTGTTAGGGGAAGAGGGGGATAATGACACGGGTCCTAGCCTCGAGGAAAAAGGGGATGCACCATTGGCAGATACTTCAGCTGTTACGGTTGCACCAGTTTTACCAACTCAACAACTCGACCTAGGCACGGGACCTGCAGGAAAACTTCATGGTGCTCGCCAAGAAGTACAATTGCGCCCATCTCTGCCTCGTCAGTCCAAAACAGCTCATCAAATAGTTTCCAAACTTCTAGCTCCTTCTGTTAGGGATGCCCCTAAGGATCAGAGTGGGAAGCCTCCTTATTAACCTTAATGTCAAGTTTTTTTTTGGAATGTTCGTGGCTTAAATAAAATTTCTAAACATTCCGTAATCAAGCAGTAGGTAGGAGGGACTGATTTTCTATTTGGTTTTTTGTTGGAGACTCGAGTGCGGGAGAGTAAGGCTCAGAGGTTGCAGAGTAAGCTCTTTCGAGATTGGTCAGTTATGACGAATTATAAACATAATCCACGAGGTCGTATATGGGTTATGTGGTGACCAGATGTGCGACTTAGTCCGTTTTATAAGAGTGAGCAATTGATAACTTGCTCGGTGCGACTTCCAGATCAAGAGGAAGAGTTTTTTTGCTCGTTTGTATATGCTTTGAACACAGTGGAGCAAAGAAAGGTGCTTTGGCAAGAATTGCGAGATCACTACGATTCTCCAATTATTCAAAGTAAACCTTGGATTCTATTTGGAGACTTTAATGAAACTTTAGACATGGCGGAGCATTCTCAGGTTGATGACCACCCGTTTGTAACAAGTGGTATGCAGGATTCTCAGATCATTTTCCCGCTTGTTACACCAACTACTGCTCTGTTTCAGATATGGTGTACCATAGCCCCCTTTTTACTTGGTGTAACAAGCGGGAAAATGATCTGATTTCGAAAAAACTTGATCGTGTCTTAATAAATGATGCATGGACAAGACTTTTCCCACAGTCTTACAGTGTTTTTGAGGCTGGTGGCTGCTCCGATCATCTGCATTGTCGAGTTTTGTTCAAAGCTGACACTAGTGGTTCAACCTCTCGCAAACCTTTTAAGTTTATTAACGCTCTCGCTGAGATGGAGGAATTTTATCTTTTGGTTGATGAGTATTGGCAAGCTACACAGCCACTTTTCTTGTCGACTTCAACCCTATTTTGATTCTCTAAGAAGCTAAAAGACTTAAAACCTTCACTCCAGAGGTTGGCAAAGGACCGGTTCAGTTTCCTTGTAAAACGTGTGAAGGAGGCTTATTCCACGTTATGTCAACGACAACATGCGACTTTGGATCATCTCTCTGTCCAAGCGATGGCAGATGAGAATGCTGCATACACTCGTTGGGATTTTCTGGCTTAGCTAGAGGAGAAATTCCTGAAACAGAGGTCTAAATTGCATTGGTTGCAGGTCAGAGATAAGAACAATAACATTTTTCATCGAGCAATGACAAATCGACAGTCTATAAATACCATCAAAGAGGTAGTTTGTCCGGATGGGAGAATAGCTGCGACAGAGGATGCGGTTAAAGCTGAAGCAGAGCGACATTTTCGGGAGTTCCTTCAGTTGGTTCCTAGTGATTTTGAAGGGAGTCGGGTTGAGGATTTGGAGCAGTTGTTGCCATTTCGGTGTTCGGACTTGGATGTTCAACAACTCACACGAACTGTCACGGGGGTTGAGATTAAGAAAGTGTTGTTTTCGATGCCAAATGACAAATCACCGTGGCCAGATGGGTTCACTGCTGAGTTTTATAAGGCTGCATGGGGGTTGATTGGGACAGAGTTTGTTTTAGCAGTACAGTCTTTTTTTGCTAAGGAAATGAAAGATTATAGACTGATCTCCTGTTGTAACGTTCTCTATAAGGTTATATCCAAGATCCTTGCAAATTGGTTAAAGTCGGTCCTCCAAAGTTTATTTCCGGTAATCAGTCAGCTTTTGTTCAAGATTGGCTACTGATTGAAAATGTTTTGTTAGCTACTGAATTGGTGAGGGATTATCATAAGGAGTCAATATCAGGACGTTGTGCCATCAAGATTGATATATCGAAGGCATTTGATTCGGTGCAATGGTGTTTTTTATAGAAAGTTCTCACGGCAATGTGTTTTCCACCTACTTTTGTGCATTGGATCATGCTTTGTGTCACTACTGCTTCCTTCTCTGTTCAGGTGAATGGTGATTTGGTTGGTTATTTTAGGAGTTCTCGTGGTCTTCGACAAGGGTTCTCTTTATCACCGTATTTGTTTGTTATTTGTATGGAAGTGCTTACTAAATTGTTGGATAAGGCCGCTGGTGCACGTCGTTTTGGGTATCACCCGCGTTGTAAGAATCTCGGTCTCACTTATTTAAGCTTTGCGAATGATCTAATGGTTCTCTCGGACGGGAAGGAGCGGTATGTGGAAGGTATTGTGGCCGTGTTTGATGAATTCGTAAAACTATCGGGCCTCAAAATTAGTATGGAGAAGTCGACTCTGTTTTTGGCGGGGGTTCCTGCATCAACGGCTGATCAAATCTCTACTTGGTTCTCTTTTGCTCATGGACAGTTTCCTATCCGCTATCTCGGCCTCCCTTTGATCACCAAAAAGCTTACCAATGCTGACTTGGCTCCTCTGCTTGAACAGTTGCAGCAACGAATTGGCTCGTGGACAGTTCGGACCCTATCTTTTGCAGGACGATTAAATCTTATATCTTCAGTCCTTTGGAGCACATGTAACTTTTGGATGGCAGCCTACCAATAACCAAATGCCTGTTTAGCTGAAATTGATTCTCTGTGCTCCGCTTTTCTTTGGTCTGGTGTGGAAATGAACAGTCATAAGGCGAAAGTGTCGTGGTCTTCAGTTTGCAGGCCAAAGTCTGGGGGGGGGGGCTGGGACTACGATCTCTTAAGGAAGCTAACGTTGTTGGTTGCTTAAAGTTGGTGTGGCGTCTTGCGTCACAAGATAACTCTTTTTGGGTTTGATGGGTTCACATGAACCTATTGCCAATCCTTTTGGTCAGTGAGCGATACTACGACTCGTGGATCGTGGATATGGCGAAAACTCCTGAAGTATCGAGATATGGCTAAACCACTGTGCAACATGGTGGTCGGCAATGGGGAGAAAACCTCTTTTTGGTATGATAATTGGTCCCCAATGAATAGGCTTATGGATATTGGAGGGGATCGTGGAGTCATTGACATGGGGATTTCAAAACAGAGCACTTTAGCGGAAGTATGGGACACCCATCGAAGGAGACGGCATAGGCTACCTCACCTTAATGACATGGAAGATGCTTTGCACACTCAACGATTACAACGTCGCGATGTTCCTGATAGTCTGCATTGGAAAGGCAAGAATGATATGTTCCGCTCTGGGTTCTCTACTCGAGACACTTGGAATCACATACGCACTACTTCGAACGTGGTTGCTTGGCACAAAGGGGTCTGGTTTGCTCACGCGGTGCCCAAGTACTCCTTCTGTGTGTGGTTGGCGGCTCTGAACAAACTATCCACGGGGGATCATATGCTTTGCTGGAACAGAGATACGGATGGTACATGTGTCCTATGCCACTCTGATCTAGAAACTCGGAACCATCTTTTCTTTTCTTGCCATTATGCTACTGAGGTGTGGGCTGCTTTGGCCAAAGGGCTTTTTTGCATACAATATACAACAGACTGGGAGACAAATCTTACTTCTATCTCGAATCAGCAACAATCACGGGTGGAAGCTTTTCTTCAAAGATGTGTTTTCCAAGTGGTTGTTTACACACTTTGGCGAGAGCGTAATGGGCGACGGCATGGAGAAGCATCAACACCATCTCATTATCTCATTGATTGGGCAGATAAGCAGATCAAGACTCAAATTACTGCAATCGGAAAGATGGGGATCGACACTATAATGAAGCATATCAAGTTTGGTTACAATCTCGACTGGTTTAGATTAATCTGATGTAATTTTCTAAATTTTTTCAGAAATTGTTGCACTAGTTGTAAAAACGTTTATTTTCTTTTGAATATAATTTAACATTAAATTAAAAAACAAATATATATCCATTAATGTGCTCTCGTTGTATATAAAATAGTGATTGGAGCCATGATCTAACAAATTTACACGATGGCATATTACATGACTTTGACAGGGTTAGTCCTAGCAATCATAATTCTGCTGATTCTTGTCGTATCATTGAAAAAACTTTAGATATGTGGGGTTGAGGGTGTGGAAAATAATTTAGAAATTGGTGAGGTTTCGGATGATGCAATGAAGTTTTGTAGCTTTGAGAAATGGTTAGTGCCCTTTATATTTTAATTTTAGCTGACAATAATTTTGAGAGAAAATGATAGATTGTTATGATACAAGAAAGAAGAAAACAAAGTAAAAAAGAAAAGGAGAAGATCTTTTGTTGGAGACCAAAGAAGGTGGGGAACAAACTCAAGACATAAGTGGAAAACATAGAGTTGTATAGATGTAGGCATAATAGCTAGGCGTATAGGGTGCATTAATATGTTCGCAGAAAACAGTATATTTAAATATTAAACGGGAGGTTAGGAATATAGCAAGAATATTAGACGCATACACTCGACCCTAATCTGGAAAATTTGAATTGAATTATCTAAAAGATTTTAGCAACATGAGAAATACAATATAGAAAAGTGTGCGAAAAAGGGTTTTGACCATGAAAATTAAAAAGTAGAGAGGGAAATAAAACCGGCAAACAAATCGGATCAAATCACATTTGACTATAATTTAGTACATCAGTGTTGGACTAGGCATACTTCTAAGCTGGTTAATAAGTTAATTGTATGCGCATACGTCATGCAGAAGTCTGTTTTTGATGGAATTTTCTAGTGTTTATTCTTTGACAATGAGATTAATTTTGTTTCAAAAGAGCATTTGAAAAGAGTTCGTATATTATGTTTTTGACAATTTAGACCACATGACACTCTTTCGATAACTCTATTTCGATCAAAACGTAATTCATTACTATATTTTTAATCATGTCACTAATTAGCAAACGCAAAAATTCAAAGTTCGGCATCATGGTTAGAAGAGTTTCAGATTGATGTCACGTCTATTCGATTCGTATCTATGAAAAAGTGATGTATATGAGTGGCTTTTGTAAGGTATATATTAATATGAGGTCCAAGAAGACAATAAAATCTTTAAAAAAATTGAAATGGTGATTTTTCAAAAAATTTGTTATATTATTGGGAGGATAAAATTGCCAATATTGCACTTGGTTAATTTTTTACATATTTTTTTTTGGGATAACAATAGTTTCCAATAGTGCACTTGAATAGTTAGTAGACACCTTGCAAATTGAAAATGAGGTAATAATTAGATTCATTCAATACAACTTATAAATTTTGAAGACAGGCTTTGGTAATGGGAAGCTTTAAGCTTTAAAGGGTTTTGTGTTTGTGGACCAATTAATGTCTTGGAAATGAACTGTTTGGTTGTCTACTTAGTGCGATCAAGAAGACAAAGAAGAAGAAGAGGAAGAAGAAGAAAATGGTGAGGTATAATAATGACAAGATGGAGAGAACAATTTGTTTTAAGAAACAAAAAGAAAAAGATGAAGACGTTTTCTAAATTGGGTTATCCTAAAAGATAATTGTTTCCTCTTTTTGTTGACTTGTGGTGTGTGTATGTTTTGGTCATCGATGCATGATTCCTTCAATATATTTATACGGTTTGTGACTTGTGAGTGGGGTGTGAAAGATAAGGAGACTTCTTTTTTTGTTTTCTGTTTTTGTTGGAATCCCACTTTCTATAATTGCTCCCCATGAAAAGGTTCGTGTCTCGCCATTTCATTATCCTTTTGTGTCAGCATGTTTAACAATTTTCTGCTGAGTACGAGTAATTCGACATTCTAAAAAATTCAGACAATTTTCAGGATATCAATGTTTTTAAAATATGGTATATACAATATATACATATATATTACATAACTCGACTGTATTTTTATGCTATATTCACATCCACTTTTTATTCTAATACTTTTATCTAACTAGATTATAACTGTAATACACGGCGAAGTAAGTTTTTAAATTTTTTTTTGTTAATATACTATTTTAATACTTATTTTGCTAATATACTTTTTTGTTAATTTTAGTGATTTAATATATAAATTGTCGTATATCGCACAATAATTTTTGTTTACTATAATCTTAATTAAATCAGTTTGATTCGACATATTTTATATTTGTGTTGTTAAAACATTAAAATAAGGATTTAACCCGTATTGAAATATCATATTACTGATAGTTTATTTTTTTAGTATTATCAATTCAATCCTATAATGTCATATAACCCGTCATGTAATATAACTCGTTTATGTAATTTTGAAAATTTAATATATTTAAATATTAATAATTTTAAGCTTTTTATTAAGTTTAGATATATCAAGTATAAATTATAAACTTCTTAAAATTTTATAATTTACTATATACAGTAAATTTACTATATATGTATGTTGAACATACATTTTTATATTAATTGAGTAATATATGTTTGTTTTTAAAAATTTAAATCACAATATATGCAAGAAAAATACACATTTTTATTAACTTTATGTATTATATGATATTCACTACATTTAAATTTTAAAATCAAAAAGAGGAGACTAATTTTTTTTAATCTGGAATAAATCTTGTAAATATCTATATTAATTATAGAACATTATATATATGAATATTTAAAATATTTTTATTGTGTTTGGTTATAAGGATAGTAGAGAAAGTTAACTAAACTTGTTTGGTTATGAATATAAGCATTAAATAGCATTCAATGTAAAACTTCTAACAAACATTTCTGAGCAAAAACTGGTGCAAAAGTATTAGTCCTACTATATTAATTGGGAAGTACAAATATGAAACTAACCTCAAAATGTGTAAAAAATTACATTTAATTGCTATTAGAAAACTTTACTTAAGATTAATTAATTAAATAAATAAATATAATTAATTAAAAACGAAAATTGGGGACACATAAAATAAAATAAATTGTAGAAAAGTAAAAAAAAAATCTATTAGAATCAAAACTAATTCGCACTTTAATATATATATATATATAATAGCTAAGATTTTAAAAATCTAATCGAATAAAATCTATATAACTACAACTTTTATCAAAAAAAACTTTTCCAGCATGGGTTAAATTTTTTATCAAAAATCAAATCGAATAAAATATATAACAGTTCCGTTTAATTGACAAAAGTTTAAACAATTTTATTCATTACATGCAAATATTTTATTAACATGTTTCCAATAAACATTTTTAAAATACAAAATTTTAATATAAGCAAACCGATTTTTTAATCACAAACCTTTATAAATAAGTTAAATAACATAATGAAAAAATAAATTATTAAAAAAATTCATAAAAAAGTTCAGCCCACGGTTTTTGCGGGTTGGTACCTAGTATAGATGTATTCTTCAAGTACCAAAAAAATATACATGTTTAGAATTGTACATGTATTATTTTACTAAATATATTATTTGTACTTGTTGAAGAGGTAAGAAACAATAATGACATAAACATAATAGGTGTTTTTTTTGTTTGTGTGTGTGTGTATTGTGCCACTCACTTGCAAAGTTGCAAGCTGATATTTGGGGTTAAAGCCTTTACATATGAAATTTGCCCAAAACAAAAGCCTTTACATATGAAGTTGATGGTGGGAAATCAAACTTACTAACACACTTTATTAGTGGCCACTGGCCACATTAATTGAGTAATAATATATATTTCATTCCTTTTGTTCAAAATATGTTTTTATCCAATACGTATACAAATTGACTAGGTTCGGACCCGCACGTACGTGCGGAGTTATTTTTGCATAATATTTTAAAAAATATAATTGTCAAGCGATCAAACCCGTCTAATATGTCTCATTGCAATGTTTAAATTTTTTTTGACCCGAAAAAAACTCCATTCCTCGTAATTCATATGAGCAAATAGTATGTCCGCATATGTTCTGCTTGAATTCTTGTTCCCAAAATTCTCGTCCCATATTTTATCATACATGAATATACCAACACAAAATTCTCATAACCTGATTACTATGGAACTAATTTGAACGATTTCCTAAAATATAATAAATCTGTTGTTTAATTTTTTTTTTCTTCTTAATATGTAAATTGGGTCAGTTTGGCAACATGTATATTTGGTATGATTTTTTTTAACCCTTAAGTGTATTCCCCAATTAATAGTATAGATTTCTTTCAATTATTGAATGAAATATTCTTTAGTTATACTAATGACAATTTAATGTAAATAATATAGTAAGAGAAGGGAAAATAATAAAATGTGATATAAAGCGTGAGTATTTTATATAAGAGATACGAGAAGGTATTTTATTAAGGAGAAATCTATTAATTGGGATATTATTAGTTTTTTTAAGTAATATATGTGTCCGTAATTGATGGAGAAATAAAATTACAAAATTGTTACGTGAGGGGGAAGACTATAATTGGTCATTAGATCCCTTATATAATTGGTCTTAGTTATGGTATTATATCACTGGATTTTATAAATTTTAATTGGTCATTAGATCCCTATATATCTAAGCTATTATATTGTTATAATATTATTACTTATTTTCATTTTTATTGGACTGGATTTTCTAAAGTTAAAGATTTCTGTAAAAACACTATAACTACATATTTATATATAATGTTTAACTACATAGTTATCCAAATTAAATTATATATTCATGTCATTTTAATTGGTGATCATATGTTTTTTTGGGCAAATATAGTTATTGTTTTTAATAAAAGAATAAACATTGAGCCAGTTTTAAATGATCTTTGATTTTTTCATCATTAGAGCTTTATAAAATTATTAGAAAGGTAACATTATTTATATTTCTGAAGATATGATTTTAAATATATATATTTTTACATATCATAATATAGTTATATTATTGTATTACAATACATAGTAAAATTATTTTAATTTAGAAAATATGTAAGAGATAATATTTATCAATTTTTAAATAATATTTACTAATTTTAGAGTTTATAGGAGCAAAATATTGTGTATATAAATAAATTGAACAGCAGTGACAGTTGACAAATATATATATATATATATATAGCAATGACAGTTTTATGTAATTTTATGGAATATTGAGGGTGAACAATAAATTAGGTACTAAGTTCTCTAGCGACGACACATCAGCTTTTTTCTCCAGAATGCTTTTCTTTTAGTATATAGAGGATATGAATTCGATTGCAATAAATATGTTTTACTTATTCTATTTTTTTTTTTTGTGTGCACCCCATGTTTTATTTATTCTAAAGGGTTATATACACTAATATCAATAGCTAGTCTCTGAAGAGGAAAATGGGCTGAAAAATCAAAACTTCACCAACATCTATGAGTAAATATAAAGAGCTTCTTTTTTTTTTGTTGTAGTTAGCAAGACGAAGTCAAAAGAAATTTCATAGTTTTCTGAGAACATCAGAGAACATATATTTGGTGTCAGTCTCACGCTCACATACATACATAGTCAGGATAGTAATAATTGAAAAATTTCTGACTCGTTTTCCAGATAGCAAAATTCACTACAAAATCTCGTTTAAAAGTTAAACCCTTAAATTGATTAAATTTGCCTTCTGACAAAGTTTCAAACATGTCCCCTCTCCATCGTTTTTTTCTTTCTGGAAATTTCTTGCAATCATACAATCACCTTAGACGAGATCAACAGGGATATTGGTTACAATTACTGCCCCATTCTATTTCGTTTTCTACCATCTCCTAAGCTACTACAACAATGGTGAGACCATAATTTTTTTATTTGTACTACTACTACTAACCATTGTGAGATCACTCAAAAACAGAGACTTGTCCATTCCAGCTACAAGCTGCGACCACGTTAGGCAAAACGGGGTGGTATGTGACATCAACGCAGGGCTGTTCATAAGCCTTGAGCTTCTTAATGAGCTCAGTGGATTTGTAATTGTACATGTATATGGAACCGTCAGATGAGCCAGAGACTAATGTTTCTCCATCCGGGCTGAAGTTGCATCTGATTGGAAAACCTGCGACCCAATGACCTTCGAATCTCTTGTATTTGTTAAGTTTGAAAGGTGGGTTTGTTGAGAAGATTGCAGTGTAGTTTCCGTGTGATTGAGCAATGAAGACTGGGTCTTGCGGGTGACGTTTGATGCAGGGGCATGTATATGCTTCTACATAGACCTGAGGGGGGAAACAACTACAAAAATTCAATACAAATAAACATGTTCTGCTGTATGTCTACAGATGCAGCTTATCTCTACCTCCCCGATCTAAGGTTAACTCTGTTAGCATACAAATTCTACTCTACTAATGACATACATATACTTTTCATCAAACCAAATAAATCCTTTTTCAATACTGAATTCGAAGAAATGACAGGGAGAAGGTTATTGAAAGTGATAAACTGACCTGATTAGATAGAGGAACCTCCCTCGAAATATCCCAAACTATAACAGCATTCTCACTTATATTTCTCCCAGACACATCACTTGAAGAGATAAACCGCTTCCCACCCGCGATAAACTCAACATCAAGAATTGCCCCAAGATCTCTAATGTATTCATGCACGACTTTGTTGGCCCTAATGTCCCACAACCTAAGACTTCCCTTTGACCCACCGGAAAGAAACAAGTTGAAATTATCTGGATGGAACTTAGCAACTCCAATGACTTGATCCTCCTTGAAAGCTTGTGTTTCCACCCCTCTTTCAACATCAAATAGTCTCGACGTGCAGTCATACCCACAAGAAAGCAAAGATAGTCCTTGCTTTGACCACTTTACATCTTTAACCGGTGCATTGTGATGAAGAAACCCCCGTACTTTCTTCTTAGTATCATTGCTCCACACATTCCAAACGTAAACAGCACCATCCAGCCCCGCAGAAGCAAGAAGATGAACTGCAAAATAACCTCTAATGAACAAATGAATGAGGCCAATGATGATATAACAAAAAGATTGGCACCAACAAGAACCAATTTAATCCGTAGAGACTCAATAAGAACATACCATGAGTTGTAGACCAATCAATAGCAGTACCCGCCTTTGTATGTCCGGTTAACGAAATCGACATCGTACTAGGCATTTCAGTCCGCCACGAGGATCCTCGATGTGTAACCGAAGATAGAACATGGCGAGGCACATCAGAATCAGAGATACTCCCGAGTACTGAGATTAAGAAAGCTTATTAGTAACTTATTGCCAGATACAACCACAAAAGCTAATGACGCAGATTAACGAACACTAAGCAATTTACTCAAACTTAAGAAGAACAATTACGCTAATATTGTGTGATCAACAACTAACACCAAATACTAAATTCTAATTCTAAATCCGAATTAACAGCGAATTGATTAAGCTTGATTTGAAATTACCAGTAGGAGAGCTAGAGGTAAGTTTCTGACTCAAATCGGAACCCTGATCTTTACTCGGATTCGTTGAAATAGAGGCTAGAAGTGATCTCTCTCTCTTTGATACGTACCGACCTGGAACCGGCAACGTAACCGAGGAGCTCGTTTGAGGATCCGAATAGGAACCGTGTGGTGGAGGATACGGTCTACGAGATGGTTTGTACTGTCGCTGCTCTGGGAACGGATATGGACGCTTCAGATGAATAGAAGGTGCGGCGCCGGCGGTTCCAGATGTTAAACGCTCGTTGGCCACTGGTTCAGGTTCGTCGTCGGAGTCATTGGCATACGAATTACATATAAGATCCATCGGAGAGACTCGAAGTCGAATCTGCGATGAGTAGGAGAAGATGGTGAACCTTTCGTAGGCTTTATTTGGGCCAGAAGAATCCTATAGGCCCATTATAATTTGTAGATGATAATTTTGTGAGAGTCGGTCCGAATGCTGCTAAACCAAATCTTTCAAATTTTAGGTTTTGAGATTTTTTTTTGTTAACCTGATTTTATTATCTTGAATCAGAAAATACATAGTTATTCATCAACATACATATACAACCAATAGTAAAGTAAAACGAAATAATCGAAAAAGTGAAATTACACGCTGCTTCCTTTACTAGGTAAGACTTATACCTAACAAAGTAATAAATCTGTTATTTTCCTTCTTTGTCTTTGTCTTCAATCTTCGTTTTCTGGTTATCATCTTTTTGTTGAAACTCCAATAATTTCTTCGAAAATCAGTAGTTGTGATCCATCTGTTACATCGCAAACCATATACATATTGCCATCTCTTGTACAAAGAAATGACATCTTTCTTAATTGTAGATAATATCCATGATTGTCGACATAATGATAAATATTTTCTGACCGACTTTTCATATAAATATCCCTTCCTCCTAGCCTCCAATATCAGTGTGTCTCTCCAACATCCATATAATTGTTGCACTGGTTCTATTTTGGAATGCCATATATATGGTAAATTACTAACCTCATGTGCACTGATAGTGGAGGCAAGTACGATTCCAAAACCAAGATCTCGTACTATTCTCCATGGTGGTTTCTTCCAAAGCAAAGCCGTTAGGATTTGCCCCTGAAATTGCATAAGTATGAAACAACGGCCGATGGAATATGAATCCATGGGAAAGACAACGCCGGATGTAACCGGAAGAACACCGCCAATGGTTAGACGAGTAAACGAATCATCATCGAACGGAAGATAACACCTCTGTTGAGAGGGACAATGGACGAGAGAAAATTTTATCCATATTTGCTTCTTCTTCTTCCAAGTCGAAGTTGAAATAGTTCCCCAAATTTCTGAAATATTTTGATAGATTTTGATATCTGAAATTTTGGGGGAAAAAAGGTTTTGATTGGTAAAAGGGAAGCAAATGGAATCAATTCGTTTAAGGTGATTCTCAACCTTATCATAGGGAAGCCTGCAAATTACTCCGTTGGGAATATGTCGGTGGACAATTGCTTCACCGGAGAAAATAAGAGCAGTTACTAGACCCAAGAGACGCCATAAAGGACAAGTCTCGAAGGAGAGAGAATAAAACCATTCGTTTGAGATTTCTTTTTGATGATGTTCGGTTTTGAGATTTTTATTTTTTGGTTTTTGGAATAGATTTTTCTAAAATGAAAGGTAACATTCGGTATTTTAAATTTTCATTTTTTGGTTTAAAAGTTAAAAACTAATAGTTATTAAAATATGTATATAACTCATCACTAGTATTTAGGTTATAAAAATGTGAAGAAGAATTTGAAAAAGAAGTACTATAGAGAAGCTTATGAAGGTTTTGATAACGACATATTTCTTCTTGATTGTGTGGTCGGTTATTTAGTTGCTACTGGTATTAATTTATTCGATAATGAAAAAGACAAGTTGCTAGGCATAAGCCTTACATTTGTTGTATAAGTCGTGTTGTACCGCCTGCTCTAGATAGCTATTTTATGTCTTATTTCCCATCTCAGTTTGCTTACTCTGATACACTGAAGATTTGAAGTTTTGATCTTTAAGAACCATAAATTTCGTACTAGCCAACATTAAAAATTATACTTTCCTATGATCTATCTAGCTAGCCCAAAGAATAGATGGGCAAGTGCACCTCTTGGCACTAAGACTGAAAAAGAGTATAGGAAACATACATTAGAAGATTAATAATTTATAACTAAATGTTATTACAATTTTAGAGAACTTTGGTGAGATAAAACCAACTTTTGTACTAAATGGTTATATTTTTATAAAATTTTGTCAACTTTGCATCCGTAAAAAAAATTACTCATAAATAATTTTATATAAGTTTTGTTTTTAAAATTGTCCTTTTAGGATCATTCATCATATGTAAAAATGTGATTGTTGCCTAAAGATCGATCTAATTTAATGAAATGAATAAGGAAGCATGCTCGACGCCAAAAAATTGATCTATTTTAATATGATTAATAGGAAAGCATGTTCAAAGTTAGAAATCGTTGTTGAAATAAATAAATAAATTAAAGAAATATGTAATTATACTTTTTAGAGAACGTTAGTAAAATCAAATCATTTATTATATTGAAATATTATAATTTTTATAAAAATAATATTAACTATTGGTGGAATTGATCTTTCATAACCATTCTTATTAGCGGTCTTCACTTACTTCTATTAAACATACTAAAAGTCTAAAACATTTGGATATATATTACCCATCATCGGAAACAATGTGTTTGTTTTCAAAAGATCGATCTAATTTAATAAAATTAATTACGAAGAATGTTTGATGTCAAAAAGTTGATTTATTTTGATGAAATTAATAAAGATGCATGCTTGATGCCAAAAGATCGACCTAATTTAAAGAAATTTATAAGTGGGCATGTTCAAAGTTAAAAATCATTACTGAGATAAATAACTTAAATAAAACTATTATTATCGTTTTAGAAAACGTTAGTGAGATCAAACAAATTATAATAATCATTGTCGGTACTAAGAAAATACAAGTACTGATAAATAAATTCAAATATATTTATTTCTAGTAATTAATGTTGCACGATTATTCATACTAACAATCTCTATTTTATTATATAAATATATTACAAAAACAATATATATTATCTATATCCGGTTAAAATATGTTTGTTGTTAAGAAACCGATCTTAATTTAATGAGATTTTATTATAATTAGAAATTATTATTCCGATAAATAACTTATAAAAAAAATTATATCATTATTAGTAATACAACATACAACTACTAACTTAAAAATGTATTTATTTCAAGTAATTATTGTTTCACGATCATTCTTACTAACGGTCTCTATTTTATTAAATTAATATACTACGTAAACAATGTATATTATTTATATTCAATCAAAATATGTTTATTGTTAAGCGACCGATCTTAACTTAATGAGATTTTGTCGGAACTTAAAACCGTTATTCAGATAAATAACTTATAAAAAATTATATCATTATTAGTAATACAATATACAAGTGCTAACTTAAAAATGTATTTATTTCTTTTAATTATTGTTTCACGATCATTCTTACTAACAATCTCTATTTTATTATATTAATATACTACAAAACAATTTATATTATCAATATTTGGTCAAAATATGTTTGTCGTTAAGAGACCGATCTTAACTTAATAAGATTTTGTCGGAATTAGAAACAATTATTCCGACAAATAACTTATAAAAAAATATATTATCATTAGTAATACAACATACAATTACTAACTTGAAAATGTTGAAAATATAAGTTTATTATACTTGTTAAATAAATTTTTGATGGGATAAATATCATAACTATAGTTAGAGTTTATTTATTTTACTAACATTCATAATATAGAAATGTTCACTACTATAGTCAATCAAAACATAAAAAAGATTGTATAAATCATAAATCAAATACTTGGACATAACTGTCAATTGAAATATACTCTTGGTTGTTGAACAACATGTCCGTTACATACAAATCAACCTAAAAAGTAATTCAAAATATTTCATGATACGAAAATAACGTGAGTAACATAACATTTATCAGTTTCTTAATTTGTTGAGAATAAACCCAAAAAAGAAAAAGTTGAATTTTCTCCAATACATACATACATACATAGGTCCCATGCATATAAAACAGAATTTATCTTGTGTCACACACAGAGGTGAGTTATGATTTCTCTAATAAAACTCCCATTAATTAATTAATTACAAAGGACCCAACAGAAACTACAATCTAAAAAAAAATAAAAACAAAAGGCAAACACAAGTCTCACGCGTGTAATGCTGCATGAGCCACACGTGGGCCAAGCTAACCGGTTACCTTCTGTCACCCACAGTAACACACAAAACAAACGACCGCTACGAACACAATTGACAACTCATTCTCCAGGTAACCGGTACAAAAATATCCACCGTGGCGTTAATCTATTAGCTATCGTCAAGTTAAAAAATCCGGTCCCCCTGATTGGTTTAAAGCAATCATTTTTTTTTCCTCAGTTTTGGACCCTACTGAACTGTGTTTCGCGTGACTCTCTCTCACAGTGGCATATCCGTAAATTTTTAATATAATCTCAGCAAATTTTACCGTAATTACTCTTTTTAATTAAGCAAATTTAAAAGAGAAGATTTTGTAGGTTATATTATGAACTTTATCTCGATTTTTTGAAATAAATTTCAATTCAGCAAATATATCTTTTTTTTTGTTGGAAAAAAAATCCAAATATATCTTAGTTAGGATATAGTACAAGAGATAGATTCGATTCGAATCTTACAAAGACGATATTACCCTTCAAAGAGTGAGGATTATTTATTTTATTTTATTTTTGTGCTGCGGCAAAATTTAACCGTTACTTTTGTTTCCCTTTCATGCAAAAGCACCTATATGACACAGAGCTTACGTGGCACTACTTAAAAGACGAAAAAGGTTTATAACCGTAAGTGAAATTTTTTATTCTCAGTCAAACTATATAATAATAATGTACATTGAATCACACAACCAAGCAAAAAATGTACTAACTAATTGGAGTATTTCGTATATTATTAAAATACATCATTTTTAATCCGAATACAACTTGTTTTAAATTTGCTTGCTCTATTGAGCACTACTTATGATTAAGGTGTATTTAGTAAGAAGCTTTCATCACCAACAAATGAAAAAAGGAAAATATAAACAAGAAGTAAATGATGAAGCATTCTGTATTACTCCTTAAACTATCAATTTCTAGCATCTAATTCATACTCATTAGGTGTTGGATTACCCTACAATCAAAGTTAATTTATATACATACATAGCACGTCCCTCTTTTTATATTTCTCTTATGCTACAATACACACAAATCAGACTATTGATTTTTATACACATGGCTTTGTTGCATGACAAATAAAAACAAAAAACACACAAGCGTTTTTTTTTACTTTTCTTCACATTATTAGATAGATAGATACAAATCTATAGAAGGATACAAATATGAAATTTAGAAAAATATTACTTTCCATGAATTATTATTATAATTTTTTTAAAACTGATGCCACTAATTCAAATAAACAAAATCCGTATTAGATAAATACAAATCTTTAGAAGGATACAAATATCAATTTCAGAAAATAATAATTTTCATGAATTAATTATTTAAAAAAATTAATAATAATCTACTAAAAAAGCCTTCATAGGAGCCTTGGTGGTTAATACACAATGTATCTACTTAGTTATGAATAGATATTTTTCTTAATTAGACACTTAAATACACAGTATTATTAAAGTTTTAAAGCTAATTTTGGTGTGTCCAACCACTCTTTATCATTATTTCTCCACATGGGAAATTTTTTTCTCCCCAAGAAACTCTATCAATCGCTATATCATTTCCATTTTTACTCCAATTTTTTTGAAACTTATGAACTTAATCACTTAACCATATCTATCATATTATATGGCCCCATTCACTCACCAACCAAGGGCAAAATAGTCATTCCAGCTTCTCCTCTTTCCCCATTTAAGATCCTCCTCCCCCCCCCCCACTTGAATCATCGCCGTAAAATAAAAAACTTCATCACCTCTCTCTCTATCTCTGTCTAACTCAGTGAAAAAGCTATGAACAAACTCATCTCTTGTGTGATCTTTCTCTTCACCACTCTCTTCCTCTCCTTTTCCCTCTCATCCCCGTCGTATCCGACGGTTCACGACGTTCTCCGAGCAAAAGGTCTCCCCGCGGGACTGTTACCTCAAGAGGTTGATTCTTATATTCTTCACAACGACGGTCGTCTCGAGGTTTTCCTAGCGGCGCCGTGTTACGCCAAATTCGAGACGAACGTGCACTTCGCTGCCGTAGTGAGAGGGAATCTGAGCTATGGGAGCCTCACCGGAGTAGAAGGGCTATCGCAAAAAGAGCTCTTCTTGTGGCTTCAGGTGAAAGATATCGTCGTCGAGAATCCAAACTCCGGCGTCATTGTGTTTGATATCGGCGTCGCCTATAAACAGCTTTCGGTCTCTCTCTTTGAAGACCCTCCCAAGTGTAACCCTTACGGTAAGTTTTTTTAATCAAATTAAATTTAGTTTTTCTCTGTTTTTTTTTTTTTGATAAAAACAATATTTGGATTTTCTTAATTTTATTTTCATGATGACTAATACAGAAATCATCTTAAATTTCGTTTTAACTATTTTAACTTTTGCCAGCATTAAAAAAAAAAAAACTATTATCAGAAATTTGGCATTTATCTACGTCTGGTTAACTATTTAGTCGGCTTTGAAGGTTACTGATTGTTCTAATTTAGGTTATTGAAGTCTATATAACTACATGTATGTATGGATAATTGGATACACCTGACCAAACACATCCCACAATGTGAAAACAAGAGTTTTCTTTTGTGTTAATAAATGCTGTTTTTTTACCCCAACAAAAATTCAAGTATGTATGGTTTTCTTTGCAAAGTTCTAGATTGAATGTTTGCTTGCAAAAATTGACATTTTCAAAAAAAAAAAAAAAAAAAANATCATCAATGTGATACCGACTCCGTTGTAGTGTATATATGTTTTTCACTTGTTAAGTTGTTATAGTTCGATCGTCGTTATTAGAATTACTAAAAAAAATAAAATTCTTATTACTGTGTCCTGTGAGAAAATGATGTGGTACCGTGAAGTCATGGGCTTGGGTTGTGTTTTTCTTTCTCGTTTATGTTTCGATGACTTTGAAAACTCTTTTGGATTTTATTGTCTGATATTATTTGCCAGTTTCAATACGAGTCTTGTCTCTGTAACTGCTGACATAACATTTCCTTTCCTTCTTTTGCTTTCTTGTTTTTTGTTTGAATGAGGAGTATATTCCATCAGTAACTTCCATCAGTAACTTTTACCAAACATTTATCAGTTATCTTTTTACTCTCTACCAAATATGAATAATATGCACAGTTCTCTTATGCTAGTTCCAATAACCCCCCACTTAAAGAAAATGGTAAGAATACATAACATTTTAATTCAGAGAAATTACATTGTTTCTATGAACTTTTTTTTTCATTTTAACATTTTTGGATGGTCCGTTACTCAAAGCAAAGATTTTATGGTTGGATTTATGTTTTCAGGTGTTTTGAAGAAAAAGATGCTGAGAAGAGGTAGTAGAGGATTTGAAGCTCAAATGTGAGAAGTAGAGAGAAAAACCTTAGAGCCCGATTGTCTATTTGAAAAGTTATAATTTGTAAGCTAATCAGAAAGATTAGTATGTTAATTATATGAGTAGAATATAATTTCATTTGAGAGTTCTTGTAAAGATGAGATTCCCAATGTTCTATTCTGTGTTTTTTTAAAAAAGTTTAAAATCCTATATATTTCAGTATCTTTGACTAAAACTGTTGATGTTTTGTTAGTAATATCATGATTCGACAATCAGTTACTTATATTCGAGTGGGTCATAGTTTTGTAGCAAGTGGTTTTTTGTTGTGTGTTTGTGAGGATTACAAGGTTGGTTTAAATGTAAATTAATTTGAATATAGTTGACGAATTCCGGCAACAAAAATTTACCGTCAAAAAACATAAGTGAACTTTAAAACACCTGAATACATAAATCCAATCATAAAATATTTGCTTTGAGTAACCGACCATCCAAAACATCTTAGAATGAAAAAAAAATCATAAAATACATAACATTTTAATTCATACAAATTACATTGTTTCTATGAACTTTTTTTTCATTCTAAGATTTTTTGGATGGTCCGTTACTCAAAGCAAATATTTTATGATTGGATTTATGTATTCAGGTGTTTTGAAGAGAAATATGAGAATAGATAGAGAATTTGAAGCTCAAATAGTTGAGCTCATTTGAATTTTACATATATAAAGGGGCATTAACTTGTAAAAAGTTAGGTCTTAATGAAACTGAAGTAAAATCTTATAAAAACATTTATCAAGAAAAATTCATTAACCATGTTTTCCTTTACTACAGTAACTGTGAGTTGTGAACCTAGTACATTAATGATTTGTGTGAGTTGCGAACCTAGTACACACTGAGGATTTGTGGTTATATATCATTACACTAAGTCACTTACGTAGAACAAAGATAATAATAATTACTTAACAATACTAGACAAAATATCTCTGAATAGTTTGGTCTACTTCAATTCTTCTCATTCAATTTCTACCTCGTTAGTTTTGAATACTTTTTAACTAATTCTTTCTCTCACAAAAGAAAATTAATTCATTTTCTGGCAACAGATCATCGTGACCAAATCATCAAACAATACTCGTTCTTGTTTATATACACAAAGGCACATTAACTTATTAAAACTTGAACCTCAAATTTAGATTGCAACATAGAACAATGAATTGGTATAGAGTGATAAGAGGACTCATTTTTTCATTTCAACCCAAATGCAGAGTGCAGGATTTCAAACAAATTATTTGTATCCTGCACACACTCTATATTTTCTTTTTGAGTTAGTAAAAAAGAAAAGTCTCATATTTTCTTTATTTTTTTCCTCTCTTCATCATTGATTCATTTCTCTACAAATATGCAACCATTTTCATTATTCTTTTTTTCTTTTTCAAAGAATATAACTCTTTTTTTAAATTTTATTTTCAAACTTCCATCAAAATCAAAACAATTTTTGACAAAAGGTAGGGCTATAAACATTGTGCACCAGATGTAGAAATTAGTAAAGAAACAAAAAAATGAAAATATCGTCACAAAACGTTACATATTCATTTTTATATCTATGTGTAGCAGTTGTTACGGGGCATGAAAATGTAACAGAACTCAACGAGACCCTGTTACCCAAATGTAGAATTGCTTACCAATGTCACAAGTGAAGGTGACCAATTTACAGCTTTCTACCCCAAGTGGGGATGCATTATTATGACTCGTTATGATATCTTCTTAGGCAAGATGCTTCACAGTTTTAGTCGTCGGTTGTCCCTTGATTCGATTTTTATTTTTTTTAATCTTGCATTCTTGCTTATTCTAGGCACATTCCCATTAAATATTTTTGAAGTTCAACTATCGATGGTTAATTGTATTGGTTCCGAACTTTGTACAATCAAGCCTCAATCAATGAATCGAAATGTTCGCACAAAAAATCAGATATATTAAAAACACATTTTTATTTTCTTCGGATACAAAGTAAATGTTTCTTATACTTGTTTTTTTTTTGTATAGAGAGTCTAACATCGTTTCGAATGTTAAATAAAAATAGTCTCGACAAAATAAAAATGAACTCACATGAAGCCTTAACATCATCCAAGGAACCCAAAAAAATCGCAACCATCTCATTAATTTCAGTTTCTGAATTCAAGGCAAATTAACATTTTATTTTAAAAACCCGTAGCAGAAATTTTACGTGATTAAGAAGTAATCCTTGAAATTTAATTAATGAAAATAATAAAAAAAAGAAATATATTTCTGTATAGTTCCCAAAAACAAAAAGATTTTTCTGAATCATTAAAAAAATATGCACTGAACTCGGAAATATTACGATAAACCGAATCTAGATGAACAAAACAGATTCGTTAATAAGATATATACTCTTTATGATTTTATCAAACATTTGGAAAAACTAATCAGTAATTACGATAATTAATTAATATCAAAATGTCGGCCATTTTTATAACTGACGTCATTTTGTTACCTTCGCGGATAAGGTATTAAATTTAATTATTCTTTTTTTCTCCTTCTTTAAAAAATCTAAAAATCAAGAAACCGAATCATCTCACCGGTGATCGAAATCGTCTTTATCACCATGGGAGGAGGAAGAGTGATGGCGACGGCAGCCAAGGTTGCTGGAATCGGAGTTACGAAAGGAGGATTCAAGGGAGCAGGAGGATTCGGTGGCTTCTCTCAGGCGTCTGAACAGTTTAGGGTTAAAACCGCAGCGGCGGCGACGGCTACGTCTAAACCGGTTTCGGCTTCGATATCAACGGCTGTGGTTCATCCTTCTGTTGAAGAAGATGGGATGGTTATGCAGAGACCGGTTTGGGACGATTGGGAATTCGCTGAGGAAGAGGAGCCGATTCCTAGGGTTGTTTTCAGCAAACCTCCTAGTCTTGAAGAGGCTAAAGAAGCTACTGAAGATCTCAAAGAAGCTATTAATATGTAAGATTTGGTTCTTTTATTCGTTTGATTTGTGGATTTTTTAGGGTTTGGTTTTTTTATCATTTCATTGTTTCTTGATTAGAATTCAAGAAATTAGAAAATGGATCTTGTGCTTATGTGTATGGTTTTATGGTTGTTAATGAATGGATTAGGGTGTATATGTCATCTCCAAATTCGTCTTCTGCGGCTATAGAAGGATCAAATGATGGTGGTTCTGTTTCTAAAATGCTGTCTGGTCTTCAATCTTCTGAGAACAGAGCTGTTGAGTCAGCTGTTCCACAGGCTGCTCTTCAAGCATTTGCTTTTCTCAGTGAAAACACGGCTGCGCAGGTATGTTGGTTTTGGACTCTTTCTTTGGTATATAACCCTTTTGAGTTGCTTTTTGTTAAGCTTAGTGCTTTTACTCTTTGACATGTTTGAGAGTCTAATTGTTTTTATTTTTTTTAACAGACTGTTGTTGCTTCCATTGCGTGTGACCCAAAAGTTTGGGATGCTGTTATGGAGAATAAGGATCTTATGAAATTTCTCAAGACCAACAATACTGGTAAAGAAAACTCAATTATAATTAGTGAATCTTTTGGTGTACATGTCTTGATGATGTAAAAGCAACTTAACAGAGACTTTTTACTATATGTCAGCTGCTTCCTCTCAAGTTGAATCTGATAATGACGACCAATCTGAACGTTCGAGCACGACCGAGTGTGAAGTTATGGAAGAAAAGCCACTAGAAATCTTGGAGATTCTGCAAGACGTGAAGCTAAAAGTGGTTAGAATGATGGAAAACGTCTCATCCTACTTTGGGGGTTTGTTTGGGTTAGGATCTGAAACAGAGGAAGGAAAAGACAAGAAGCAGACGTTGTTCAACGACCCTCGTTCTCTGTTTGGTTTAGCTGTGGTTGTTATCTTCATGGTAGTTTTAAAACGTGCTTAAGATCTCTCTTTGTTCCTGAAATTCGCCGATATAGCGGAAAAAAAACAACTACGTACTGTGATCTCTCTTTCCCTTTGCTTCGTTATCGTTTAAAACTTTTTTTCTTTTCTTGTTTGGAGTGATTTGGAACCGTCTTTGGATCTTTTCATATTATAAATAAGGAGATCCTTGCGATGTTTTATCACTTGTCTACAATATTATGAAAGCAAAAACAGATTAGTGAGAGATAACATGAATCGTTTGTTAAAAACTTTAATCTGCTGGCATTCAAAACTTCAACTATGTCTATCATTTTGGTCTGGAGGAAGTTTTTTTTCTTTTACCCTGAAGTTTCCTTAGTTTGTGCCGTAAGCCGTAGCATGAGACAAGAGAAGGTTGTGCCCGCCTCACTGTCTTATCTGGTAAAGAAGAATGTTGCTGGAGCGTTTAAACTTCATTTGCAGGACTCAAGATTTGTAAGTTGATTTAACGTCTGAATCTAAACGTGTTTAGGCAGAACAAGAGCTTTTACCTTATCTTATGTAGTTATGTTCATCTGTTGCCATTTTACCTTATAGTTCACAGACACATGGTTGACTGGAAATCTTGTTTACTAATTATGCTTATAATACGCAAATTGACAACATCTACTGCGATTCAAATGTTGACAATGTCCTCCTCAACTACCACCATTAGTCATTCAAATCAATACAACTACTAATGTGAGACATCGATCGAGCAATACAATGAATACAACAACCTAAATATAAAGAAATATATTTCTTATCCCAAAAACGCTTTGCTCTCAAATTCTTTTAGCAAGATTTGTGTCCACTTCCCAAATAAATTCGTGTATAACGAAAATTTGGTGGGGCAAGTCCATTTATTTGGTTGGAGTAAAATATAAAGAAAAGAAAAAAGTTGTCAGACCAAAACTTGGTGACCAAGGCCATTTATACAGTACCTTATATGGATCGAGGGTTTTAGCTGGACAAGATTACCAAATTCCTTCCATTAGGTTTTTTTTCTTGCTTTTCTCTAAGTACATAATTCCTATCTCATGTCTCTGCTTCTTAGCCGTCTCTCTAGGATCCGCCCAGGGAAATATGCGTCCGTGAGATCATCTCTTCTTCTTATTCTCTCTAATGGCTTCTCAACTTCCTTGCTGCAAACTCCTCCTTGTTCCATCATCCGCGCTATTCCTTGTGGAGGGGGTCTGGGTAAACTCATCGTTAGCTATGCTAATGACGGTGGTATCACTAGTTTGGAAAAGAAGGTTCCCCTGGAGTTGATAATGAAGAGAGTTACCAAAGAGATGGTAACGATCGGAGCATCTCATGGGTGGATAGCTACTTTCGATATGGAAGACGAAGTTCTGCGACTACAAGACGATCTAAACCCTGCTGCATCGGATACACATCCGAAACGTATTCCCCTGCCTTATCTTGTTACTCTGCCTCATTGCCAAACCGAGATTATCACCAACGTGTCAATGTCCAAACCTTCTCCAGAGGATGAAGACTGTATTGTTGCTGTCAAGTTCTTTGGACCTCAGCTCAGCTTTTGCAAACCCTCTCAAAGTAAACCCAAGTGGCACAACATAAGCTTCGATAACCGTTGTTTTTACTCCTCCCGTATCATCTTTTCCAAGAAAGACAACATGTTTCGTATGCTCGGATCTGGAGGCCATCTAATCGCATCATGGGATCTCCGTGAACACGAGCGCAAACCCATGCTTCAGAAGGTGCGTTATCAAAACCTTTCCGAGCTGACAGAGACCAAACGGGAGCATCTGTATTCGTGCTTCACAAGCGACCACTTGGTGGAGTCAGAATCCACGGGTGAAACTTTCTTGGTGAAATGGTACCAGAAGACTGCTCAGATCGTCGACGGTGTTGCGAAAATGAAAACAGAAGATGTATTAGTGTTCAAGCTTGACGAAGAAGGAAACGCGGTTTACACTAATGACATTGGAGATCTCTGCATGTTCCTCTCAAAATCTGAACCTTTCTGTGTCCCTTCTGCTTCTTTTCCTGGCATGGGCAGAAACAACGTCCTAATTTGGGATGTGGACGGAGACACATTTTTGCATCTGGATGATTCCTACCCCATCATTACTCATATTGGCGAACTCTCGGCTCCTTTCCACATTCCACCTCAAAATGTAAACTAGAATTTTGGAATGGAAGAGGAGTCTCGCAGTTATGCATCCACGATTATGCATAACACCAAACCTTTGGTAGAGACTCGCTCAAGTGTGACGAACTAAAAATATTGCACCGATTCACTTCTAGTTAGCGTTTTCTAAAGGAAAAAAAAAAGAAGCAACATTTATGTCTCTGCTTCTAAGACGGCTCTCGAGGCTCCGCCTTGGTAAACCTTTGTTGGTAAGATACTCGGTTATTCTTTCTAATGGCTTCTCATCATCCTCGCTGCAAACTCCTCCTTGTTCAATCGTCAGCGCTTATCCTTGTGGAGTGGATCTCGGAAAACTCATGATTATGAATGCTAATGAGCGTTACTGCACTACTTTGGAAAAGAAGGTACCCCTGGAGTTGGTGCATAGTGATCCCATGGTGACGATAGGGGCATCTCATGGCTGGGTAGCTACTTTGAAGGACGACGGAATCGTGTGTCTCCAAGATGATCTAAACCCATATGCATCATCGTATACAGACCCTAAACGCATATCTCTGCCTCCGCTTGTAACTCTGCCTCGTTGCCAAACCCAAATCGCGACCAACGTGGCCATGTCCTCATCTTCTCCGGAGGATGAAGACTGCATTGTGGCTGTCAAGTTCTTGGGACCTCAACTCAGCTTTTGTAGACCCGCTCAAAGTCGTTCCGAGTGGATCAACATCAGAATCGAAAATCCCTGCTTCTACTCCTCCCCTGTCATGTATTCCAAGCAAGATGAGATGTTTCGCATTCCCGGATCTGGAGGCCATCTCATAGGATCATGGGATCCTCGCACGCACAAGCACCAACCAAAGTTTCAGAGGTTACGATTTCAAAAGTTTCCTGAGCTGACCAAGAGCAAACGGGAGCTTTTGCTTTCCTGTTGCACGAGTGAACACTTGGTGGAGTCGCGACCCACTGGTGAAATGTTCTTGGTTAAGTTGAACAAGAAGACCACTGCCAGTGGTATGAAGAAAATGAAAACGAAATTGGTGATGGTCTTCAAGCTTGACGAAGAAGGAAACGCTCTTTACACCGAAGACATTGGAGATCTCCGCATTTTCCTTTCAAAGTCTGAACCTTTTTGTGTCCTTGCTTCTTCCTTTCCTGGCATGGGCTCTAACCGCATGGAAGTTTTGGATATCGAAGAAAGTATCTCTGTTTTTCTGTGTGGTTCTTCCATCATAAGTAAATTTTGTACCCACGGGGCACCCTACCATATCCCACCTCAAAATATAGACTAGTATAGTTTGGGAGTTTAGGAGTTTTGTCCGGTCTTTTCTCTTGGAAACTAATCTTTATATAATAAAGAAACGTGCTCATGAGCTCATCTTACACCTGTCAAAAATTACGCCACTGAAACCAAATTCTTAAGCTTATGAAAACTTAAAATGGTCCAAAGTCGAATTTGAGGTTGCATCTTGAGCCCATGCCAATAAAATTTTCACTTTGTTTTTATGTTCTTAGTACTTTTTTTTTTATTTGTAATCAAAACTCTATTAATTATCTATTTGTAATATTTTTGGAGTTGTGCAGTCCTAGCAGTTGAAACGTGACATGTACATGCTTGCTTCATACTTTCATCAAAACTGAAGATTTATTAGAAATGGCATCTATGTTTAGTGAAAAAAAGAGAGATGACGGGAAAAAACTATTAAAATAGAAAAGTAACACCATTAATAATAATAATAATAACTATTTTTATGCTGTATGATAAATTCAATGTTTGTTAATTGCCCTGCTGCATCGGATACAAATCCGAAACGTATCCCCCTGCCTTATCTTGTTAATCAATATACGATTATACGGACGTGCTAATATACATAACATCCTATACAGAAATTAGAATTGAATGGTAAATATTAAAAAGAAAATTACATACACGAGTAGAATGCAATTTTATCATCCTTGTTCACAAAAGATCTCCAAAGTCTATACCCTTCTGTGGCGAAGTTCTACAGGGGTAGACGATAATTATAAGGAAAGAAGGTTGCAGGATGTACCAGGTTGCTTTCAGCTACCAAAGCTTCTATATTTTGCTGGTTCAGTTCTTCTGGACGAAGCCTCTCAGAATCATCGATGTTGGCTGTGAAATGGAAGATCGAAATATATAGTAACTAGACAAAAACGCAATAAAATGGTCCAACTGTGCTACTATCAGGACATGCATCATTGTCTAGACAATAAAGTATAAAAATGCCGCTTCCAATATGTAAAAGGGGAACTTTGCAGTAAAGTGTCCGATATGCTAACAAGAGATAAAACGTAGAGTTGGCAGAATTCTGATGCTACAGGTTCACTGAGAAACATGAACTATAACAAAGTAAAGTAGAACAGAATGAACATTAGACTCAATACATTAATATCAAACGACCCCACACAACAAAGTAGCTTGCTAGTTCCTCCTATACCCGTCAATAAGCAATTCCAAGCTAGAGTAAAAGCATAAGCAACAATTTAATCCCGAAAAAATTGAATACATTGCTAATACACTATTGTCCAGACCTTCGCTCCGACCCTTCTTAGAAGCCTTGGAAAATATTAAAATGTCCTGAGGATTTGCCCACATATTTCTGTCCTGAGAAAATATTAACATGGTCATCATCATGTCACAGTAACTAATTTTTAGGTACCTTTCCCACATATTTCTGTCCAAACCTTTGAGGATTCCAGAGTAATCTACCTGAAAGAGATTCAACCAGATCTTAGTCATGTGTTTGTGGCTATCGTGTGCAAGCATCAGACTGCCAGAGCCTAGCCTCTAGTGGTGTAGGAAAAATAAAGGTTTAATTATACGAGTGTTGCTAGAAATTGCAGCAGAGTGAATAAAACTTGTAAACAAATTACCTTGATTCGAACCAATGGGAGTTTGATCTTCTGATCTGTTAACAGCTTTTTTTGCTGGCTTTCTCTATTAGACTTCTGACCTAACAATTTTGTAAGGATATTAGTATAGGAATTTAATGACTTGCTAAACTTAATCAAAAAGGAGGCAGGAGAGAAAAATCTCCACATGAACTATGAGAAGAAGGAATAGTTACCACTTTATCCAAGTGTTCGAGGATTGAGTTTTGATCATTGAGATCAATATCCCCTTCATCCTTTTTAAGCAATCTGCACTCTGAATATATATGTAAGCAAAGAAGTCTGCCACCACCATCCATAACATATAAGCAAAATAAACTTTACCTCTGCATATTCAAAAGGCCTCACAGATGTTAGAGGTATCTTCGTAGGACGATATTGATTTCCCTGTAAGTCATGTATTTTCACTCAGGCTTACATGCTTGATTAAAAAGGCAAAAAGCTATACATGAAGGTGTATAGATTAAGCAGTAGGAACAAAGTGAATATGAAATTTTAGATTGTTAGGTGAAGAACCTTGATTTCTAACAGAAGAACATGCTTTGGCTTTTTGAGATTCCCCATCAATAAGCGACGTTGCCACAGATGATCCTGGTTGTGTGATGTGAAAGCCCATTCCAGATACCTCCTTCAAAAGTTTAATCGCTTTTAGCTCAAAGAGGCAATGAACATTGTGCCTCACTCTTATTTAAAAGCAATAACTCCAAAAATCAAAATTTTAATGGACCTGGGGGTCGATAAGGCATTCATGCTCATGTCCCCACACAATGAAGTCGAGGAACCGTGGAAGAAAGTGCTCAATTGTTGCGTTTTTGGGGTTTGATTTCACCCTGAAAATTTAATTAACTATATTGCCTCGTTCATAAACAACAAAACCTTAACAGAGCAAGAAACAAAATTCTCTGTACAGCTCACAACACTCTTTTTCGTGTTAGTTTTTCTTCTTCAGAAGTTATTTCGCTTGGGAGGTCGTTAGAAAAGAGCAGATAAATGAAGCTTCGTTGTGATGTCAGAGCTCAGGTTTGATATGGATTTATCTTCTTAGAGCTCCATAGTTCCTTGTAAGTTCTAACCTGCATTCACAAGTTGTACTATAAAGTGAGCTTTTGATCTGAAATGTAACATAAGAACTTGCTTAAACCGGCAAATAAGCACGAAGTAACGAAACAATGAAACAATGGAAAATAGATCATGTGATTAACAAACCCGAGGCTGAGATCTGTTAAGCTTCTTCTCTATGTCTTCATCATCTTCGTCCTCGTCATCGTTTTTGCTGAGTAGCCTATGAAGTGAAGAAGAGCTTTCGTTTTTTCGACCACGTTTTGAAGTCCCAGAACCTCTACCCCTGCCTCTCTTAGTAGTAGCTGGTCTTTTACGTCCTTTGCCTTTAGTGTTCTCATCGTCCTCCTTAAATAAATATCAACACAAGAATCATGATAAGTTTAACGCAATATTTACTTCAGATGGATATATGCTTTTAAGACAAAGCAGGGACGTAACATTAGCTAGCCAGTGATGACAATCAAAGCATTCCACGTCCTTGAATCCTACCCTAAACTGGTTAAACGTAATTAAAAAAGTTACCTTTGAGACTGGCGAAAACCAAGAGAACCATCAAGAGTGGTCTGCTTCATCGCACTTGGGGCCTTACCACGGCCTCTTCCTCTGGTTGGGGCTTTAGCTCTACCGCGAGATGTATTAGCAGTCGATGAACCTCTCCGTCCTCTAGTGGCAGGCGCTAAACCAGACATCTGAGTCGTGTCTTCATCATCACTGCACGAAGCATTCGCAATGCCACTGCTTCTTTTCGTCAAATTCTGTACCAATATCAGGTAGAAATAGCATTGCGAGTAAGTGAGAGCAGGATAGAGAGGTGAGTATAAAATTCTGTGCCAATATTCTTAAGAGTGAGAATTTAAACCTCTGATGTCAATCCAGTGGGTAAGAACTGTGAGGAACCAGTGGGCCGAGTGGACCTATCTTTCAAGCGTTCCTGGGAAAACAATAATGCAAGTCAGATCGATGTTCTACTGATTCCCATTGATTTGCGGCAGTAAGTAACCAAACATTACATCTTTCTTGCCTCTAAGCACTCTCCCACTTTAAGAATCAAGTCATCTTCCTCAATTTTCTGGGCATCTGAATCCTTTGGAAGTTTACCGTGTACAAAAATGGGAAGAGATTAATCATAAACGATAATAAGGACGTGTTAGTATATATAACATCCTATACGGAAATTAGAATTGAATGGTAAATATTAAAAAGAAAATTACATACACGAGTAGAATGCTATTTTTTCCATTATTATAGTTCAGATTCTGTAGCTTGCTAGTTCCTCCTATACCCGTCAATAAGCAATTACAAGCTAGGGTAAAAGCCTATACCTCGTAAATTATTCGAAAAACAGAAGGTAAAAAGTGTAGAGAGATTGCAACATCAAGCATTGAATTGGTTTAATAAAGTTAAGGATCTTTGAAGTTCTGAACAGAATAGCAAAGGTATCAACCTCACAACTACTTTGCCTATAGTCACTATCCATCCATTAGTACACAGGATGGGTACATAGTACACAGGTCGCAGACATAGAACCTCTCATTCATTTCTAGGCATCTTTTCTCATATTATCATAGTTAAAAAACATTTCTAAAGCAAAGCCAAAAGCTCACCTAGACATGATAGCAAGTGCTTACAGATAAGAATCAAGCAACATATCATTAATTGAACTCATTCAGCTAAAACCTTAGAGAATGGGGACTTGATAAACCTTCAATAGCCATTAAACAACACTGAAAACTCCACAAATCAAGCCCCAACATTGATTCTATGCAAACAAAAACCTAAGTAAAAGATTTAAAAAAAAAAAAAAACCCGAGAATCAAAATCACGAAGTACAGTACTCCAAAAACAATGAAAGCCATTAACCATTTTAATCACTTTTAAGTTTGTTTACTTCTCTCGCACTTCCTCAGTAGCCAGTGTAGATATCGAACCCTAACCTGGTCGGATTGAAGTGAAGAGACGGAGCTCCGGTGACCGGAAACAGTGACGCGGTGAAGCTTAGATTGAGAATCCAAAATTAGGAAGACGAAACTTGTACCCAAAAACATACAAGGTCCTCCTTATTAGTTTCGGTTTATCTTTACTGTTCCCAAAACTTTCAAAAATTGAATCTCTGTTTATTTCGGTTTCCGGTCATGTTTTGGTTTTGCTTGTGATTAAAAAACAAAGTTAACATGTAAAATCAATAGTTATTTTTTAAATAATTATGATTTTAGTATATAAGACTGAAAAAAAAAAAAAAGGACGTATATAATAAGGTAGTAGTATATAGTTTTATTGATTTTTGGTCTAATCGGTTTGGTTTAGTTAATTTGAATGAATTGGTTTCGGTTCGGTTCATATAGTCGATTTTAAAACATATTTCAGTTTTGGTGTGAATAAAGATTTCGGTTACGGTTTTTTTTTCCAATCTTACAGACTGAAGTTCTCACTGGGAATGATTTACTAGGCTAAATAGAGCCAAAGAGGTTACACAAAATCAGAGATTATTGCAGGTGTTTCTGGTTCCACCCCTATTCACTAAAAATGTTGCTGCACGTGTTGTTTTTGTTATATTTTGCCATGCATATGTACACACTCTAGTTCGAGAGAGAAACTCAGTAATCACATGTATTATTGCATACGCATTTTGTCAAATTTAGTTGTTTAATGCTTATATGATTTTGATCATCCAGTGGCAGAGTAATGTTCTTAAGAATCTGGCTACAAGCCGAATTTACTGTGACAACCCGGTTTTAGAGATTTGCGTAGAGGTTTAAAAGATTTGATTTGGCCACCTATGTCTCCAAAGTGCACTTATTTTTTTGCTTAAGCGTCCTGAAAGAACTTCAGAGTTAAACATGCTTGAGCTAGAGTAGTTTCAGGATGGGTGACCTTTCGGAAATTGACTGTCGAAACAGTGCGAGTGAGGACAAAACACAGGGAAAAATGATGTGGTGATTTGTAGGGACGGTAACAAGTCTTTAAAGCCTCCCGGACATAGCAAACCGACCGTCAGATATAGATGGGCTCACGGGCCTAGTGAGAAGACGTGAGGAGCATTAAGGAGGATGATCTCATGGACTGAGATTGGACATGGGGTCCACTAAGAGGTGGCGGTCGGGGTGTTACATTTATAGTATATAAATTTATAGTATATAACTAGATTATGACCTGCGGTATACCGCGGGACAAATTTTTATTTATTTTTTTATTAATGTACTATTTTAATACTAATTTTGCTAATGTATTTTTTTTTTGTTAATTTTAGTTGTTTAGTATATAATCCACAATATACTCCACAACAATTTTTATTTAATACAATCATAATTAAATCAATTTGATTCGACATATTTTATATTGATGTTGTTAAAATAGTAAAATGAGTATTTAACACATATTGAAGTATCATATTAATAATATTTTATTTTTTTAGTATTATCAATTCAATCATGTCATGTAATATAACTCATTTGTGTTATTTTAATATGTTTAAATATTTATAATTTTAAACTTTTTATTAAGTTTAAATATATCAGTTATGAATTATAAAATTTTTAAAATTATATAATTTACTATATACGGTAAATTTACTATATATGTATGTTGAACACATACTTTTTATATTAATTGAGTAATATATGTTTGTTATTTTAAATTAGATGTAAAATTTCATGGTACAGAAATAATATCTGATGCCTAGATACTTTGCTTCTGAGACCGGTTTTTTTTATTTATTTTGAAATATCAATTTTTATAGAAAGCTTCAACTTTTTAGAGCATGGTGTAAATTTTTTTTAATAGTCCTCCATGGTCAACGGAAAAGTTGAATTAAATGAGATATTGTGGTCCCTACTATAACGGCGAGAACAAAATCATATTTGTGTGTGTATATTATCTTTTTCTATATAGAAAACACCTGCGGCCCTTTCTCTCTCCCCTCATCCTATGACCTTGTAAGCGACAAATTTTAAGAATCTTTAGAGAAACAAAAAAAAAAAGGATTAATATTGACAGATTTTAGAGACGAGGTTATGTATCGGATTAACATGAATAGTAGTTGAATACAGTGCAACATTGATAATGTAATGCAAATAACTTATTATTATTATTATAAGCTCCTTAACAAAACCTTTTTATGCTTCGTTTTTAATAAACCAAAATAGTCAAACCACCCACACGTCACGTCAGTATTTGTGTGTGACTGCCTTTTGTAACAAAATAAAAAAAAAAACGAATCTTTCCCCAAATTTTTTTTTCTTCTTCTCTCTCCATCATGATGATATGATGATGATGAAGACGATGAGGTTTTATGGCTCCAAACGAAGAGAAACGGCGAAGCTGTTGGCAGAGTTGACTCAACAAACCAAGGCCTCGCTCAAGGTCCAGAATGCGATGGAGATACGTGCGGCTGAGGATGCTCTAAGGGCGACAGATCCCTTTAGCGCACCCCTCGGAGATTAAACCAACATTACATACTTAAACATAAAACTAAACACACACAAATATAACTAAAAACCAGATTTTTTTTTTACTAACAAGTAAATACCAAACACTAGCTACTTCTTCTTAGGAATGAGCTCAAGCGCCGACGCCGGTGTCATGGGGGCATCGATCTCAGTTCTTATCGCCATCAGATTCTCCTCTCCAAGATCTGTTAAAAACATTATTTATTTGGATTATCTCCTTATGCCTCATTTAATCACATCATAGTAGCACTTTCGTTTATGATATCAATTGACAATTAATCATAGTCAAAGTGAAAACTTTGTACATGGAATTCTTTTTTTTTTTACCATAGTGATTGGTAGTACGCCTAATCTCTTTGGTATCATACACTAGTTTCTAACCCGGTGATGTTTTATTTGTTATTTTTGGGTTTCCTCTTTCATCGTCGGTTTATGTAACTTTCAATTTCAATGGCGCATGTTAATCCAAATCCAGATACATAAAACATTCGAATCAACCAAATTCGAGCAAACTGTCTCAAAATCTTTTAATATTAATCATCATTTTTTTCTCTACAAATATTCTGAAATTGAGTGGGTTTTTCTGAAAATCACAAAAAGTTTGGTGGGATTTCTGAAATTTTAAAATCTCACAGTCCCATACTCGGTAAAATTTATCAAATATATCGCCCAAACGGCGTCGTCGAGAACTATGACTCCGGCTATAGAACTCACTCCCTCTCCGAAACAAATTTCCGGCGATTTCTTGCTCCTGAGCACGGAGGTGAATCCATGGTTATCGTCTCCAGTGTTTCTCTCAAGCTCGTGTTGCCATTAATCCTGTAACTATGCTTTAATGTCTCTTAAAAAGGTGTTTTTTTTTTCTTTTTATCAATTACATTTGATTCAGCTCTGTTTCGGCTTGAATCGTCTTTGATCCGTATATGAATAATCCGTGTATATATGAAAATTCCTACTCTATCTCTGTCTTTTGATCTCTATCATTTCTCTTGGAATTTGAACTCTTGTTCTGTTGCCTTCTCCTGTAAAAGCTTGCTTGAAGAGCTAAGTAGAGTTTGAAACAATCTAGCAGAGGCTTTAGGGATCCTTGTGAGATTGTTCTTGTAGTCAATGTAGTAGATCCCAAACCGGACTGTGTATCCTGAGTTCCATTCCCAATTGTCTAGCAATGACCACACAAAA
This sequence comes from Camelina sativa, assembly GCF_000633955.1. NCBI lineage: Eukaryota > Viridiplantae > Streptophyta > Magnoliopsida > Brassicales > Brassicaceae > Camelina > Camelina sativa. The sequence goes on from NC_025695.1 coordinate 42,320,465, forward strand.
TATCCTCTTACATCACATTCATCATTCCTGCAAAAGTTTACGTTTTTTTCTTTTACTCAAAGACTCTTTTGTGAAAGAATGAATCTTTTTTGCTAAGTGAAACACTTACTTACCTTATGGCAGCTGATAAGTTTGAGAGGTAGTCTCTGTGGAAGCTTATCCTCTTGTCATCTTGTAATGCTTTCTCCATGTCTATGAATGGATTGTTTTTCTCATCCATCCCTGTGATGATGGAGAAAAAATATGACTTTTTTTCTATTGATTGATGGTTTTTGAGGATAACATTTTGGGGTTTGAGATATTTACCGTTTTCTGTGATGTATACAGGTGGGTTTCCGTAGATGTCTTTGACATACACTGCTAGTTTCCTGATTCCCCATGGGACAATGTGTAGCCAGCTTGATCCTGCCTGATTCAAGTAAGTTTCTCATCAAATCACTGTTTAATTTCTTTTAGTAAACACCTTCGGTTTCTATCAGAGAAATACATACTCTTTCTCNCAGTTATGAATTATAAAATTTTTAAAATTATATAATTTACTATATACGGTAAATTTACTATATATGTATGTTGAACACATACTTTTTATATTAATTGAGTAATATATGTTTGTTATTTTAAATTAGATGTAAAATTTCATGGTACAGAAATAATATCTGATGCCTAGATACTTTGCTTCTGAGACCGGTTTTTTTTATTTATTTTGAAATATCAATTTTTATAGAAAGCTTCAACTTTTTAGAGCATGGTGTAAATTTTTTTTAATAGTCCTCCATGGTCAACGGAAAAGTTGAATTAAATGAGATATTGTGGTCCCTACTATAACGGCGAGAACAAAATCATATTTGTGTGTGTATATTATCTTTTTCTATATAGAAAACACCTGCGGCCCTTTCTCTCTCCCCTCATCCTATGACCTTGTAAGCGACAAATTTTAAGAATCTTTAGAGAAACAAAAAAAAAAAGGATTAATATTGACAGATTTTAGAGACGAGGTTATGTATCGGATTAACATGAATAGTAGTTGAATACAGTGCAACATTGATAATGTAATGCAAATAACTTATTATTATTATTATAAGCTCCTTAACAAAACCTTTTTATGCTTCGTTTTTAATAAACCAAAATAGTCAAACCACCCACACGTCACGTCAGTATTTGTGTGTGACTGCCTTTTGTAACAAAATAAAAAAAAAAACGAATCTTTCCCCAAATTTTTTTTTCTTCTTCTCTCTCCATCATGATGATATGATGATGATGAAGACGATGAGGTTTTATGGCTCCAAACGAAGAGAAACGGCGAAGCTGTTGGCAGAGTTGACTCAACAAACCAAGGCCTCGCTCAAGGTCCAGAATGCGATGGAGATACGTGCGGCTGAGGATGCTCTAAGGGCGACAGATCCCTTTAGCGCACCCCTCGGAGATTAAACCAACATTACATACTTAAACATAAAACTAAACACACACAAATATAACTAAAAACCAGATTTTTTTTTTACTAACAAGTAAATACCAAACACTAGCTACTTCTTCTTAGGAATGAGCTCAAGCGCCGACGCCGGTGTCATGGGGGCATCGATCTCAGTTCTTATCGCCATCAGATTCTCCTCTCCAAGATCTGTTAAAAACATTATTTATTTGGATTATCTCCTTATGCCTCATTTAATCACATCATAGTAGCACTTTCGTTTATGATATCAATTGACAATTAATCATAGTCAAAGTGAAAACTTTGTACATGGAATTCTTTTTTTTTTTACCATAGTGATTGGTAGTACGCCTAATCTCTTTGGTATCATACACTAGTTTCTAACCCGGTGATGTTTTATTTGTTATTTTTGGGTTTCCTCTTTCATCGTCGGTTTATGTAACTTTCAATTTCAATGGCGCATGTTAATCCAAATCCAGATACATAAAACATTCGAATCAACCAAATTCGAGCAAACTGTCTCAAAATCTTTTAATATTAATCATCATTTTTTTCTCTACAAATATTCTGAAATTGAGTGGGTTTTTCTGAAAATCACAAAAAGTTTGGTGGGATTTCTGAAATTTTAAAATCTCACAGTCCCATACTCGGTAAAATTTATCAAATATATCGCCCAAACGGCGTCGTCGAGAACTATGACTCCGGCTATAGAACTCACTCCCTCTCCGAAACAAATTTCCGGCGATTTCTTGCTCCTGAGCACGGAGGTGAATCCATGGTTATCGTCTCCAGTGTTTCTCTCAAGCTCGTGTTGCCATTAATCCTGTAACTATGCTTTAATGTCTCTTAAAAAGGTGTTTTTTTTTTCTTTTTATCAATTACATTTGATTCAGCTCTGTTTCGGCTTGAATCGTCTTTGATCCGTATATGAATAATCCGTGTATATATGAAAATTCCTACTCTATCTCTGTCTTTTGATCTCTATCATTTCTCTTGGAATTTGAACTCTTGTTCTGTTGCCTTCTCCTGTAAAAGCTTGCTTGAAGAGCTAAGTAGAGTTTGAAACAATCTAGCAGAGGCTTTAGGGATCCTTGTGAGATTGTTCTTGTAGTCAATGTAGTAGATCCCAAACCGGACTGTGTATCCTGAGTTCCATTCCCAATTGTCTAGCAATGACCACACAAAATATCCTCTTACATCACATTCATCATTCCTGCAAAAGTTTACGTTTTTTTCTTTTACTCAAAGACTCTTTTGTGAAAGAATGAATCTTTTTTGCTAAGTGAAACACTTACTTACCTTATGGCAGCTGATAAGTTTGAGAGGTAGTCTCTGTGGAAGCTTATCCTCTTGTCATCTTGTAATGCTTTCTCCATGTCTATGAATGGATTGTTTTTCTCATCCATCCCTGTGATGATGGAGAAAAAATATGACTTTTTTTCTATTGATTGATGGTTTTTGAGGATAACATTTTGGGGTTTGAGATATTTACCGTTTTCTGTGATGTATACAGGTGGGTTTCCGTAGATGTCTTTGACATACACTGCTAGTTTCCTGATTCCCCATGGGACAATGTGTAGCCAGCTTGATCCTGCCTGATTCAAGTAAGTTTCTCATCAAATCACTGTTTAATTTCTTTTAGTAAACACCTTCGGTTTCTATCAGAGAAATACATACTCTTTCTCCTATAGCTACTCCTCCACGATAAGCTACAAACAGTTAGGAGCAAACAAAGAGTAGAAAACATCAGATTAGTTCATTTAGTTTTTGTAGCAGTAATGAGAATGATATGAGAAATGGTATTGTTTCTTACAGCTTGTAATCACGGCTGCATCAGAAGAAGCATCGTGTAGAATCAGTTTCCTTATCCTAGTTCTGTCGTTCCTCGCGTATAATGTGGTGTAGTGGTTGATTCC
>NC_025695.1:42324443-42348443 GCF_000633955.1 Camelina sativa
CTGTAACTATGCTTTAATGTCTCTTAAAAAGGTGTTTTTTTTTTCTTTTTATCAATTACATTTGATTCAGCTCTGTTTCGGCTTGAATCGTCTTTGATCCGTATATGAATAATCCGTGTATATATGAAAATTCCTACTCTATCTCTGTCTTTTGATCTCTATCATTTCTCTTGGAATTTGAACTCTTGTTCTGTTGCCTTCTCCTGTAAAAGCTTGCTTGAAGAGCTAAGTAGAGTTTGAAACAATCTAGCAGAGGCTTTAGGGATCCTTGTGAGATTGTTCTTGTAGTCAATGTAGTAGATCCCAAACCGGACTGTGTATCCTGAGTTCCATTCCCAATTGTCTAGCAATGACCACACAAAATATCCTCTTACATCACATTCATCATTCCTGCAAAAGTTTACGTTTTTTTCTTTTACTCAAAGACTCTTTTGTGAAAGAATGAATCTTTTTTGCTAAGTGAAACACTTACTTACCTTATGGCAGCTGATAAGTTTGAGAGGTAGTCTCTGTGGAAGCTTATCCTCTTGTCATCTTGTAATGCTTTCTCCATGTCTATGAATGGATTGTTTTTCTCATCCATCCCTGTGATGATGGAGAAAAAATATGACTTTTTTTCTATTGATTGATGGTTTTTGAGGATAACATTTTGGGGTTTGAGATATTTACCGTTTTCTGTGATGTATACAGGTGGGTTTCCGTAGATGTCTTTGACATACACTGCTAGTTTCCTGATTCCCCATGGGACAATGTGTAGCCAGCTTGATCCTGCCTGATTCAAGTAAGTTTCTCATCAAATCACTGTTTAATTTCTTTTAGTAAACACCTTCGGTTTCTATCAGAGAAATACATACTCTTTCTCCTATAGCTACTCCTCCACGATAAGCTACAAACAGTTAGGAGCAAACAAAGAGTAGAAAACATCAGATTAGTTCATTTAGTTTTTGTAGCAGTAATGAGAATGATATGAGAAATGGTATTGTTTCTTACAGCTTGTAATCACGGCTGCATCAGAAGAAGCATCGTGTAGAATCAGTTTCCTTATCCTAGTTCTGTCGTTCCTCGCGTATAATGTGGTGTAGTGGTTGATTCCTATGAAATCGTATGCCCCTATTATAGATTTAGACATCTCTGGTGTTATCTTTGGTAGTCTCTTTTCCACTAGACTCTTCATTGAAGCTGGGTAGTCTCCATTGATTAGAGGATCCATAAACCTGTTTCAAATCTCATTATGTCACTTTGGTCTTTCTCTCTTTTAGCTTTTCTATGCATATATTCACAGATAAAAGGATCTTATAGTTACCATCCAATCCCAAAATCCATTGCTCTACGAGCAGCATCTTTGTCTTCGTCACAATCAGACATTGGCTCATACCATTTTGCATCTAATGCTATCCCGATTTGACCACGTTGTTTCTCCTTCCATATAGAAAATTCTCACATTTTATTCTGCTCTTAGAATCATAAGACTTGTTCTGTTTTGTTTTCTTACCTTGAAGTTTCTCTGATAGGTGTGGTAAGCAGCAGCATGAGACAACAGAATGTTATGAGCTACAACGTACGGTTCGACCGATGACGTCCCCTTCTTACAAAACCAATGTCCCAGAAGTGAGCACCTCCCTGGAGCCTGTATCCCTGTGTCATAGCCTTGGATCGATAACCCGTGAGGCTCGTTGAAAGTGACCCAGTACTTCACTCTATCTCCAAATGCTTTGAAACAGGTGAATGCATAACGCTCAAAATCATCCCTGCACCATTTATTTAGCTTTTTGATTTCTTAATCATTTCACCATATCAACATTTCACATTTTCATCAAAAGATCATATATACTCACACGACTTCTCTGCTTAGCCATCCTTCATATCTGTCTTCTAAAGCTTGTGGGAGATCCCAGTGATACAATGTCACATAAGGTTTGATTCCTTTGACTAAAAGAGCATCTATTAGGCTGTTATAGTACTTAACTCCATCTGGATTTACTTTCCCTGTTCCATCTGTTAACAAAACCCGAGTTTAATAGACCCGTCGCAACTCGATAATAACAATACTCTTATCACACACAGCTAAATGAACTAGACTTACTAGGGAATATTCTTGACCAAGATATAGAGAATCTGTAAGCATCCATACTCAGATCTTTCATCAGGTCTATGTCACTCTGTGATAGGAAACAAACAAAAGAAAGGTCTTGCTTCTTAGATTCTCTCAATTATGTCCTGTTGCGTCTTATCTTAGATATTTTTGGATGAGTTTTGCTCTGTCAAGAAGCAACCCTACTTTTATCTTCAAGCATAAGTCAACTAATGTGTTCTTTTTTTTAGGTGAAACTTACGTGAAACCTGTGGTATTGATCGACCGTAGTATCCGCATTGCTAAAATCCAATATCTTTCCTGTTGATCAAGAACAATAATAGCATTGAATCATCTGAAATCTTGATTTTTCTGTGTTCTTCGTAAAGTTCTCTGGGTTTGTTTTTATTTGATACCTGGTTTCTTCGTGAAAGTGTCCCAAATGCTCTCTCCTTTGTTTCCTTCTTTCACAGCTCCTTCAAACTGATTTCGTGCAAGAAAATATTGCGATTTGTCAAAATCGTTTCACAGCTCCTTCGAACTAATCACATCTCTTTCTTGGATCAGTTTGGAGATGATGATGATGATGAAGAAGAAGAAGAAGATTGTCACCTGGTAAGCTGAAGAAGCTGTACCGAACACAAACCCATCTGGAAAATTTGCTCTGCTAATAGATTCTGAGGAAACATGATCAAGAGGGACGATGAAGACGAGCAAGAGCGGAAACAGAACCAAGACTAGTCTCATTAAAGATTCCATTTTTGGGTCGCATGAATAAAAGAGAAAGAGAGAGGAAGATAAAGGGATGAACTTTTTTGTGTGTAAATGAAAGATTTGGAGGCAAGAAAATGGAGTTTTTTGTGTGTGTTTTCTATTTGTAAAGTTGAAGAAGAAAAGAGGAAGAGTGCAAAACAAAAGCTCTCTTCCTTTAAAGGCTCTTCTTTGGTGTTGACATTTGTTCACTCTTCCTTTTACTGTACACGTCTCTTTATACTTGTGCCAAAAACTTAAAGAAAAAAGAAAAAAAAAAGTCTGTTAGAGAGACATTTATTCACCTAAATAATTTACCTATGCTCTTTATTTATGTTTTTGGTCGTTGATTTTTTTATTTTCGTCGTCATGCTTAGTGGTTTATGTTAGTTTTAATGGTTTTAGAAATCTAAGCCAAATTGTGCGTCGTTCAATTAATCTTTTATCAAAGTCAACTATAAATACTACTTAAAATCATTTTTTTTTTGGTAAGGGAGAAGAAGAGGCAAATGCCTCCTACACTAGTTAAAATCACTTTTTATACAATATCGAATTATAATGGATTTACTCAAACCAAGTTATTTCAATATATTTAGGAAAGAGTTATTTTGTAAGAATTGTTACTGAGCTCTTTTAAGCCCCTGTATGAATTTTGACGTCAGCATTTTTTTATATAATCATAAGTTAGGCTCTTTTGCAACAAAATATGAGAGATTTGATCAAAGTCATAAATGATAAATGATAAATGATAAATGATAAATGAGAAATTAGTCTTTATATTTGTATGCAATATTTTTGTTTATATAGTTATTTGATATGCAATTATTTTTATATAGTTATTTAATTTTCAATCCAGTTTATGATTTTCATATCTACTTGATTTGATGTTTTTTTCGTTATTTCTTACATTACCATATATATATATATATATTGATTTAATCATATTACATATGATGATCAATCTATCATTACCTACCTGCAACATATATGATATGATGACCGGTTCCACGAACATTTAAACATGCATCTCTCCCCATAACATCGAGATCTTCTATTGATGATTTTTACATGCACTATATTAATGATGGACAATATTACCTCTAACATTATTTATTTTTAGTTATAAAACTATTCAATTCGACCTAAATTCTTAAATCCTACTAGAATTTCCAAATCCACGAACCATTAATATTATGAGATCTAATAAGTTAAAATAAAACTAATTTAAATCTTTATATTATATCAACATAGATACCCATCTTATGTATAAAATAGAGTTAGGTAAATCTATCTATTCCAATATGTGTTTGTTTCAAAATTCAATAACTACAAATATCTTCAAAATTATAGGAAAAATACATTAATTGATAAAATGGTCCATTTTACAGATCATTTTTCTAATTTTGTCCTCAAAATTATATTATTCGATAACTAATCCTTTTGACCCTTTAAAACTATAAATCAACCTTTATAATGTTTGGTAATTACAAAAAAAATTCATATCAAAAATATTTTTGCTGGCTGGTTAATGTTATTATGTAATTTTAATAAAGGACTTTTCAGTGTTTTATGATTAATCAAACATACATGCATTGATTCTGAGTGGTTTTTTGAGTTTTGAGTGTTGTCTTTTTGATGTTGAGGGTATAAATACATGTATTTCTGACTGGCTGCTTGAATTTGGGTATTAAAATGTAAAACGAGAATAATAGATTTGTGTTGCACACAAAAAAATGAATAATAGATTTGTTAATTTTAAGGAATAGTGGATCTAACTACATAATTGAGAAAATTAACTTACCTTAAAGAGGGTGATAGTGGATGTTAGATATACATAAAGTTGATTAATTTAAGTTGGAAAGCTATGTGTATTCAAAAAAACTTAATTTTACGAACTTTTTTAGCATGCAGTTTTAGATTTTTGAATGTTAGAAGTAGAAATTTTTTTCTAAGTTTGCCACCTAGAAAAACATCATCCTTTTAATTTGCATGTAGTTTTAGATCGCCAAAGATTGTGATATTTTTGTACAACCAACCATTTTCTTTAACAAAATGACTCAAATACCATTATTAGTATTTAGTACCATTAGTGTTTTGAAGCAACATTTCATCGCTTTCCAAAAATGGCATAAACTTTTTACTCTTTCAATGCATATAATTTTATTTTTTAACACCAAATATATAGATCATAAACTTAATTGCAGTTTTGAGCAAACAAAGAAAGAGAAAATTTCATATGAGTCAGCATAGTCATTTGATGATCTAAGAATAAAGTATAATAATGCTGATAAAGATGTCGGATTTCACTCAATGTATTTTTGATGGAAATGATATTTGATTTAAATAATTGTTATTTTAAATAATAATAAGAGAAAATTCATAATTTAAAATCTTAACAAAATCTTTCAAATACAATAACTAAAAAAAAATCTAAATATATCCTAAATATCAAAGAAATCATTTATGTTAGTCTGGCCTGTTCTACCATCATTAGTAGATTTTGTTCTACCATCATTAGTAGATTTTGTGCAATTTGTACACCTTGCCATATATCCCACGTCAAAGTATAAATTAGTTCGGTTTTGAATCTGTATTTTCTCTTTAAAACATCAAATCTAGTTCTATAGGTGACATAAATTAGCATAATTTGCATGAATGCTGAATGTCATGGAATATGTATTCTCTACTTGGAATTGCATGGGGTTAATAGAGGTAAAAAAATCTTGTCAAAACAATACACTAAAAAAATGGAGATAATGAATAAACATAATCTACCATGGTGAATGAGGAAAAAGAATATTTAATGTGTTTAAAAAAATTCAAATCAAAACATATGCATAAAAATTTATATATTTATTAATTATAAGTATTACAATATATGATAATTTAATATATTTTGAAAATGAGATCAAGATGATAGAAAATTTCATACATTTAAATCTTAAGAAAATATTCCAAGTAAAAATCCAAAAACCAAATTAATGTGGTATAATTATATATCAAATTTCTGTTTTTTTTTTTTTTTTGATTGGTTAGCAATTAAAATGAAATATCGTCTATATTAACTAGACAGAAAAAAATGAGCTAAATTTTTGAAAACTAATATTTATTTATTTATTCAAAAAATTAAATTTATTCTATTAATTTGGTGATTACAATTGTATCCTTTATGAGAAACTAACATTTCTCCTTCTTTTTTTGACATCACTAACATTTATCCATTTTTCCAGTGTCATTTTGATGCAATTCTTATTAACTTTTAGGTTTAATTGAAGAAAACAAAAAAAGGAAAGAAAAAACATGTACTCCGAATTAATAGGGTAATAAACTTTGAATTAAGTACAGGGGTATATCCGTAATTTTGAGTTATGTCTACTTTTTGTTTAGGTCATCATTTTCGCATAAACCCTTTGCTTCTTCTCAAAAATCCAAATCAATAGATCTCTGCTTTTGTTTTAGGGTTTTAACCTTTTTCCTTAAGATCCCGAAGAAAGAATCACTCGATTGAATCAAATGGCGATGGCTATGAGACTTCCAGCGATATCAAGAGCGGTGACGGAAGTGGCTTCGGCTCCGGTTGGTTTGAGACGGCTCTTCTGTTCAAACACTTCAAAGTTCTCTTTTTTGTCTCCACAAGCTGAAACCCAAACACCAGCTCGCCCTCAGGCTGATCCTAGCACCAACCTCTTCGTCTCCGGTAATTTTGAAAACCCTTTTAATCTCTCAATTCATTCATTTCTGGGGGGTTTTGGAGGGTTTATCGTTTGGTCGAGTCTATCTGGGTTTTTGAGATTTGGGTGGTTTTAAAGATCACTCCTTTTGAATTGAGATTTAGACTATTCCTGTGGGAAACCCAAAATCATAAGTAATTTTGAACATTTGATTAGAATTTGAATAGTACAAGATTTAGATTTATATGTGTTTTGAGTCTTTGAGAAATGAAGCTGTGTCTTAGATTTTATATATGTCTTTTGCAACGAGTGATATAGTTTGGTGTGGTTTTCTCAATTATTCTGTAATGATCCTCATTTCCTAAAAATGTGTAATTGCTTAGCTTAAGAATGAAGTGCAAGAGAGCTTGGTCTTACACTTAGTTTCAAGGCTTCTGTGTTTCTTTAATTTCTTCCTAGTGTCAATCATTTTTAAATTGCAGCTTACTATTGGGNTATGAAATCGTATGCCCCTATTATAGATTTAGACATCTCTGGTGTTATCTTTGGTAGTCTCTTTTCCACTAGACTCTTCATTGAAGCTGGGTAGTCTCCATTGATTAGAGGATCCATAAACCTGTTTCAAATCTCATTATGTCACTTTGGTCTTTCTCTCTTTTAGCTTTTCTATGCATATATTCACAGATAAAAGGATCTTATAGTTACCATCCAATCCCAAAATCCATTGCTCTACGAGCAGCATCTTTGTCTTCGTCACAATCAGACATTGGCTCATACCATTTTGCATCTAATGCTATCCCGATTTGACCACGTTGTTTCTCCTTCCATATAGAAAATTCTCACATTTTATTCTGCTCTTAGAATCATAAGACTTGTTCTGTTTTGTTTTCTTACCTTGAAGTTTCTCTGATAGGTGTGGTAAGCAGCAGCATGAGACAACAGAATGTTATGAGCTACAACGTACGGTTCGACCGATGACGTCCCCTTCTTACAAAACCAATGTCCCAGAAGTGAGCACCTCCCTGGAGCCTGTATCCCTGTGTCATAGCCTTGGATCGATAACCCGTGAGGCTCGTTGAAAGTGACCCAGTACTTCACTCTATCTCCAAATGCTTTGAAACAGGTGAATGCATAACGCTCAAAATCATCCCTGCACCATTTATTTAGCTTTTTGATTTCTTAATCATTTCACCATATCAACATTTCACATTTTCATCAAAAGATCATATATACTCACACGACTTCTCTGCTTAGCCATCCTTCATATCTGTCTTCTAAAGCTTGTGGGAGATCCCAGTGATACAATGTCACATAAGGTTTGATTCCTTTGACTAAAAGAGCATCTATTAGGCTGTTATAGTACTTAACTCCATCTGGATTTACTTTCCCTGTTCCATCTGTTAACAAAACCCGAGTTTAATTAGACCCCTCGCAACTCAATAATAACAATACTCTTATCACACAAAGCCAAAGCTAAATGGACTAGACTTACTAGGGAATATTCTTGACCAAGATATAGAGAATCTGTAAGCATCCATGCTCAGATCTTTCATCAGGTCTATGTCACTCTGTGATAGGAAACAAACAAAAGAAAGGTCTTGCTTCTTAGATTCTCTCAATTATGTCCTGTTGCGTCTTATCTTAGATATTTTTGGATGAGTTTTGCTCTGTCAAGAAGCAACCCTACTTTTATCTTCAAGCATAAGTCAACTAATGTGTTCTTTTTTTTAGGTGAAACTTACGTGAAACCTGTGGTATTGATCGACCGTAGTATCCGCATTGCTAAAATCCAATATCTTTCCTGTTGATCAAGAACAATAATAGCATTGAATCATCTGAAATCTTGATTTTTCTGTGTTCTTCGTAAAGTTCTCTGGGTTTGTTTTTATTTGATACCTGGTTTCTTCGTGAAAGTGTCCCAAATGCTCTCTCCTTTGTTTCCTTCTTTCACAGCTCCTTCAAACTGATTTCGTGCAAGAAAATATTGCGATTTGTCAAAATCGTTTCACAGCTCCTTCGAACTAATCACATCTCTTTCTTGGATCAGTTTGGAGATGATGATGATGATGAAGAAGAAGAAGAAGATTGTCACCTGGTAAGCTGAAGAAGCTGTACCGAACACAAACCCATCTGGAAAATTTGCTCTGCTAATAGATTCTGAGGAAACATGATCAAGAGGGACGATGAAGACGAGCAAGAGCGGAAACAGAACCAAGACTAGTCTCATTAAAGATTCCATTTTTGGGTCGCATGAATAAAAGAGAAAGAGAGAGGAAGATAAAGGGATGAACTTTTTTGTGTGTAAATGAAAGATTTGGAGGCAAGAAAATGGAGTTTTTTGTGTGTGTTTTCTATTTGTAAAGTTGAAGAAGAAAAGAGGAAGAGTGCAAAACAAAAGCTCTCTTCCTTTAAAGGCTCTTCTTTGGTGTTGACATTTGTTCACTCTTCCTTTTACTGTACACGTCTCTTTATACTTGTGCCAAAAACTTAAAGAAAAAAGAAAAAAAAAAGTCTGTTAGAGAGACATTTATTCACCTAAATAATTTACCTATGCTCTTTATTTATGTTTTTGGTCGTTGATTTTTTTATTTTCGTCGTCATGCTTAGTGGTTTATGTTAGTTTTAATGGTTTTAGAAATCTAAGCCAAATTGTGCGTCGTTCAATTAATCTTTTATCAAAGTCAACTATAAATACTACTTAAAATCATTTTTTTTTTGGTAAGGGAGAAGAAGAGGCAAATGCCTCCTACACTAGTTAAAATCACTTTTTATACAATATCGAATTATAATGGATTTACTCAAACCAAGTTATTTCAATATATTTAGGAAAGAGTTATTTTGTAAGAATTGTTACTGAGCTCTTTTAAGCCCCTGTATGAATTTTGACGTCAGCATTTTTTTATATAATCATAAGTTAGGCTCTTTTGCAACAAAATATGAGAGATTTGATCAAAGTCATAAATGATAAATGATAAATGATAAATGATAAATGAGAAATTAGTCTTTATATTTGTATGCAATATTTTTGTTTATATAGTTATTTGATATGCAATTATTTTTATATAGTTATTTAATTTTCAATCCAGTTTATGATTTTCATATCTACTTGATTTGATGTTTTTTTCGTTATTTCTTACATTACCATATATATATATATATATTGATTTAATCATATTACATATGATGATCAATCTATCATTACCTACCTGCAACATATATGATATGATGACCGGTTCCACGAACATTTAAACATGCATCTCTCCCCATAACATCGAGATCTTCTATTGATGATTTTTACATGCACTATATTAATGATGGACAATATTACCTCTAACATTATTTATTTTTAGTTATAAAACTATTCAATTCGACCTAAATTCTTAAATCCTACTAGAATTTCCAAATCCACGAACCATTAATATTATGAGATCTAATAAGTTAAAATAAAACTAATTTAAATCTTTATATTATATCAACATAGATACCCATCTTATGTATAAAATAGAGTTAGGTAAATCTATCTATTCCAATATGTGTTTGTTTCAAAATTCAATAACTACAAATATCTTCAAAATTATAGGAAAAATACATTAATTGATAAAATGGTCCATTTTACAGATCATTTTTCTAATTTTGTCCTCAAAATTATATTATTCGATAACTAATCCTTTTGACCCTTTAAAACTATAAATCAACCTTTATAATGTTTGGTAATTACAAAAAAAATTCATATCAAAAATATTTTTGCTGGCTGGTTAATGTTATTATGTAATTTTAATAAAGGACTTTTCAGTGTTTTATGATTAATCAAACATACATGCATTGATTCTGAGTGGTTTTTTGAGTTTTGAGTGTTGTCTTTTTGATGTTGAGGGTATAAATACATGTATTTCTGACTGGCTGCTTGAATTTGGGTATTAAAATGTAAAACGAGAATAATAGATTTGTGTTGCACACAAAAAAATGAATAATAGATTTGTTAATTTTAAGGAATAGTGGATCTAACTACATAATTGAGAAAATTAACTTACCTTAAAGAGGGTGATAGTGGATGTTAGATATACATAAAGTTGATTAATTTAAGTTGGAAAGCTATGTGTATTCAAAAAAACTTAATTTTACGAACTTTTTTAGCATGCAGTTTTAGATTTTTGAATGTTAGAAGTAGAAATTTTTTTCTAAGTTTGCCACCTAGAAAAACATCATCCTTTTAATTTGCATGTAGTTTTAGATCGCCAAAGATTGTGATATTTTTGTACAACCAACCATTTTCTTTAACAAAATGACTCAAATACCATTATTAGTATTTAGTACCATTAGTGTTTTGAAGCAACATTTCATCGCTTTCCAAAAATGGCATAAACTTTTTACTCTTTCAATGCATATAATTTTATTTTTTAACACCAAATATATAGATCATAAACTTAATTGCAGTTTTGAGCAAACAAAGAAAGAGAAAATTTCATATGAGTCAGCATAGTCATTTGATGATCTAAGAATAAAGTATAATAATGCTGATAAAGATGTCGGATTTCACTCAATGTATTTTTGATGGAAATGATATTTGATTTAAATAATTGTTATTTTAAATAATAATAAGAGAAAATTCATAATTTAAAATCTTAACAAAATCTTTCAAATACAATAACTAAAAAAAAATCTAAATATATCCTAAATATCAAAGAAATCATTTATGTTAGTCTGGCCTGTTCTACCATCATTAGTAGATTTTGTTCTACCATCATTAGTAGATTTTGTGCAATTTGTACACCTTGCCATATATCCCACGTCAAAGTATAAATTAGTTCGGTTTTGAATCTGTATTTTCTCTTTAAAACATCAAATCTAGTTCTATAGGTGACATAAATTAGCATAATTTGCATGAATGCTGAATGTCATGGAATATGTATTCTCTACTTGGAATTGCATGGGGTTAATAGAGGTAAAAAAATCTTGTCAAAACAATACACTAAAAAAATGGAGATAATGAATAAACATAATCTACCATGGTGAATGAGGAAAAAGAATATTTAATGTGTTTAAAAAAATTCAAATCAAAACATATGCATAAAAATTTATATATTTATTAATTATAAGTATTACAATATATGATAATTTAATATATTTTGAAAATGAGATCAAGATGATAGAAAATTTCATACATTTAAATCTTAAGAAAATATTCCAAGTAAAAATCCAAAAACCAAATTAATGTGGTATAATTATATATCAAATTTCTGTTTTTTTTTTTTTTTTGATTGGTTAGCAATTAAAATGAAATATCGTCTATATTAACTAGACAGAAAAAAATGAGCTAAATTTTTGAAAACTAATATTTATTTATTTATTCAAAAAATTAAATTTATTCTATTAATTTGGTGATTACAATTGTATCCTTTATGAGAAACTAACATTTCTCCTTCTTTTTTTGACATCACTAACATTTATCCATTTTTCCAGTGTCATTTTGATGCAATTCTTATTAACTTTTAGGTTTAATTGAAGAAAACAAAAAAAGGAAAGAAAAAACATGTACTCCGAATTAATAGGGTAATAAACTTTGAATTAAGTACAGGGGTATATCCGTAATTTTGAGTTATGTCTACTTTTTGTTTAGGTCATCATTTTCGCATAAACCCTTTGCTTCTTCTCAAAAATCCAAATCAATAGATCTCTGCTTTTGTTTTAGGGTTTTAACCTTTTTCCTTAAGATCCCGAAGAAAGAATCACTCGATTGAATCAAATGGCGATGGCTATGAGACTTCCAGCGATATCAAGAGCGGTGACGGAAGTGGCTTCGGCTCCGGTTGGTTTGAGACGGCTCTTCTGTTCAAACACTTCAAAGTTCTCTTTTTTGTCTCCACAAGCTGAAACCCAAACACCAGCTCGCCCTCAGGCTGATCCTAGCACCAACCTCTTCGTCTCCGGTAATTTTGAAAACCCTTTTAATCTCTCAATTCATTCATTTCTGGGGGGTTTTGGAGGGTTTATCGTTTGGTCGAGTCTATCTGGGTTTTTGAGATTTGGGTGGTTTTAAAGATCACTCCTTTTGAATTGAGATTTAGACTATTCCTGTGGGAAACCCAAAATCATAAGTAATTTTGAACATTTGATTAGAATTTGAATAGTACAAGATTTAGATTTATATGTGTTTTGAGTCTTTGAGAAATGAAGCTGTGTCTTAGATTTTATATATGTCTTTTGCAACGAGTGATATAGTTTGGTGTGGTTTTCTCAATTATTCTGTAATGATCCTCATTTCCTAAAAATGTGTAATTGCTTAGCTTAAGAATGAAGTGCAAGAGAGCTTGGTCTTACACTTAGTTTCAAGGCTTCTGTGTTTCTTTAATTTCTTCCTAGTGTCAATCATTTTTAAATTGCAGCTTACTATTGGGCTTTGAAGCAACCTCTGTTTCTCATTTTGATCACATGGTCATAATAACTTAAAGTTTGGTCAAATAGTATATCATAGACTTATGTATGTAGCACATCTAATACATAACATGTTTAAGTCTGATTTACTATCCTTTCGTAAGCCATAAGTTTCCTGAAGTGTTTTTGTATCATGTTACTTATTTGTGAAGTTGAAAAGTTTATATCTAAAGGACTATATTTGTGCCACTTGGGATATTTTCAGGGCTTAGTAAGCGCACTACTTCTGAAGGACTTAGGACAGCTTTTGCTCAGTTTGGAGAAGTTGCTGATGGTGCGTTTTCGTATTGTGACACTTTATGTGTATTAAACTGAATCGTGAAGATAACTAACTGTAACGATTACTTTCTCTCAAATTGGCTTTTTGTAGCTAAGGTTGTCACAGACAGAGTATCAGGATATTCCAAAGGGTTTGGATTTGTTAGATACACCACCTTAGAAGATTCTGCAAAAGGCATAGCTGGAATGGATGGGAAGGTACTATCTCTTTCTAATATCCATTTCTCGATTACCAAACCAAAATCTATTTAAGAGAGTTTACGCTAACAAATACCAAATGGCTAACCTGCTCTCTGCAGTTTCTTGACGGTTGGGTCATATTCGCAGAGTATGCAAGACCAAGAGAGCAAATGCCGTCATATCAACCTCAGAGCAACATGTCTCGTCCTCCATATTATGGTAACCGTTAGAGAGACAGCTTTGTTCGATTCTTATGAATCTTCATATTCATTTTTATGCTTCATTCTATCTTCTTCTGTGATCAAACTGTTGTGTCAGTGGCTTGTTATTACCTTGGAAGTTGAGAAACTCGAAATTAATATTTATTGAGTAATAACCAAAAAACTGTCATTTACAAGACAATGTTAAATGTAATGGGCTCTTTAAGAGGCGGATATGAGTAGTTTTGCTTATACGGCTAAGACACAAAGATTTAAAACGTTGTCGTTTAGATTGTTTTTTGTTTACATGATTGATTTTGTATGTCGGCTTAAGATGGGATTGAAAAACTAAGACCACCCGGTTCAGTTTTGTTGATTTTTGGTTACCACAATATCTTGAAATGTAGTTATATGCTAATTGATCGTTTTCATAAAACCAATGGGTCCGTAGCCATTAGCCAATGACTAACTCACAATTTTTGTTTAGATGCAACCACTTAACATTGAAAGTGATGATGAAAACAAATGGTAACGAGTCATAGGGCCACAACATGCAAAACAACATTGAGTTCTCACAATTTCACGTGGAGCTGTCTAGAATCTACACGAACATTGTTATATAACATGTGGACTGAACAAAAACAAAAAGAAATATCAAAAAATACTAATGGCTTACATAAATTTAAGCAGTAAATGTTATATGACAAAAACGGAAACAAAATATGCAAAGGAGATACCGTTCATACTATAACATTCCTTCGCTGTCCAATTACGTTTGGTGAGACAATTCCCTCTTTCTCATGCAACTAATTCCATTTTACAACATCATATGACTCCAAATTCAAAAGAATACCCATTTTTGGAATGTACTTGGCTTATAATGGTAATAGTGATGATACGTTTTGCTGTTTTTCTTGTGATCACTTCCTTGGACGCAATGAAATGTTAGCTAGTAATTAGAAATGTCGACGGAAACGTGTACAAATGTTTCTTTGTTTCCAAGTTCGAGGAGTGGGCACAAGTCAAATGTAACTGCATAAACTAATCAAGTAGGATTGTATCTAATCGGATAACGTTTCTAATCAAGTCTTTTCAATTGACGATGATCGTATCAGTTCTTTGCTTTCTTGTTATTTCTCGTTAAACTAATTAAGCTGAGATGTAATCCTAGCCACACATTGTATCTTAAGAAAATTCGATAAACTCACGTGTGTCCTCTCGTTCTAATCGTGTGGGTTAGGATTAGATTCATATCAGTATTCGATCAATAAATCTTATGGATACATTAGCACATTGACACCTAGCAAGTAGCAACATAACTAACTGAGTAACCTCCATTATTCATATATAATCTATAAAGTCGTGGTATTATTGAGAAAATGAGAGTAAGATGAGTCATCGTCGTTTTTGTTGCGCCGCATGTGTGATTCCTTTCAAATGTGACAGCATCTTAGACGAGTCGTTCTCTGTGGTTGAATTGAATTATGGTTTATATATAATGAAAATGTTTTCGTATCATGAATTAGTAACACATATATTATGAAGTACTTGGACCGTTTCGTTTTCTGTATCGTTAGGAGATATGAGTCTGAACTTATTTTATTTATTATAGTTCTTATCTACAGGAGTTTGTATTTACGTTCTTACTTCTTATCATATACATTTATTATAGGGTTTTCTCATTGCCACGTATGATAAGCACATGCAGATATAAGTAACATCATGTCATCATATCATGATATACTATTACCGTATTACGTACTTTTTTTCTTTTTTTTTTTTTATAAAGGACTATGTATTAACGTACTTGAAACTATGTGGAAGACCCCGATCAAAGGAAACAATATATGATAATGGTAATGGATGTGAATGATTTTAGTTAGTTAATATACTAAGATTACATCAAAAATATTTAAAGTCACCAACTCACCATGTACCCATTTCACATGCGATTTGAACCGGATTAATCTCTCATTTTAGAAAAGAGTCAAAAAGACTAACAAATCAATGGTAAAACTTAATTTCTAAGCTAAATCGATCCAAAAAAAAAACACGATTACATCAAATTCATAGTAACTTTTTTAGTTGGTTTAACTTCTATCTAGAGGCTAACCCAAAAAAACCAAACCGAAATTCACCGAAACCAATCTCAAACTGACAATTACGTAAGAGTTTTTTCTTTCAAATTAAAGAAACGTTATATATCATAACACCGTATGCGAACCTATAGCAATCAAAAATTAATTTACTTCTGAATATAATAAAAGTGGTCCAAAATTATTTTAAAGAGACAGCAAAATGCATTTGTTGTATACTAAGAATACAAGAAGTTCGGAAACAAAAATGATTCACGTCGACCAAATAAAATGATCCTACTTCAGAAACAAATCACTCTAAAATGTTTCCATGAGTTCAGGTTTAGATATTTCTTTTGTTTTTATCTGTAACACGGGTCTCTATTATTCTGTACCACAAATCGAATCATGTTTTTTAATATATTAGACCCAACATGAACTAGACTTGAGAGATCACAAGATAAATAATGAATACTAGTATACGACTATACCAACTGAAACGATTAATAAACCATAACTATGTATTACTACAGTGTCAATAATTAGCCTTTAACCCATTTCTCAATTCAACGTAAACCAACTCCGGTTTAAGATAAGAACAATCAAGGGCAGTTTCGTAATAATATAACAAAACTATGTCCACGTAATGAAGTGAGTCACAAGACCTCAAGTTCCTTCTATAAATTGCGTTGCCTCTGTTCCATTAAGAGTATCATCACTCCAAAATTTCTTAACCTGTGGCAACATCCCAAACCATTATTAGCCTCTTTTAAGAAACCAATTCCAAAGATTCTAATTAGGAAATAAAAAGTCTATAAAGAGAAGAGAAGTGATTCAGTTGTGGTGGGGTGTTAGAATATGAAATTCTTGTTGGAACTCGTCGTGCCTTGTTTTGGTTCACAGCAGTTCCAAGAATCCACCGCCACAGCCGCGGACGATTCGGTTTCAGACGAATCGCAAACGCTAATGAAACAGCGAAGGAGGCGGAAACGCGTTAGAGTGGCTGGTCAACCTGGACAACAAGTGGCAGAGTGGAGACCGTCACTTAGCGTGATCTCGGAGAACAAACCGGCTATAAAGAAATCGGTAAAGCACGAAGAGAAGAAGAAAGTTCGTCGGAAAAGCGAAGGCAACGACGGCGGAGACGCGTCGTCACGATCGGGCGGTGGTCATGTTCGTTTCCGTAGTGACGATTTCGGGTACACACTACTCTATCAAGTTTACATGATACTTTTGTGTTAAGTATGGTTAGGGTATATAGATTTATGATAATGTTTTAACTTCAGTCATGAACTCATGATGATTAAAAAAGATGTACTAAACATAAGAATATTCATAAAGATAAGTATGAAGATTAGGAAAGATAAATAGAAGATAATGATGATAGTTAATTAGATGATATTTTGTGGATAAAGATTGGATATAGTTGGGATGTCAACATCAGTATGTTTATTGTTTTATGTGAGTAAACAGAAGTTGTCGTAAATGGCAAGGTAACCAAAAATGATACTCCCTCCGTTTCAAAATATATGATGTTTTAACTAAAGCACGCAGATTAAGAAGTCTTTACTTTTAACAAGTTCAACCAATCAGATGTTTTAACTAAAGCACGCAGATTAAGAAGTCTTTACTTTTAACAAGTTCAACCAATCATAAACAATACTACACAATATAAAATATTAAACTAATCTAAAAGTTGTATAGAAACTTGAAAACATCCTATATTATGAAACAAAAAATTTCTTTAAAACATCTTATATTTTGAAACGAAGGGAATATAATGAAAATTTATGTCTACAAAATGGTAGTGTATAATAAAAATGTCTTGACGTTTTACTTTTTGTTTTATGGGTTTTGCAGGAGCGATGCTTTCGAACCGGTGATCCCGGCGTTCTCACCGACTCCGTTCATGTTTTGAGTTGATCTTTTAAAAAAGTTTATTATGGAGTTTATTATGCGTATGAATATGTATAGTAGCAATAAATATGTTAATGGAAGGATGTAGCACTATTAATGTATGTATATATTGCTTTGATATTATAATTACTACCACCGAAATCNTATGCAAAACTGAATTTGAATTGGGCTATGCAACACGTATGCATCAACCGAACATACAACCGAACAGAAACGGAACGCCGACAATATATTTTTTTAAAACCCGAAAACAAATATGCTACTCCCTAGCTAGTATAACTTATCTTATATATGTAGTTATATTTTTTTAACCTTATTTCATATTTATGCAAGTAAAAACCTTTTTCTTTTCTATTTTCTATTAAATGTTTTGAAAACGTGTACATTGTTGTTAGTTTGAGATATTGTGAATAGTGATAATAAGAAGAAACAAAACAGGTTATTTATCCTAACGAATTGGTTTTCTATATTTGCATACAAATGAAGCACCAACGTTAGAAATTAAATCTTAGCATAAAGTAAGTAGTATTCATAAGGTGACATCAATTTATATTGGTATTGTGAGAAAAAGTATTCGTAACTCTCTCATGCACATCAACCAAAGAATCTCACTACCTGACTTACCTTTCTTCGTCAAAAACAGAAGATCAAAATCACCTTCTTTGAAATTGTAAGTATCAAGATCTGAATTACATTTTAATGTTTGGTAATTACGAAGATCTTGTATCCAAATAATTTGTTTGATTAGGTACGTAATATTTGTTGGGCTTTGAAGTTTGAATTGTGAATTTGTGAGTTTTCTTGAGTGATTTTGTTGGTGGCCGTATTATGGACAAGACCAACCGCCAAAGCCCATTTAATTCTTATAGCGAGTGCATCATTGAGAAAAGACTTATACCTTAATTATCTCAAATTCTTAAACCCTAATATATTAACGCGTTATTTGCATCTTTAATCACATTCTCTCATGTAGTAGGCTAACCTTTCCGTTTCATAATCAATAAATCTCTAAATTATAATTTTGTGTGTATGTTTAAACTTTAAATACAACATATACGACTATGCATTATATACATGGGAGACATGAGAACATGGGGTTGTACCGCGCACGTGGAGAGGAAATGTCTTGCTTAATGATTATGCGACCATGGAACAAGTAAACTTTGAACTTTTGGGGGAATATTTGCTCTCAAGTTATCGTATTCATCTTTTTTTTTCCTCTCAAGTCCCATATATAATTGGTTTTTTCACAATAGTCCCAAATATAATTTAACTCTCTTTTTCTTTCTTTTCTTCTTTTTTTCCTTTCTATCCTCATATATTGCCAAGGTACACCATGTAATTTATTTTAGAACCAACAATAAAACATCCATACATAAGCTAGTACTTTTTTGGGATCATAATTGTATACAAAAAAAAATCACATAAATTTTCGCTGGGAAAACGTTCAATTCAATCTCGTCCCTATGGAAAAGAAAGAGGATTTTAGGGTGTAGATACACAGAAGAGGAAAAATAATAGTATCTTGTGATGCGTCCCCAGTCTCTCCTCCGCCAACGTGAAAATAACATATAATCTACGCAAAGAAACACTAAAATGTCGATAAAATAACAATATCCGATTAGTGTATGTGTATCTATTAAAATGATCTTCCTCTCTCACACATGTTGTATTGTTGTTTATATAGATAAAATGGTCAAATACATTAACATGGAGGATCTTCACGTGTTCTCTTGGTTGTCTTGGCTTTGGCTTAAGCCACTCTGTATAATTTAAAGAAGTGAATTGTAAAGTTTTTGTAACTCTTTTAAGTACCTCTAAATTCTATTCATTAATTTGATACAAAGAGAAACGATTTTACACCATGTTGTTTCTCAATATATATACTCATTAACAAATAAAGAAATATCGTATTTGTATGTTCTTCATCAAGTAAACTGTAAAGTTAATTCAAACTAGTTATGGGGTTATTTTTAAACTAATTAACCTTAAAATAGAAAACAAACATGTTTTGTAAAGAGAACAAATACAACTCCAGCTCTTCACCGTTTAGGGTAAAAAAGTTCACATTTGTAGATAAGAAAGAAACATCTTTAAATTATTAAAATTGCATATTATTGAAGTGTAATTAAGTAGGAATGTCATTTTACGTAAATCTTTTTGTGTGTGACAATGACAATGTCTCTCTCCTTTCGTGTGCTTGTGGTGAATATTTTTGGCCAAGTATTTTAGAATTACTTGTGGCATAATCTCGGGATTTTATCTTGGTTTTTATTGTACTAATAAATTGTCGAGTTAGTGTTTATCGTGTAAATCGATAAATGTCTCCATAATGTATGTCGAAGTAAAGTTCACATCATGATGAAGAACTAAAACAAGTTAAACGTACTATTTTCAATTTCGATTACACGGATAAGATTGGTAGTGTGAGAAATCGGCAATAAATTCATGTCATTTCAAATTAATTTCATAATCTTATTCTGTCTATAGCAGTTATAGTTTCTTTGAAAATTTATTGGGATGAAAATTAGCTCCAACTAATAATCTTGAATGTGACATTAGGTGAGTTAGGTGTATGTATGTAACTGCTTGCTTACTAGCCATAGACTTAATAGTTCCGCTGCATTTTATCTTCTCACCTATTAACTAACCTCCAAATGATAAGCTAAATCCAATACTTGGATAATACAATATCTTTATAAGATTCGAGATATCACCATAGATCATCAAGATATCGTAATTCATATCATATGTATGATGGAAAAGATGTTTAGAGAATAAATGTTTAGGTTTTTGATTTATTTGTCACAGTCTCTATCAGAGATTATATGATGTTTTCAAAGAAGTTGCTTCTATATGAAGAGATAGTCGATTTAAGATATGTTTTATTTCCATAATTATTGAAGAAAAATATGTTATGTCAAATTTGTTGTATATTTTTTTTTTGAATTCGATCACATTCTTTCCTTATTTTTTTTATACGAATTACTCGATCATTCTTGATTTAAACTTGATAACTAGCATGTACTAAATGATCTCTTCTCCATCTATAATCAATCTATATGTATACATTATACGTATAACTAACTTCATACATATAAAAATTTTGACACTTAAAAAACGTTTCTTTAATCTTTCGTGTTTATATAATCCAATTTGTTTTTGTAACTTAAACATTGAAATCGAGTTACATAATTTTTCTATTTTTTTTTTAATATGATAAATTAATAATGATAACAACATGTTTTTTTATTTAGTACGATGGTGCACGGAAAGATACAAAGAACGTGATGCAGGTAATCAAAAACCCAGGAAAATGCGTCGCGGAAAACGAAAAAGTCCACTAATGGGGAAGAAGAATGTACAGTACGATCTTTAAACCATAAATACTCCATCCAATCATAAATTAAAGTATAATCATATTCGTGGGACCCATTAAACCCACACGACACAAACACAGACATAATTTACATTTTTTATTTTATTTTATTTTCCATACTATAGATTATTTTTTGTTTTAGTATTAGTATATGAGTATTTCTATTTCTTAGCAAAATATTTGTTATCCGATATCTGAAACTACTAAGAGGTATATATTTAACTTTGAAATTTTGAGTGACTTGTGTTAAATTTACAAATCTTTTATTATTATGAGTTTTTAAAAATTTATTAAAATCTATTGTATTGAATTGATGATTTAAAATCTATTTTAAAATTTACTGTTATAGAATTGATGATTTAAAATTTTATTTTAAAATCTACTATTATTTAAATTTGTGGATTTGGATTAACGGGTGTATTTAATCTAATATTTCAAGTGATTTGAGTTTTCATGATATTTTAACTGATTTTGAAAATTTCAGGGAAGTTAATATGATTTATTGTAAAATTCTTTCAAATCTTACCTAAAACTATGAGATTTAGATTTATGTATTTTTAACTAAATTTTTTTTCTCAAATCTTCCAGAATTCCTAAAAATCATTAAAATCTAAATCCACCAACTGATTTGAATAACAATAGATTTTAAGATAGATTTTTAAATCATTAGTTCAATAACAATAGATTTCAGGAGACTTTTTAAAATCTATGAGAATAATATAAGATTTGTAAATTTTTCGCAAATCACTAAGTTGTCAAGTTAAATACACTCCCCTTAATGTTTTTTAGGAATTCGGGAGGTTTTAAGAATATTTATTTAGTTAAAAATACAAAAATCTAAATCTCATGGTTTTAGGTAAGATATGAATGAATTTTACAATAAATCATATCAATTTTCCTAAAATCATCAAAATCATTCAAAATCTCATAAAAACTTAAATAACTTTAAATATTAGATTGACTAGTATTTTTTTTATTCTTTCTTTCTATACATTTCTTTCACAATACTACAATATGTTCGGTTAATGGTCAAAACTTAGTAAATATTTACTTCTTTTTTTTGTATATAAAAGACATAAAACAAAATACAAAATTTCTCTGACTAATACACAGTAATTTTTTGTATATTATTTTTCGGACACAGATATAATTTTTTTTTTCAAAACAAACAACATCAAAAATTATCACATAAATAAATCTTTTTTAGATGTAAAAAAAAAAAATCTTCTTTCATTTAATATGCGTGGATGATATTGAAAAAATATAACAATCAAAATCTTAGTGAGAATTTAATTTAAAAGGAAAGAGTAACTGTCATTTTAATTAAAATAAAATAAAAAAGAAAAAGAAAAAAGAAAAAGAAGCTTTCCGTTTCAATTTTTAACTATAAAAGCAGACGTTGTTTACATTTGTAAAAAAAAAGTTCAAAAAAAAAAAAACATTTGAATCTTGCTTTTCTCCTTCACCTTTTTTTATTTTACACATCATCATCACACAACATTTAAACATTAAAAATAATAAAAAAAAGCTTAATTTTGTTGTTGTTGCTTGTTTGTAATCGTTTGCTTGAACTAGAACCTCTCTCTCTCTCTCTTTCTCACTCTCTCTCTCTCTCTCTCTCTTTCTCACTCTCTCTCTCTCTCTCTCTCTTTGGATTCTTTTCTCTGTAATCAAAGCAAACCCAAATCCTCTGCACCAATTTTGTTTTTCTTCTCTTCCTTAAGAGTAACCGTGTCCCTCTGTAACAAATGCACCACTTTTTTCTATGATCCTTCACATCTGCACTGGTAAAGTTCGATTCTCCTTTTCTTTTTCTTTTCTCTCTGGATCTTAAGCAGGTTTGATTTTATTTTTATTTTTAATTCTGGGGATTTGTTTGTTGTTGTTGTTGTTGTTGAGAAAGTCTTCTTTGGGGGTTTTTGGTTACTGAGGAAGAAGAAGACGAAATAGTTGAAAATTAAACAACGAAATTTAGGGGGAAAAAAAAAAGGAGTAAAAAAAAAGAAATGTTTATTATTCAAACGGCGTTTTCTAAACTTTTGCACGACTCCCCAAGTTTCATTTTCTTTTCCTTTTCCCTGGATTCTACTAAATTTTCCCGAGAAAATAATTAGCATTTTTGGCTTAAAGTTTTTGAGAAATTTTGTAGTCGAAATTAAACTCTGAGCTTCATTGATATTATCTCGTTGAGGTATTTTTCTTAATTTATATGAATGAATCAATCCATTTAGTATTTGTTCAAAGAGAGTTTTTTTGATAGTCAACGTTTCCTATGAGAGCAAAATGAGTTGTTGTCCTCCTCTTCCTCTGACAATATTGTGCTACTACTACTACTACTATATTAAACTATTCCTTAATCTCTCTCTCTGATCCATTATTATTATTTTTTTTGGCAGAGGCGAGCTTGAGGCATTAAGAGGGGGGGGGGGNNNNGGGGGGGGGGGGGGATTGATTGATTTGATACATTATTTAGACAAATGGAAGGAGAATCATTTGGTTTAATCGTTGGGATCTCACTTGGTTTGGTGATTGGTGTTGTCTTAGCTGTTTCATCTTTGTTCTGCTTTAGGTACCATAGAAAAAAGTCTCAGATTGTGAATAGTGGTGGCTCTAGCAGAAGTGCTACCATTCCCATCAGAGAGAATGGATCTGATTCTTGTGTTATCATGTCTGATTCCACCATTGGTCCTGATTCTCCTGTTAAATCTTCTTCCAAGAATGCTGGCAGGTCTCTTTGGCTTGATGGTTTTAGTAAAAAGAGTAGTTTCATCTCTGCTTCTGGCATTTTGGAGTATTCTTACAGGTTTTTGCTCTCCTTCCTTCCTTCCTTCCTCTCTCTGACTTACAATTCTCTGGATCATAGATAGTTTCCTGATAGTTACTTTGGTCATTAGGAGGGGAATGCTGAGATCTATATCATGTTTTAGAGTGTATAGTTGGATTTGGTATTGTGAATATCCAAATTGTTACGCTTTTTTTTTTTTTTTTTTTTTTTTTTTTTTTTTTTTTTTTTTTTTTTTTTTTTTTTTTTTTTTTTTTTTTTTTT
>NC_025695.1:42349020-42365414 GCF_000633955.1 Camelina sativa
ACTGATTCTAAACAGGGTGAAAAAGAGTTTCAGACAGAGGTAAGATCTATCTATGCGATCTTGCTGATGATTCTGTATGATACTCATTTCCATAGAACAACTAGTTTTGAATAAAACATGACGCATTTGTAAAATATAACATCAGGCAGACACATGATTTCCATAAGTTGTCATCTGCTTCACTTACTTGCTAAACTCATTCACTTGCCTATTCTTTTCAGGTTATGTTACTCGGAAGGTTGCATCACCGTAATTTAGTGGACCTGGTTGGCTATTGCGCTGAAAAAGGACAGCACATGCTTATATACGTTTACATGAGTAAAGGAAGCTTGGCTTCTCACTTGTACAGTAAGCAACAATCTATTTCTACATACTATAACAATCTGCTAGGCATTAAATGAATTGTCAATCCAATGTTTAACTAGTTTGTAGCATATCATTTTTATTAAATTGATGGTTCAGACTCCTCCCTCCAATTGATGAGCCTACATAAAGATTTGAGACACACTAAAATGCTTTATTTGATACAGGCGATAAACATGAACCGCCGAGCTGGGATTTGAGAGTATATATTGCTTTAGACGTAGCACGCGGTCTAGAGTATCTTCATGATGGGGTAAGCTACTTGCTAAAACCATCCACCATTTGAATGCATCTCCTGGAAAACACAACTTCAAAACTCATGTTATATTCATTTTTTTTTCAGGCTGTTCCTCCTGTAATCCACAGAGATATTAAGTCTTCCAACATATTGTTGGATCAATCCATGAGAGCTAGGGTACATATATCTTCTTTCGTCCTTGTTTATTTAACCACCTCAAGTTTCTCATTGGTGTATTGTCTCTTACTACAGGTTGCAGACTTTGGACTATCTAGAGAAGAAATGGTAGACAAACATGCTGCTAACAACATCCGAGGAACATTTGGTTATCTCGATCCAGAGTACATTTCCACAAGAACATTCACCAAGAAAAGTGATGTTTATGGCTTTGGGGTTTTGCTATTCGAACTTATAGCTGGAAGAAACCCTCAACAAGGTCTAATGGAATTGGTTGAGCTGGTAATATTACATAAAACTAAAAACCATCTCAAAATCCTCCAATCTTTATGTATAAAAGACTCAAAACATTGTGTTTGTTGATGAACAGGCGGCGATGAATGCAGAGGAAAAAGTTGGGTGGGAAGAGATAGTGGATTCAAGACTAGACGGGAGATTTGATTTACAAGAAGTGAATGAAGTTGCTGCTTTTGCTTATAAATGCATCTCTCGTGCACCTAGAAAACGTCCAAACATGAGGGACATTGTTCAGGTCTTGACTCGTGTCATTAAGGTGAGACATTGCAGAAAACGACAGAAGAGTTCTCCACGGCCTCCTCCTCCTCCTCCTCCTCCTCCTCCGGTGGTGGAGGAGTCAGAAGGTGAGCTTACCGCAAACGGATCATTNTCCAGAGTACATTTCCACAAGAACATTCACCAAGAAAAGTGATGTTTATGGCTTTGGGGTTTTGCTATTCGAACTTATAGCTGGAAGAAACCCTCAACAAGGTCTAATGGAATTGGTTGAGCTGGTAATATTACATAAAACTAAAAACCATCTCAAAATCCTCCAATCTTTATGTATAAAAGACTCAAAACATTGTGTTTGTTGATGAACAGGCGGCGATGAATGCAGAGGAAAAAGTTGGGTGGGAAGAGATAGTGGATTCAAGACTAGACGGGAGATTTGATTTACAAGAAGTGAATGAAGTTGCTGCTTTTGCTTATAAATGCATCTCTCGTGCACCTAGAAAACGTCCCAACATGAGGGACATTGTTCAGGTCTTGACTCGTGTCATTAAGGTGAGACATTGCAGAAAACGACAGAAGAGTTCTCCACGGCCTCCTCCTCCTCCTCCTCCTCCTCCTCCGGTGGTGGAGGAGTCAGAAGGTGAGCTAACCGCAAACGGATCATTACGATCGGAAACTCATCGGAGGGATAATTCCGTGGACAGTAGTATAGCTGAAGACTTGTGATTTTTTTATAAAAACAAGAAAAAGAAAGTATCAATTTTTTTTTTAATTTATTATTAACATTTAAAATGTGATTTGTTTCTAATTTTCGTTTATTTTTGGTTTTTTTTAGACGTTAGGAGAAATGATTATAATGATGTATGTGGTACTAGGTTGTCTATATCTTTTTTCTTTTTGTGAATTAAAAAAAATATATATATATTCTTTTGTTATTCACTGTTGAAACGATGAGTTATATGTTTTCTAAAATATATACACTCAAGGCCCAATACAAATAGTCCAGCCCATTAATTACGCCTGTCCAAACGTTGTCGTTTTAATTCGTTATCCAAGTTTTTATCGTCATCGGTGGAACGGATAGGACGAAGAAGAAGAAACAACAGTTTCGCCACTTTAGCCAGTGGGAAGTTGCAGAGCGAGAATAAAAATGGCAACCATGTCTGCTCTTCAGAGCTCTTTCACTTCTCTTTCTCTATCCCCTAGCTCTTCCTTCCTTGGTCAGCGTCTAATTTCCCCAACCTCCCTCTCCGTCGCTTCTCCGGTAACTTTTAAAATTTTCGAATTCTGATTCTAATCTCTCGCCTTAGGTTTTTTTCAATCTCGTTCTCAAGCTATTAAATTCTGTAGTTAACTTGTTGGGTGCGTTGTAAATTAGGTTCATCTGTTCGTTTTTGATACCCAAACCCATTTCAACAAATACTTCTCAAACGAGTTAAAATTTTGATAAAATTGAATCTGTGTTGCTTGTTTTTAAAGTTTCTGCACTATGGATTTTACTTACTGAGGTAGAAAAGTTTGTGCATTGTCTATCTTTTAGTGTTACTATTGAATTGAGATGAAGTTTATGAGCAGTTAAATGTCAAGAGCTGCTTCTGCTCTTCAAACTGATTGACTAGTGATTTGTTTGGAATCTGTGGGTGCATTTTACTAATAGTAGCTAGTATCTTGTTGTTGTTGTTGTTGTTATATACTCAATGAACGAACGAAATGTGTTTTCCTGATTACCCTGCTGATCGTTTTGTACTTGTTGTTGTAGGTCAAGCCTGCCGAGAACCCATGTCTTGTTCTTGCAAAGGTTAGTCTGCAGAAACAGTTTTCTTTTTGAGACAATGAGATTTGGAAGATGAGTTGTTGTTCAAATGATTTTATGTGTGGTTTTTGCCTTACAGCTCAAGCGTTGGGAACGAAAAGAATGCAAACCAAACAGTCTTCCGATTCTGCACAAAATGCATGTCAAGTTTGGAGATACGGTCAAAGTTATATCTGGACGTGACAAGGGTAAAGTTGGAGAGGTTACTAAGATCTTCACTCACAACAGTACCGTAGTGATCAAAGATGTGAACCTCAAAACAAAACACATGAAGAGCCGAGAGGAGGGAGAACCTGGTCAAATTGTTAAGGTCAGTCCACTCAAATTACTTGATGTTTGTAGATTCCTTTACTGCCTTTGGCCTGATGATTCGAATGATGATTGAAAAATTGTGCAATATGTATTATGATTTCCAGATAGAAGCGCCTATCCACAGCTCAAATGTGATGTTGTATTCGAAAGAAAAGGAAGTAGTAAGCCGGGTGGGTCACAAGGTCCTTGAAGATGGACAGAAGGTAAGATATCTGATCAAAACAGGGGAGGTTATCGACACTATTGAGAAGTGGAAGCAACTTAAGGAGGCAAAGGATAAAGAAACCACCCAAGTTGCAGTTGCCGCATCTTAGTTATCTCACTTCTTTCTTCTTCGTTGCACTTTTGATATATAGACTAATAGACCTATGCATTTTGATGGATGTATTGAATCCCTGTTATGGTAAAGTATAAAATTTCTACCCTATAAACACCGTTTTGCTTCACTGAGTAAGCTTAAGTTGAAGTACTTTATTCAAAAGATATGATTTTAAGTGTATTTTTCAAAATGAGTGTGTGTACAAGGCTATTGAATATGTTTACACAACAGTCCAGCCTTTACAGGGAGCAACTAAATAGATTAACGATTAAAATGGCTAAACCATGGTCTTGAAGCCTTGAGAGATCAACTCAGTTTTCGGTTTCCGTACCTTCTGCGTAGTCCGCTTCCACTTCACGTAGAATACAAGTAGATAAATGAGTAGTCCGAATATGACAATCAAATACATCAACAGGAATACTCGTTCGTAATTGACCTTAAGGTACACAGAAATTGCATAACAACAGATGAGAGGCACCGAAATGAAGATATACCACCAAGTATATGCTCTACCGACTGGTAAGAGTATAAATGTCAAGGCCATAGCTGAGAAAAAGGCTATAGTATTGAATCCCCATAGTAGCACAGGCTTTAATATGAGGTTATCCGGAGGTTTTCCTTGTTTAGCTTCATCTTCTGGCTGGACCGCGGTCTGATAAGTAGCTGTGATTATCAGAGCTATAATAACTAGAAGAGAGTTCCGTACTCCATCTGACATACGAATCCTAAAACGTGCCATTCCCGTAGAGCAATATTCATAAAAAGTGACAGGTTGCCTAAGGAGAAAAGAGATGGTACTCTCAACTTTGGATAGAGAAGCCGCGCTCTTACCACCCGCGCTTTTGTAGAGTTTTCTCTGTATCTCTGTTCATGTGAGGTCCATTGGCTCTTAAGACATCAAGGACCGTCATGCCACTCTTATTCCTGATGTTCCGGTTCAGTGACATGCATTTCAACAACTGTTTTACTGCCTGCATATACACATGTTTTCACGACATGGCTTAACCGTGTGATCACACAAATTAAACACCTTCACAACAATTACGGATCAACAACTAGCTAGGATAAAATTTCAAATTAAAGAAGGTTAAGAACATGCCTGGTGATTATTCTTGTATGCTGCTAGGTGCAAGGCCGTGTTGCCTTCACGATCACGTCTGTTCAGGACATGAATCTCGGTGGACAAAGCATCATTGTCGCGTATTCTTTGCATCCACCCTCTTATAACTTTGAGCTCTTCGTATCTATCATTCATAACCGTGATGTGTAAAGCAGTTTCTCCATTTACATTAGCATCTCTAATGCTCTGAGGACATACCAGGAGAAACTCTGTAAGAAGATCGACGTCACCTTTTTTTTGCCACAAGATGCAATGGTGTCATACCTGTCGGGAGGTAAAAATAATAACAATAAGGCTCTCACCAAGTAACTTTACATTATATGTTACAAATTATAAAGTCAGGGTTTGAAGCAAATACCGCCTCTTCCACGAGTACGAACAAGACTGGGATCAAACTTGGCTAGGTCTAATGCTAACTCAACTTGCTGTTTCTCGACAGCGAGATGCAAGGGACTAAACCCATGTGCGTTTAGTTTCTTCGCAAAAGATGGCTTAAGTATCATCAGCTCCATTGCTAAATCTATTTTCCCTGTAGATGAAGCTTCGTGGAGAGGTGTGTGGATGAAGGGTGAAGCGTCGACGTTTCCAAGAATACATGGATCCGCTTGAATAAGAGAATATAAAGCATCAGTGCTACCCGATTGAGTAACCAAAAGTAATCTTGGATCCATACTTACTTAAGAAAGAAAATTACTTTGAAGGACCAAAATAAGAAGAAACGAGTTGAAGCATTGTCGTTGATTAAATTTAGAGATATATATGATTAAATTTCCGAGTGTTGAGTCTATATGGACTTAGTCATCGCACTAATTAAATTGGCAGTCAGCTTTCTCACCTAATAGATAATCAGTGAGTCCACGCTATGACAAGGATACAACAGAATTGACCAATTCTTTTAAAACATATTTTGAGCTTTAGTGAGAACAGCACGTAAACATTAATTGTTGCATACGCTAAATGATGCTACTAACATTTAAGGACCGGGTGACCTGGTCCGCCCATATTTAACATCACTAAGCATACCACGCGATTTCATTGCGGAGTTACTCACCACCTACGGAACGTTCTGTTTTACAAGGAACGCTTCAAATGGCTAAATCATGGTCTACATGTCTTGAGAAATCAGCTCACTTTTGGGTTCCGGTACCTTCGTTTGCTTAGTCTGCCTCCACCACACATAAAATACCAGTAGATACACGAGAAGTCCGAATAGGATCGACAGATATATATAGATAAATACTCGTTGGAGATCAGACTTCATGTAAATCGAAAGTGAAGAGTATATACCACCACCACCAATTATATGCTCTTCCAACCGGCAAGAGTATAAATGTCAAGGCAATAGACAAGGAAAAGGCTAAAGTATTGAATACCCATAGTAGCACAATCTCTAATATGAATTCGATCACACCTACTGGTTCTTTATGCATATCTTCTGTTTCGGCTGCGGTCTGATAAGTAGCTGTGATTATAAGAGCTGTTATTACTAGAAGAGAGTTTCGTGTCCCATCTGTCATATGACTCCTATAACGTGCCATTCCCGTAGTGCAATATTCCAAGAAAGTTACTTGTTCTCTTAGGAAGACAGACATTGTCTTAACTTCCGTTAGAGAAGCCGCCCTCTTACCACCCGCCTTTTGTATCATTTTCTCCGTATTTATGTTCCTGTGAGGTCCATTGGCTCGTAAGACATCAAGAGCTGTCATGCCACTTTTGTTCTGGATGTTCCGGTTCAGTGACATACATTTCAACATCTGTTTTATTGCCTATATACACATGTTTCACAGTTAACTATCCTTCAAACAACTCAGAACAAACATGATTAAAAGAAGATGAGAGCATGTGAATGTAAAAAATAATTCACTCCAAAAACATGTTAGGATAAAAGTACAAAGAAGTTTAAGACAGTTTCACACTACCAAAAAATGGGAAAAGAAATACCTCGTGACTATTGACGTACGCTGCTAGGTGAAAGGCCGTGTTGCCTTCACGATCGCATGTGTTAAGGACATGATTCTCAGTGGACGCAGCATCACTTTTGGGCATTCTCTGCATCCACCCTGTGAGAAC
Source organism: Camelina sativa (assembly GCF_000633955.1). NCBI lineage: Eukaryota > Viridiplantae > Streptophyta > Magnoliopsida > Brassicales > Brassicaceae > Camelina > Camelina sativa. The sequence continues at coordinate 42,355,943 of NC_025695.1, forward strand.
TTTGAGTTCTTCGTATCTATTGTTTATAATCGTGATGTATACAGCAGTTTCCCCATTTAAATTCGTATCTCTAATGCTTTCAGGACATGCTAGAAGAAACTCCGTAAGAAGATCAACGCCACCCTTTTTTGCCACAACATGCAATGGTGTATTACCTGTCCTTATGAGATAAAACAACAAACAAGAATCTCTCATATCAAGTTACTTTGTATTTGATATGTTTAAAAATATATATTTTAAAGATTTTGAAAACATGTACGAACCTCCTCCACGAATACGAACAAGACTGGGATCAAACTTGACTAGCGCTAGTGCTAACTCAACTTGCTGGTTCTCGACAGCGAGATGCAAGGGACTACACCCATTCCCGTTTAGCTTCTTTGCAAATGATGGCTTAAGAATCATCAGTTCCATTGCTAAATCTATTTTCCCAGTAGATGAAGCTTCATGGAGAGGTGTGTGGATGAAAGGTAAAACGTCCATGTTCTCAAGAATGTATGGATCCGCTTTAATAAGAGAATATATTTCATCAACGTTACCGGATTGAGTAACCGAAAGCAATCGTGGATCCATAAGAAAGAAGAATAATTGTAAGTGAAATTTTGGGGGAGTGTGGAAATTAAAAAACCGAAGTTTAAGCAAACCACACACTATAACTATACTTAGAAACCGAAGTTTTTTTATAAAGACTAAAAACCTTAAACACAAGTTTTGATAATAAGCACAATGAGAGAGAGAGCGATGGCCTAATTCAAAGGTGTAGATCAGTAGATTATAAAGACTAAAAACCTTAAACACAAGTTTTGATAATAAGCACAATTAATGAGAGAGAGAGAGAGCGATGGCCTAGTTCAAAGGTGTAGATCAGTAGATGACCTTTTAGAGTGTATGAAACAATCTCCCAGCTATTATATTATAGACTTATATCGTTTTTTTTTTTTTTTTTTTTTTTTTTTTTTTTTTTTTTTTTTTTTTTTTTTTTTTTTTTNAGTTGATGCTACACGTTACGCACATGAACGAATATATATTTTAAAAGATACAATTTAGTTAGAAAATATAGATATCAACCATGTATCACGCATGGTTATAAAGGTCTCAATATTCTTACAGGAAACAAAAAAGGCCAATATAGTTTTGTTTTTATTCGCCAAAAGGCCATAGGTTTATAGGAACAAAACCATGTAATCACTACAAAAAAAATAATTTTATTAAAACGAAATATTTAGTCACAATAAAAAGTATTTAGTCACAATATAAACATTGTTACGAATTTGTGACGATTTTTGAATGGTTGTAATACTATGATCACAAATTTTTTTTTGTAACAAAAACGTCACAAGAGTTGCAACGAATATATTAGTAATCATTTTGTCATTAATAATTACGACACAAAAAGTAACAAAGCTGTCTCAAATACAGACTAACAAAATGTCTTTAAATCGCCACAATTCGTGTTTAAAATAACGTTTTAATTATGTATCTTATTATTACGAAACTATAGTCTCAAATGGTCACAAATATAACTAAAAATTTGTCGCAAAATTTTAACAAATACTCAAAATCATGATATTTTGTGACTATCATAATGTCCAATCTTATCATTAGAAGTTAGTTTCAAATGGTCACAAGTTATTACTAAAATTTTTATTGCATATGATAAAAATTATAACTAAAATATTAATCTCAAAACCATATTATTTTTTTAATTTATAATCATACAAATTTTTTGTAATCATAAACATTAGATATACATTATAAGCTATCTTTATTCTTACAAAGAAAATAAATCACAAATTCGACCAGATGCACATATTAGACCATAACTTTCATATTATAACTCGTATGGAAACAATATCAGACTTTCTGGAAAGGTAAGACGAAGATATTTCCAACGGCGGATAGATCAGCTTCTGGTTCAATTTGTAGCAGTGGGAAAAGATTTCACAAGATGGCTGATATTAATTCGCGGATCTGCGCATAATAGGTTTGAGAAAACATGTATAACTTTTAATCTACAAAAAGGGTTACAAAATCATTTGGAGAAGACTTACATTTATGGGTTGGGAAATTTCTCACCAAAATTCGTCCATAAAAGAGTCTGTTTACCCCTTCTTTTCCACCATCTCCTAGGACATGTAAGATCTGTCCTTAATCTCAACTGTGGCTCCTTGTTCTCTTTCTCTCAAATGTTTTACTCTCTTTAGGTTTAGGAAGCACGAAATTATAAAGAATAAAACCCTAATCATCTCTTAAATAATTTTTGTTAAATTAGAGTTAGAGACTTGACTTAATGAGCTTTGTATAAATGACATAACAATTTATACTATTTTATGACTAATGTTTACTCATTTTAATGTCACAAACTGTGACTTGCATATCTGTTATAAGTTCATAACTAATTTGTAACAACATATTGGTCACAATGTAGTCATAAGAGTGACGATTAATATTATCGTAGCATATTCGTCACTAATTGTGACAAACTTTTGTTACTAATTTTGCTGTCATAATATAGTAACGAAAATACTATGAATTTGTGACAAATAAATTTAGTCATGATATTATATTTAAAGTGTCACAAATTTGTGACGAAATTTTTTTTGTCTCAAAAATACGTTTCAATAAATTTATTTTCTTGTAGTGAATCTAAGTAACTCGTACGTGTGAATAACATTAGTCTAACACGTAAACCACGTATTTTGAGAACAAAACTTGTGAAATACAAATATTTACGACATATGATATGAAACTAAAGTACCTATGATTTCCTAGCTTATTTTCAAACAAAAAAAGTCTTGCTAGTTCCAATTAAACCTTTATTCCTTGCTGGCTTCTTAGTACTGAATTTTCTTTTTTCATAATTGATAGGCATACTTACATTGCTATTTGGAAGATATGCTCTGGTTGTTCTCAGCTGCAAATCACGTTTCTTCGTGTTCCAGCCTTCTTCACGAATCATCTTGCACCTCAACAGTAAAGATCAATTACAGAAGAAACAAGTATATAGCTAGGGATTATCGTTAAATAATTTTATAAGAAATATATAATTATATCCTTTAATTACTATCGAAACAAAAACTATTCAATCAAACAAAAAAAAATACTCGCGCCAGAATACAAATGATCACCATAACTGAAACAGTTAAAATAATTGCATAAGATATTGAAAATATTAGTCAATTTGAAACTAAATTTTTGTTTTCGAAAATATTATATAAAATGATACAGAAGGGTAATCTTTTTTTCTTCTAATTAAAACAATAATGGAGTTACGATACAATTTCGATGGTTATGATTTTAATCGAAGTCAAGCTGGGTGTGCAATCTGATCGTGCTTCTTCTCTATGTATATATATCGTTCGTTATCAGTGTTCTTAAGCAGATCAGACCAGTCAACTGGACCGGTTGAACTAGAAATCATATCAGACCTAATATATAAATTACTTAAACCTCGTTAAAAGTCAGGCTTACGACAGGTAACCAACTCGTGTTCACTGTATAATATTATACAGTAAAACTTCTATAAATTAATAAATAAGGTATTTTGTTATGATTCACATTTTTATATAATTTTTTTAATTTATAATTTTAGCTATCGTAATAGAATTCATGTGAATAGTTTACTTAATTATCTATATGAAAATGATAAATGTTAAAAGTTTATAGTTTATAAAAAATTGTTAGTTCTATCTTTTATAATAATGATGAAGTCGAACAAAATATTGCGGTGCCTTTAAAACTACTTAAATGTAAAAAACCAATTATCGCATATAAGACTTTACACAATTTTTGAATGCAATTTGAGAAAACATCAAGAGTTTTTAATACAATAAAAAAGATTAGAGATGAGTTATAACTATAATGTAAATTTAATAATACACAAACAACAATAGAGTCATATTTCACTAAATTTTTTTAGATATAATATATATATATATATTTAGTTTATATCATTATTAATTTATGATATTGTTGGGACCATATTTTTGTATATGATTTCCAAAAAATTTATTATTTTATTATTTTATCGAATTATGTTATTCTATATATCGACCTAATTTAGAACCAGAAAAAATTTATTAATTTATAGCAAATATTAATTTGAAGAGTATTAGTTTATAGATGTTCCAATGTAAAACGAAATAAGTGTTGTTTGATAAATTCATTTTCCCTTCTTTTTTTATTGGTATCTATCTTTCGTCAGATTCTTTTTTTTATTTAACTACTACTAATTTGAAGAAAATCACTAGCCAATATTCTCAAGCAACCACGAGGGATTTTTTTTTTGTAATATATCTTTTTTTTTTTGTATTTACTAGATGACTGTTTACATTATTTGGTGGGATCGTTTAAAGTTTAAACTTATTACTCGTATCCGGAGTAAAAAAGAAAGTAATATTTTTGCATCCGGTATGGAGAACAAAAAAAATTGGTCTCCTTTAAAGGAAGACATTTTTGCATAATTTGTTAGGTACGTTCATTTTGATTCGCTCCCTAGTAATTTGTGCATGGGATGATGGAATTTGTATTCTTAATTTCGAGAACATAGTAGAGAAATCGATCTACAGACTACAGTTAGCCGGCTAGCCCCACCGAATTTGGAGATCGGAGCTAAAATCACACAAAGTAATCATATGATAAAACATGTCAATCCCTAACAACACCAAGTTTGAAATTGAATCTCAAACCGTGTGGACTGTGGACGTTAACTTTTAGCAGCTTATAATGTCTAACTAAATTCCAAACCGGTTCTTAAATTAATTTAAACCGTTATTACCACGTTTTAACGAAATTATTATAAAGGAACAAAAATTACAATAAAAACGTCTAGACAATTGCTCATCGGAGTTGCGTAACACGACACGAGCCGGAGACGTTTTCATTGCTCACCATAATTTCCGTTGTTCAATGATTTATGTGTGTTTTTAACCTTTCAGGAATCAGGTCGTGGGGGTCTTAAACTCTTAATACGTACCTAATGGGTAATCAGTGAGTCCACGCTAGCTAGGAGCCTAGGATACAAATATACAATATAAATTGACTTAAGCTTTACTGAGAACTGTAAATATTATACGTACTGTATAGTCTGTAGTTATTTTTTAATCAAGGCCAACACAAACGTCAAACGATGCTAATTTTTAATATCATAACCCTTTAAAGGTTTTTCTCCTTGCTCCATTTCAAAAAAAAAAATATAATAATTTGGTATATAGTTTTGAAGGTTATGAAATTTTCATCGAATTATAGCTGAACCACGAACTAAACCTTTTAATATGACTCCGGCAGAACCTTAATCACGTAATTTTTATTCAGAAGATACAATCTTTAAGAGTGTTTCCCAAAATACAAAGCTATATATATTGGATAAATTTTAAAACAAACAAAGTCTTACAGGGCAGGGAACAAAGAAGGAAAACAAAAAACAAAGAACGAACGCTTCAAATGGCTAAACCATGATCTTAAACTGTTGAGACATCAGCTCATTTCTGGGTTTTTGTATCTTCTTATTCGTAGTCCTCTTCCATTTCACGTAAAATATGAAGAAATACATGAGGAAACAGAATACGATACTCAGATACAAGTAGGAGAACATGTGTGAGATCACAGTGGTCCGTCTATACTTCACGTAAATCGAAATTGCATAAGATCCCATGAGAGGTGCCGTGATAAAGAGAAACCACCAAGCATATGCTTTACCAAGTGGTAAGAGTATATATGTGAAGGCAATTGATGAGCAAAAGGCTGCAGTATTGCATATCCATAGTAGAAATATCTCTAATAAGTCTTCTACGTGATCATGATCATTTAGTCTGTCGTCTTTTTCTCGTGGTTGGATTGCGGTAGTATAAGTAGATGTGATTATAAGAGCTGTTATCACTAGAAGAGCATTCCTTGCTCCATCTGACATGCGGCTCCTGTAACGTGCCATTCCCGTAGAGCAATATTCCAAGAAAGTGACGGGTTTTCTCAAGAAGACAGACATCGGTGTAGTCTTCTTTTCTTTAGATATAGAGTACCCGCTCTTACCCCCTGACTTCTGTAACATTTTCTCTGTATCTTTGTTCATGTGAGATCCACTGGCTCGTAAGACATCAAGGGCTGTCATGCCACTTTTGTTCTGGATGTTCCGGTACAGTGAAATGCATTTCAACAACTGTTTTACTGCCTGTATATTTATAAATGTTTCANAAAGTGACGGGTTTTCTCAAGAAGACAGACATCGGTGTAGTCTTCTTTTCTTTAGATATAGAGTACCCGCTCTTACCCCCTGACTTCTGTAACATTTTCTCTGTATCTTTGTTCATGTGAGATCCACTGGCTCGTAAGACATCAAGGGCTGTCATGCCACTTTTGTTCTGGATGTTCCGGTACAGTGACATGCATTTCAACAACTGTTTTACAGCCTGTATATTTATAAATGTTTCATGACAACTATTTATTAGACTCCCCAAGCGGACAGAAACGCGTGAATTTAGAGTTTTACTCTACGAAGATATATTATAAGAATGTCACTAAACGCCATAATATTATGTCACTCTACAACTTTGGGGTCTACCAATGTTCTATGTTATAGGTCTATAATCTATTAGTGATATTATGTGGTCATACTGCATAAAATCCCAAACATAATATATATAGGATAAAACGTTCAAAGAAGTCGTATGAGTATTTCAAGAGAGTTTCTGTCTACAAATATCGAAAATGACATACCTCGTGATTGTTCTCGTATGCCGCTAGGTGCAAAGCCGTGTTGCCTTCACGATCACGCCTGTTCAGGACGTCATTCTCAGTGTACGCAGCATCACTTTTGCGCATTCTCTGCATGTACCCTGTTAGAATTTTGAGCTCTTCATACCTTTTGTTCATGACGGTGATGTGTAAAGCAGTTTGTCCATTTGCGTTCGCATCTCTAATGCTTTCAGGACATGCTCGAAGAAACTCTGTCAGAAGATCGACGCCACCTTTCTTTGCCACAAGATGGAATGGTGTCATACCTGTCGTTATGAGTTATTACCAAATATAATTTAAATTAAGTTTCTCACCAAGTAACTTTTATGCTATAAATGTTTTTGAAATATATTTATCGTCAACCTAACCATTCCGGATAACAAATTAAATAAGAATTATGATTTAGAGCAATCGGGAGTAATATAAATATACCTCCTCTTCCATGATAACGAACAAGACTGGGATCAAACTTGACTAGCGCTAGTGCTAAGTCAACTTGCTGATTCTCAACAGCGAGATGCAACGGACTAAAGCCATCCTCATTTAGTTTCTTGGCAAAAGATGGCTTTAGCATCATCAGTTCCATTGCCAAATCCATCTTCCCAGCAGATGACGCTTCATGGAGAGGTGTGTGGATAAAAGGTAAAACGTCGACGTTGTGAAGAATGTGTGGATCAGCTCGAATAAGAGAATATAAATCACCAACACTACCCGATTGAGTAACCAAAAGCAATTTTGATTCCATACTTAAACAAAGAAAGAAAAATAATTGCAATGACCAAGAAAGTAAGTTTTTTTTTTTGTGCAAAGACCATGAAAGTAAGTAGTGTCGTTAATTTAACTTATGGGAGCATAGTTATATACTAGTGTTTTCCATTTTTGAGTAGTGATTCTATATTTCTATTGACTTAATTAGCACCAATTACATTGGTCACTCGAGATGTTGCCAAAAAACTGGAAAGAAAAATCAAAGGCAGCTTCGGTAGGATACATAATTGTTGCCTTGGACTGTTATAAACAATGTAAGCGTCAGTGAGGACCAGTATGCCACTTCTGGTTTTTCTAAAAGTCATATAATTTTTTAAAAAGTTTCTAGTAATGCCCCGACTAAAATTTGCAATTGAGATTGAAATTGATCCCAAAAGACTCAAAATACCAACTTACCTGTAACAGAAAAAAAAAATCTAAACATAGTAATTTATATATATTTCAACTAAAATCCTATAAATTAATTAATCTACCTTTTCAAACTATACCAGATTTTTTTTATAATTTTCCAGAGTAAATATTTAGATATTTATTCATTAATTTTCCTTATGTTTCGCAAATTAATACGTACATATTAGCAAGACCATCTACAGTTCATCCCTACATTCATCTTCACAATAGAGTTTGAAATCAAATTTTCTCTGATACATCTCTATTTTAATCTCTAAAATAGAGATCTTATCTATATTGGAGATCTCCATTTATATTTTACACTAAGATTTAGATATCTCTATTTTTAACTCTAAAACTAAGTATGGTTGGAGAAAAAACCATCTCATATAATGGAGTTACTCTATTGGAAAGATGCATGGGTTAAAGACGCTCTAAGTTGATTGAAGTATTTTCTCTCCCATAATTTCATTTGTTATTTTATTTTTATTAATAGTCTTAATCATTATTGGCTATGATATTTATAAAAAAAACCATTCAGAATTTGTAAGATCGAAGACTTTCTAAATTTGTTTAGAACGAGTAAATAATGGAATAAAACAAATAAAATGAGTAGAACCTTGAATATGTCATATAATTAATTAAGACGTATATGAAATTATAAAAAAATTGGTAAAATATTTATAGATTTTTTTTTTGAAACGATGTTAACTGATATAAACCAATAATTGTAATCACCAACTTGTATTGCTGTGGAACATGTAATTGAAGTCTTATTTATTGTCATCTATTTTCCAGTGTGACATTCATTATCCCTTATTGGTTCCTTGGTAACTTTCCGTATTATTTCCACGTACCGTCTTGAATCAAGGAGGATGTTTACTACTTTTGTTTTACTTTTATATTTTACTTTTATATTATACCACTGATGTTTAGTTAAATATGAAACAAAAAAAAACATAATTAATCCATTATATATATCAGGGAGCCAAACCAGATAGTCTTGAAGATGTAAGTTGCTGACAATAATTAGGCAAATAGCATCTTCCTATGGAGATAACAGGTTTCAAATAGCTGTTAAATTTCACTCGTTTGTGGACGGGCAGAGGAGCTCTTTAACAAGCATATAAGAATTTGCCAAGTGAGTAGGTCCAGTTGGCTCTGGCGGTTGGGTAAGAGAGATCCAAGGTCATGTAAAACTCGCACTTTTTTCTGTCTTCAATCGACCAACGCCCTAAACATTTACGTAGCAAGACGCAATCTAAGGATCCCACGTCATCCCAAAACAATACTGGTGACGCGAAGCTGACGCGAGTGGCATCCCAAAAGAATCTTGGTAAGGATAGAGTCGGAGTAGTGAGTGTGTTGACTTAATTAGCACCAGTTAAATTGGTCACCCAGATATGTTGCCTAGAAACTAGCAAGAAGGATCCAAAGGCGGCTTCTCACCTAGTGCAGAATAAGTAAATCAACGCTAGGATACATAAATGTTGTCTTGGACTGTTAGTCTGTTACCATTATATATTATTATTGAAATTTCAAACTTTTTACTCAACAAAAAAAAGATGAGATTATTTACAATAAT